>NC_088305.1:3103984-3455651 GCF_032854445.1 Liolophura sinensis | reverse complement strand
GGCACGGAGGCATTATTAGGAAGTGGTCGAATTCTCTTACAGCTGTACACATACAGCTCTAATAGTTTTGGACTATTTCCACGTGTCCCAGCGCATCACAAGCTAAGTTGGAGCACAACCGGGCCATTTACCGACGGTAGACGTCATGGACCTAACCCAGCGTGTTACTTACACCGACCACCTATAACAATGACACAACGTCACAGACAGACGCTGTACACGCTTTCGGTCTACAGCAGCAAAGGCTGGTGTTTTAAAAAATGAGGTTAAAATGCGCCTCCAATCTTCGAATGGTAAGATAGACAAATTGAGCCAGCGGCCAAGTAATTGAGGTAGGTACGTTATTGTTGCGCATAGTAAATACCCCATCTCGTCCAGCGACCAGTTAGGTAGGTTTTACAGCAGCCACTGATGAAGACTAACTCTGGTTTCTCTTCAAATCCACGAATAAATCTTTCGCCTTTTACTAAAGATTTCCGTGGGGAGGAACATACTAATGAGTCTATAGACTATTTTTTGTCGTCCCGACCAGTCGGGACAATTTTCCAAATGAAAAACAAACATCAAATTGCCTAAAAGGAGTATCAAGTAGCATTGGTATATGGCAGAATTGCGCTGCCCTGCGGCACGGAGGCATTATTAGGAAGAGGTCGAATTCTCTTACAGCTGTACACATACAGCTTTTAAAGTTTTGGACTATTTCCATGTGTTCCAGCGCATCACAGGCTATGTTGGAGCACAACCGGGCCATTTACCGACGGTAGACGTCATGGACCTAACGCAGCGTGTTACTTACACCGACCACCTATAACAATGACACAACGTCACAGACAGACGCTGTACACGCTTTCGGTCTACAGCAGCAAAGTCTGGTGTTTTAAAAAATGAGGTTATAATGCGCCTCCAATGTTCGAATGGTAAGATAGACAAATTGAGCCAGCGGCCAATTAATTGAGGTAGGCACATTATTGTTGAGCATAGTAAATCCCCCATCTCGTCCAGCGACCAGTTAGGTAGGTTTTACAGCAGCCACTGATGAAGACTAACTCTGGTTTCTCTTCAAATCAACGAATAAATCTTTCGCCTTTTACTAAAGATTTCCGTGGGGAGGAACATACTAATGAGTCTATAGACTATTTTTTGTCGTCCCGACCAGTCGGTACAATTTTCCAAATGAAAAACAAACATCAAATTGCCTAAAAGGAGTATCAAGTAGCATTGGTATATGGCAGAATTGCGCTGCCCTGCCGCACGGAGGCATTATTAGGAAGAGGTCGAATTCTCTTACAGCTGTACACATACAGCTCTAAAAGTTTTGGACTATTTCCACGTGTTCCAGCGCATCACAAGCTAAGTTGGAACATAACCGGGCCAATCTCCGACGGTAGACGTCATGGACCTAGCCCAGCGTGTTCCTTACCCCGACCGCCTACAACAATGACACCTCGTCACAGACAGACGCTGTACACGCTTCCGGTCTTCATCAGCAAAGGCTGGTGTTTTAAAAAATGAGGTTAAAATGCGCCTCCAATCTTCGGCTGTTGCAAGAGACAAATTGAGCCAGCGGCCAATTAATTGAGGTAGGTACGTTATTGTTGCGCAGAGTAAATCTCCCATCTCGTCCAGCGACCAGTTAGATACGTTTTACAGCAGCCACTGATGAAGACTAACTCTGGTTTCTCTTCAAATCCACGAATAAATCTTTCGCCTTTTACTAAAGATTTCCGTGGGGAGGAACATACTAATGAGTCTATAGACTATTTTTTGTCGTCCCGACCAGTCGGGACAATTTTCCAAATGAAAAACAAACATCAAATTGCCTAAAAGGAGTATCAAGTAGCATTGGTATATGGCAGAATTGCGCTGCCCTGCGGCACGGAGGCATTATTAGGAAGAGGTCGAATTCTCTTACAGCTGTACACATACAGGTCTAAAAGTTTTGGACTTTTTCCACGTGTCCCAGCGCATCACAAGCTAAGTTGGAGCACAACCGGGTTATTCACCGACGGTAGATGTCATGGACCTAGCCCAGCGTGTTCCTTACCCCGACCACCTATAACAATGACACAACGTCAAAGACAGACGTTGTAAACGCTTCCGGTCTTCATCAGCAAAGTCTGATGTTTTAAAACATGAGGTTAAAATGCGCCTTCAATCTTCGGCAGTTACAAGAGAAAAATTGAGCCAGCGGCCAATTAATTGAGGTAGGTACGTTATTGTTGCGCAGAGTAAATCTCGGATCTTGTCCAGCGACCAGTTAGATACGTTTCATAGCAGCCACTGATGAAGACTAACTCTGGTTTCTCTTCAAATCCACGAATAAATCTTTCGCCTTTTACTAAAGATTTCCGTGGGGAGGAACATACTAATGAGTCTATAGACTATTTTTTGTCGTTCCGACCAGTCGGGACAATTTTCCAAATGAAAAACAAACATTAAATTGCCTAAAAGGAGTATCAAGTAGCATTGGTATATGGCAGAATTGCGCTGCCCTGCGGCACGGAGGCATTATTAGGAAGAGGTCGAATTCTCTTACAGCTGTACACATACAGCTCTAATAGTTTTGGACTATTTCCACGTGTCCCAGCGCATCACAAGCTAAGTTGGAGCACAACCGGGCCTTTTACCGACGGTAGACGTCATGCACCTAACCCAGCGTGTTACTTACACCGACCACCTATAACAATGACACAACGTCACAGACAGACGCTGTACACGCTTCCGGTCTTCATCAGCAAAGGCTGGTGTTTTAAAAAATGAGGTTAAAATGCGCATCCAATCTTCGGCTGTTGCAAGAGACAAATTGAGCCAGCGGCCAAGTAATTGAGGTAGGTACGTTATTGTTGAGCATAGTAAATCCCCCATCTCGTCCAGCGACCAGTTAGATACGTTTCATAGCAGCCACTGATGAAGACTAACTCTGGTTTCTCTTCAAATCCACGAATAAATCTTTCGCCTTTTACTAAAGATTTCCGTGGGGAGGAACATACTAATGAGTCTATAGACTATTTTTTGTCGTTCCGACCAGTCGGGACAATTTTCCAAATGAAAAACAAACATTAAATTGCCTAAAAGGAGTATCAAGTAGCATTGGTATATGGCAGAATTGCGCTGCCCTGCGGCACGGAGGCATTATTAGGAAGAGGTCGAATTCTCTTACAGCTGTACACATACAGCTCTAAAAGTTTTGGACTATTTCCACGTGTTCCAGCGCATCACAGGCTAAGTTGGAACATAACTGGACCAATCACCGACGGTAGACGTCATGGACCTAGCCCAGCGTGTTCCTTACCCCGACCGCGTACAACAATGACACCTCGTCAGAGACAGACGCTGTACACGCTTCCGGTCTTCATCAGCAAAGTCTGGTGTTTTTAAAAAATGAGGTTAAAATGCGCCAGCAATCTTCGGCTGTTGCAAGAGAAAAATTGAGCCAGCGGCCAATTAATTGAGGTAGGTACGTTATTGTTGAGCATAGTAAATCCCCCATCTCGTCCAGCGACCAGTTAGGTAGGTTTTACAGCAGCCACTGATGAAGACTAACTCTGGTTTCTCTTCAAATCCACGAATAAATCTTTCGCCTTTTACTAAAGATTTCCGTGGGGAGGAACATACTAATGAGTCTATAGACTACTTTTTGTCGTCCCGACCAGTCGAGACAATTTTCCAAATGAAAAACAAACATCAAATTGCCTAAAAGGAGTATCAAGTAGCATTGGTATATGGCAGAATTGCGCTGCCCTGCGGCACGGAGGCATTATTAGGAAGAGGTCGAATTCTCTTACAGCTGTACACATACAGCTCTAAAAGTTTTGGACTATTTCCACGTGTTCCAGCGCATCACAGGCTAAGTTGGAACATAACTGGGCCACTCACCGACGGTAGACGTCATGGACCTAGCCCAGCGTGTTCCTTACCCCGACCGCCTACAACAATGACACCTCGTCACAGACAGACGCTGTACACGCTTCCGGTCTTCATCAGCAAAGTCTGGTGTTTTAAAAAATGAGGTTATAATGCGCCTCCAATCTTCGGCTGTTGCAAGAGACAAATTGAGCCAGCGGCCAATTAATTGAGGTAGGTACGTTATTGTTGCGCAGAGTAAATCTCCCATCTCGTCCAGCGACCAGTTAGATACTTTTCACAGCAGCCACTGATGAAGACTAACTCTGGTTTCTCTTCAAATCCACGAATAAATCTTTCGCCTTTTACTAAAGATTTCCGTGGGGAGGAACATACTAATGAGTCTATAGACTATTTTTTTGTCGTTCCGACCAGTCGGGACAATTTTCCAAATGAAAAACAAACATCAAATTGCCTAAAAGGAGTATCAAGTAGCATTGGTATATGGCAGAATTGCGCTGCCCTGCGGCACGGAGGCATTATTAGGAAGTGGTCGAATTCTCTTACAGCTGTACACATACAGCTCTAATAGTTTTGGACTATTTCCACGTGTCCCAGCGCATCACAAGCTAAGTTGGAGCACAACCGGGCCATTTACCGACGGTAGACGTCATGGACCTAACCCAGCGTGTTACTTACACCGACCACCTATAACAATGACACAACGTCACAGACAGACGCTGTACACGCTTTCGGTCTACAGCAGCAAAGGCTGGTGTTTTAAAAAATGAGGTTAAAATGCGCCTCCAATCTTCGAATGGTAAGATAGACAAATTGAGCCAGCGGCCAAGTAATTGAGGTAGGTACGTTATTGTTGCGCATAGTAAATACCCCATCTCGTCCAGCGACCAGTTAGGTAGGTTTTACAGCAGCCACTGATGAAGACTAACTCTGGTTTCTCTTCAAATCCACGAATAAATCTTTCGCCTTTTACTAAAGATTTCCGTGGGGAGGAACATACTAATGAGTCTATAGACTATTTTTTGTCGTCCCGACCAGTCGGGACAATTTTCCAAATGAAAAACAAACATCAAATTGCCTAAAAGGAGTATCAAGTAGCATTGGTATATGGCAGAATTGCGCTGCCCTGCGGCACGGAGGCATTATTAGGAAGAGGTCGAATTCTCTTACAGCTGTACACATACAGCTTTTAAAGTTTTGGACTATTTCCATGTGTTCCAGCGCATCACAGGCTATGTTGGAGCACAACCGGGCCATTTACCGACGGTAGACGTCATGGACCTAACGCAGCGTGTTACTTACACCGACCACCTATAACAATGACACAACGTCACAGACAGACGCTGTACACGCTTTCGGTCTACAGCAGCAAAGTCTGGTGTTTTAAAAAATGAGGTTATAATGCGCCTCCAATGTTCGAATGGTAAGATAGACAAATTGAGCCAGCGGCCAATTAATTGAGGTAGGCACATTATTGTTGAGCATAGTAAATCCCCCATCTCGTCCAGCGACCAGTTAGGTAGGTTTTACAGCAGCCACTGATGAAGACTAACTCTGGTTTCTCTTCAAATCAACGAATAAATCTTTCGCCTTTTACTAAAGATTTCCGTGGGGAGGAACATACTAATGAGTCTATAGACTATTTTTTGTCGTCCCGACCAGTCGGTACAATTTTCCAAATGAAAAACAAACATCAAATTGCCTAAAAGGAGTATCAAGTAGCATTGGTATATGGCAGAATTGCGCTGCCCTGCCGCACGGAGGCATTATTAGGAAGAGGTCGAATTCTCTTACAGCTGTACACATACAGCTCTAAAAGTTTTGGACTATTTCCACGTGTTCCAGCGCATCACAAGCTAAGTTGGAACATAACCGGGCCAATCTCCGACGGTAGACGTCATGGACCTAGCCCAGCGTGTTCCTTACCCCGACCGCCTACAACAATGACACCTCGTCACAGACAGACGCTGTACACGCTTCCGGTCTTCATCAGCAAAGGCTGGTGTTTTAAAAAATGAGGTTAAAATGCGCCTCCAATCTTCGGCTGTTGCAAGAGACAAATTGAGCCAGCGGCCAATTAATTGAGGTAGGTACGTTATTGTTGCGCAGAGTAAATCTCCCATCTCGTCCAGCGACCAGTTAGATACGTTTTACAGCAGCCACTGATGAAGACTAACTCTGGTTTCTCTTCAAATCCACGAATAAATCTTTCGCCTTTTACTAAAGATTTCCGTGGGGAGGAACATACTAATGAGTCTATAGACTATTTTTTGTCGTCCCGACCAGTCGGGACAATTTTCCAAATGAAAAACAAACATCAAATTGCCTAAAAGGAGTATCAAGTAGCATTGGTATATGGCAGAATTGCGCTGCCCTGCGGCACGGAGGCATTATTAGGAAGAGGTCGAATTCTCTTACAGCTGTACACATACAGGTCTAAAAGTTTTGGACTTTTTCCACGTGTCCCAGCGCATCACAAGCTAAGTTGGAGCACAACCGGGTTATTCACCGACGGTAGATGTCATGGACCTAGCCCAGCGTGTTCCTTACCCCGACCACCTATAACAATGACACAACGTCAAAGACAGACGTTGTAAACGCTTCCGGTCTTCATCAGCAAAGTCTGATGTTTTAAAACATGAGGTTAAAATGCGCCTTCAATCTTCGGCAGTTACAAGAGAAAAATTGAGCCAGCGGCCAATTAATTGAGGTAGGTACGTTATTGTTGCGCAGAGTAAATCTCGGATCTTGTCCAGCGACCAGTTAGATACGTTTCATAGCAGCCACTGATGAAGACTAACTCTGGTTTCTCTTCAAATCCACGAATAAATCTTTCGCCTTTTACTAAAGATTTCCGTGGGGAGGAACATACTAATGAGTCTATAGACTATTTTTTGTCGTTCCGACCAGTCGGGACAATTTTCCAAATGAAAAACAAACATTAAATTGCCTAAAAGGAGTATCAAGTAGCATTGGTATATGGCAGAATTGCGCTGCCCTGCGGCACGGAGGCATTATTAGGAAGAGGTCGAATTCTCTTACAGCTGTACACATACAGCTCTAATAGTTTTGGACTATTTCCACGTGTCCCAGCGCATCACAAGCTAAGTTGGAGCACAACCGGGCCTTTTACCGACGGTAGACGTCATGCACCTAACCCAGCGTGTTACTTACACCGACCACCTATAACAATGACACAACGTCACAGACAGACGCTGTACACGCTTCCGGTCTTCATCAGCAAAGGCTGGTGTTTTAAAAAATGAGGTTAAAATGCGCATCCAATCTTCGGCTGTTGCAAGAGACAAATTGAGCCAGCGGCCAAGTAATTGAGGTAGGTACGTTATTGTTGAGCATAGTAAATCCCCCATCTCGTCCAGCGACCAGTTAGATACGTTTCATAGCAGCCACTGATGAAGACTAACTCTGGTTTCTCTTCAAATCCACGAATAAATCTTTCGCCTTTTACTAAAGATTTCCGTGGGGAGGAACATACTAATGAGTCTATAGACTATTTTTTGTCGTTCCGACCAGTCGGGACAATTTTCCAAATGAAAAACAAACATTAAATTGCCTAAAAGGAGTATCAAGTAGCATTGGTATATGGCAGAATTGCGCTGCCCTGCGGCACGGAGGCATTATTAGGAAGAGGTCGAATTCTCTTACAGCTGTACACATACAGCTCTAAAAGTTTTGGACTATTTCCACGTGTTCCAGCGCATCACAGGCTAAGTTGGAACATAACTGGACCAATCACCGACGGTAGACGTCATGGACCTAGCCCAGCGTGTTCCTTACCCCGACCGCGTACAACAATGACACCTCGTCAGAGACAGACGCTGTACACGCTTCCGGTCTTCATCAGCAAAGTCTGGTGTTTTTAAAAAATGAGGTTAAAATGCGCCAGCAATCTTCGGCTGTTGCAAGAGAAAAATTGAGCCAGCGGCCAATTAATTGAGGTAGGTACGTTATTGTTGAGCATAGTAAATCCCCCATCTCGTCCAGCGACCAGTTAGGTAGGTTTTACAGCAGCCACTGATGAAGACTAACTCTGGTTTCTCTTCAAATCCACGAATAAATCTTTCGCCTTTTACTAAAGATTTCCGTGGGGAGGAACATACTAATGAGTCTATAGACTACTTTTTGTCGTCCCGACCAGTCGAGACAATTTTCCAAATGAAAAACAAACATCAAATTGCCTAAAAGGAGTATCAAGTAGCATTGGTATATGGCAGAATTGCGCTGCCCTGCCGCACGGAGGCATTATTAGGAAGAGGTCGAATTCTCTTACAGCTGTACACATACAGCTCTAAAAGTTTTGGACTATTTCCACGTGTTCCAGCGCATCACAGGCTAAGTTGGAACATAACTGGGCCACTCACCGACGGTAGACGTCATGGACCTAGCCCAGCGTGTTCCTTACCCCGACCGCCTACAACAATGACACCTCGTCACAGACAGACGCTGTACACGCTTCCGGTCTTCATCAGCAAAGTCTGGTGTTTTAAAAAATGAGGTTATAATGCGCCTCCAATCTTCGGCTGTTGCAAGAGACAAATTGAGCCAGCGGCCAATTAATTGAGGTAGGTACGTTATTGTTGCGCAGAGTAAATCTCCCATCTCGTCCAGCGACCAGTTAGATACTTTTCACAGCAGCCACTGATGAAGACTAACTCTGGTTTCTCTTCAAATCCACGAATAAATCTTTCGCCTTTTACTAAAGATTTCCGTGGGGAGGAACATACTAATGAGTCTATAGACTATTTTTTTGTCGTTCCGACCAGTCGGGACAATTTTCCAAATGAAAAACAAACATCAAATTGCCTAAAAGGAGTATCAAGTAGCATTGGTATATGGCAGAATTGCGCTGCCCTGCGGCACGGAGGCATTATTAGGAAGAGGTCGAATTCTCTTACAGCTGTACACATACAGCTCTAATAGTTTTGGACTATTTCCACGTGTCCCAGCGCATCACAAGCTAAGTTGGAGCACAACCGGGCAATTTACCGACGGTAGACGTCATAGACCTAACCCAGCGTGTTACTTACCCCGACCACCTATAACAATGACACAACGTCACATACAGACGCTGTACACGCTTTCGGTCTACAGCAGCAAAGGCTGGTGTTTTAAAAAATGAGGTTATAATGCGCCTCCAATCTTCAAATGGTAAGATAGACAAATTGAGCCAGCGGCCAATTAATTGAGGTAGGTACATTATTGTTGAGCATAGTAAATCCCCCATCTCGTCCAGCGACCAGTTAGGTAGGTTTTACAGCAGCCACTGATGAAGACTAACTCTGGTTTCTCTTCAAATCCACGAATAAATCTTTCGCCTTTTACTAAAGATTTCCGTGGGGAGGAACATTCTAATGAGTCTATAGACTATTTTTTGTCGTCCCGATAAGTCGGGACAATTTTCCAAATGAAAAACAAACATCAAATTGCCTAAAAGGAGTATCAAGTAGCATTGGTATATGGCAGAATTGCGCTGCCCTGCGGCACGGAGGCATTATTAGGAAGAGGTCGAATTCTCTTACAGCTGTACACATACAGCTCTAAAAGTTTTGGACCATTTCCACGTGTCCCAGCGCATCACAAGCTAAGTTGGAACATAACCGGGCCAATCTCCGACGGTAGACGTCATGGACCTAGCCCAGCGTGTTCCTTACCCCGACCGCCTACAACAATGACACCTCGTCACAGACAGACGCTGTACACGCTTCCGGTCTTCATCAGCAAAGTCTGGTGTTTTAAAAAATGAGGTTAAAATGCGCCTCCAATCTTCGGCTGTTGCAAGAGACAAATTGAGCCAGCGGCCAATTAATTGAGGTAGGTACGTTATTGTTGCGCAGAGTAAATCTCCCATGTCGTCCAGCGACCAGTTAGATACGTTTCACAGCAGCCACTGATGAAGACTAACTCTGGTTTCTCTTCAAATCCACGAATAAATCTTTCGCCTTTTACTAAAGATTTCCGTGGGGAGGAACATACTAATGAGTCTATAGACTACTTTTTGTCGTCCCGACCAGTCGAGACAATTTTCCAAATGAAAAACAAACATCAAATTGCCTAAAAGGAGTATCAAGTAGCATTGGTATATGGCAGAATTGCGCTGCCCTGCGGCACGGAGGCATTATTAGGAAGAGGTCGAATTCTCTTACAGCTGTACACATACAGCTCTAAAAGTTTTGGACTATTTCCACGTGTTCCAGCGCATCACAGGCTAAGTTGGAACATAACTGGGCCACTCACCGACGGTAGACGTCATGGACCTAGCCCAGCGTGTTCCTTACCCCGACCGCCTACAACAATGACACCTCGTCACAGACAGACGCTGTACACGCTTTCGGTCTTCATCAGCAAAGTCTGGTGTTTTAAAAAATGAGGTTATAATGCGCCTCCAATCTTCGGCTGTTGCAAGAGACAAATTGAGCCAGCGGCCAATTAATTGAGGTAGGTACGTTATTGTTGCGCAGAGTAAATCTCCCATCTCGTCCAGCGACCAGTTAGATACTTTTCACAGCAGCCACTGATGAAGACTAACTCTGGTTTCTCTTCAAATCCACGAATAAATCTTTCGCCTTTTACTAAAGATTTCCGTGGGGAGGAACATACTAATGAGTCTATAGACTATTTTTTTGTCGTTCCGACCAGTCGGGACAATTTTCCAAATGAAAAACAAACATCAAATTGCCTAAAAGGAGTATCAAGTAGCATTGGTATATGGCAGAATTGCGCTGCCCTGCGGCACGGAGGCATTATTAGGAAGAGGTCGAATTCTCTTACAGCTGTACACATACAGCTCTAATAGTTTTGGACTATTTCCACGTGTCCCAGCGCATCACAAGCTAAGTTGGAGCACAACCGGGCAATTTACCGACGGTAGACGTCATAGACCTAACCCAGCGTGTTACTTACCCCGACCACCTATAACAATGACACAACGTCACATACAGACGCTGTACACGCTTTCGGTCTACAGCAGCAAAGGCTGGTGTTTTAAAAAATGAGGTTATAATGCGCCTCCAATCTTCAAATGGTAAGATAGACAAATTGAGCCAGCGGCCAATTAATTGAGGTAGGTACATTATTGTTGAGCATAGTAAATCCCCCATCTCGTCCAGCGACCAGTTAGGTAGGTTTTACAGCAGCCACTGATGAAGACTAACTCTGGTTTCTCTTCAAATCCACGAATAAATCTTTCGCCTTTTACTAAAGATTTCCGTGGGGAGGAACATTCTAATGAGTCTATAGACTATTTTTTGTCGTCCCGATAAGTCGGGACAATTTTCCAAATGAAAAACAAACATCAAATTGCCTAAAAGGAGTATCAAGTAGCATTGGTATATGGCAGAATTGCGCTGCCTTGCGGCACGGAGGCATTATTAGGAAGAGGTCGAATTCTCTTACAGCTGTACACATACAGCTCTAAAAGTTTTGGACCATTTCCACGTGTCCCAGCGCATCACAAGCTAAGTTGGAACATAACCGGGCCAATCTCCGACGGTAGACGTCATGGACCTAGCCCAGCGTGTTCCTTACCCCGACCGCCTACAACAATGACACCTCGTCACAGACAGACGCTGTACACGCTTCCGGTCTTCATCAGCAAAGTCTGGTGTTTTAAAAAATGAGGTTAAAATGCGCCTCCAATCTTCGGCTGTTGCAAGAGACAAATTGAGCCAGCGGCCAATTAATTGAGGTAGGTACGTTATTGTTGCGCAGAGTAAATCTCCCATGTCGTCCAGCGACCAGTTAGATACGTTTCACAGCAGCCACTGATGAAGACTAACTCTGGTTTCTCTTCAAATCCACGAATAAATCTTTCGCCTTTTACTAAAGATTTCCGTGGGGAGGAACATACTAATGAGTCTATAGACTATTTTTTGTCGTTCCGACCAGTCGGATGAATTTTCCAAATGAAAAACAAACATCAAATTGCCTAAAAGGAGTATCAAGTAGCATTGGTATATGGCAGAATTGCGCTGCCCTGCCGCACGGAGGCATTATTAGGAAGAGGTCGAATTCTCTTACAGCTGTACACATACAGCTCTAATAGTTTTGGACTATTTCCACGTGTCCCAGCGCATCACAAGCTAAGTTGGAGCACAACCGGGCCATTTACCGACGGTAGACGTCATGGACCTAACCCAGCGTGTTACTTACACCGACCACCTATAACAATGACACAACGTCACAGACAGACGCTGTACACGCTTTCGGTCTACAGCAGCAAAGGCTGGTGTTTTAAAAAATGAGGTTATAATGCGCCTCCAATCTTCGAATGGTAAGATAGACAAATTGAGCCAGCGGCCAATTAATTGAGTTAGGTACATTATTGTTGAGCATAGTAAATCCCCCATCTCGTCCAGCGACCAGTTAGGTAGGTTTTACAGCAGCCACTGATGAAGGCTAACTCTGGTTTCTCTTCAAATCCACGAATAAATCTTTCGCCTTTTACTAAGGATTTCCGTGGGGAGGAACATACTAATGAGTCTATAGACTATTTTTTGTCGTCCCGACCAGTCGGTACAATTTTCCAAATGAAAAACAAACATCAAATTGCCTAAAAGGAGTATCAAGTAGCATTGGTATATGGCAGAATTGCGCTGCCCTGCGGCACGGAGGCATTATTAGAAAGAGGTCGAATTCTCTTACAGCTGTACACATACAGCTCTAAAAGTTTTGGACTATTTCCACGTGTCCCAGCGCATCACAAGCTAAGTTGGAGCACAACCGGGTCATTCACCGACGGTAAATGTCATGGACGTAGCCCAGCGTGTTCCTTACCCCGACCACCTATAACAATGACACAACGTAAGAGACAGACGTTGTAAACGCTTCCGGTCTTCAGCAGCAAAGTCTGGTGTTTTAAAAAATGAGGTTAAAATGCGCCACCAATCTTCGGCTGTTGCAAGAGAAAAATTGAGCCAGCGGCCAATTAATTGAGGTAGGTACGTTATTGTTGCGCATAGTAAATCCCCCATCTCGTCCAGCGACCAGTTAGGTAGGTTTTACAGCAGCCACTGATGAAGACTAACTCTGGTTTCTCTTCAAATCCACGAATAAATCTTTCGCCTTTTACTAAAGATTTCCGTGGGGAGGAACATACTAATGAGTCTATAGACTATTTTTCGTCGTCCCGACCAGTCGGGACAATTTTCCAAATGAAAAACAAACATCAAATTGCCTAAAAGGAGTATCAAGTAGCATTGGTATATGGCAGAATTGCGCTGCCCTGCGGCACGGAGGCATTATTAGGAAGAGGTCGAATTCTCTTACAGCTGTACACATACAGCTCTAAAAGTTTTGGACTATTTCCACGTGTCCCAGCGCATCACAGGCTAAGTTGGAATATAACCGGGCCAATCACCGACGGTAGATGTCATGGACCTAGCCCAGCGTGTTCCTTACCCCGACCACCTAAAACAATGACACAACGTCACAGACAGACGTTGTAAACGCTTCCGGTCTTCATCAGCAAAGTCTGGGGTTTTAAAAAATGAGGTTAAAATGCGCCTTCAATCTTCGGCAGTTACAAGAGAAAAATTGAGCCAGCGGCCAATTAATTGAGGTAGGTACGTTATTGTTGCGCAGAGTAAATCTCGGATCTCGTCCAGCGACCAGTTAGATACGTTTCATAGCAGCCACTGATGAAGACTAACTCTGGTTTCTCTTCAAATCCACGAATAAATCTTTCGCCTTTTACTAAAGATTTCCGTGGGGAGGAACATACTAATGAGTCTATAGACTATTTATTGTCGTTCCGACCAGTCGGGACAATTTTCCAAATGAAAAACAAACATTAAATTGCCTAAAAGGAGTATCAAGTAGCATTGGTATATGGCAGAATTGCGCTGCCCTGCGGCACGGAGGCATTATTAGGAAGAGGTCGAATTCTCTTACAGCTGTACACATACAGCTCTAATAGTTTTGGACTATTTCCACGTGTCCCAGCGCATCACAAGCTAAGTTGGAGCACAACCGGGCCATTTACCGACGGTAGACGTCATGGACCTAACCCAGCGTGTTACTTACACCGACCACCTATAACAATGACACAACGTCACAGACAGACGCTGTACACGCTTTCGGTCTACAGCAGCAAAGGCTGGTGTTTTAAAAAATGAGGTTAAAATGCGCCTCCAATCTTCGAATGGTAAGATAGACAAATTGAGCCAGCGGCCAATTAATTGAGGTAGGTACATTATTGTTGAGCATAGTAAATCCCCCATCTCGTCCAGCGACCAGTTAGGTAGGTTTTACAGCAGCCACTGATGAAGACTAACTCTGGTTTCTCTTCAAATCCACGAATAAATCTTTTGCCTTTTACTAAAGATTTCCGTGGGGAGGAACATACTAATGAGTCTATAGACTATTTTTTGTCGTCCCGGCCAGTTGGGACAATTTTCCAAATGAAAAACAAACATCAAATTGCCTAAAAGGAGTATCAAGTAGCATTGGTATATGGCAGAATTGCGCTGCCCTGCCGCACGGAGGCATTATTAGGAAGAGGTCGAATTCTCTTACAGCTGTACACATACAGCTCTAAAAGTTTTAGACTTTTTCCACGTGTCCCAGCGCATCACAAGCTAAGTTGGAGCACAACCGGGTCATTCACCGACGGTAGATGTCATGGAACTAGCCCAGCGTGTTACTTACCCCGACCACCTATAACAATGACACAACGTCACAGACAGACGTTGTAAACGCTTCCGGTCTTCATCAGCAAAGTCTGGTGTTTTAAAAAATGAGGTTAAAATGCGCCACCAATCTTCGGCTGTTGCAAGAGACAAATTGAGCCAGCGGCCAATTTATTGAGGTAGGTACGTTATTGTTGCGCAGAGTAAATCCCCCATCTCGTCCAGCGACCAGTTAGGTAGGTTTTACAGCAGCCACTGATGAAGACTAACTCTGGTTTCTCTTCAAATCCACGAATAAATCTTTCGCCTTTTACTAAAGATTTCCGTGGGGAGGAACATACTAATGAGTCTATAGACTATTTTTTGTCGTCCCGACCAGTCGGGACAATTTTCCAAATGAAAAACAAACATCAAATTGCCTAAAAGGAGTATCAAGTAGCATTGGTATATGGCAGAATTGCGCTGCCCTGCGGCACGGAGGCATTATTAGGAAGAGGTCGAATTCTCTTACAGCTGTACACATACAGGTCTAAAAGTTTTGGACTTTTTCCACGTGTCCCAGCGCATCACAAGCTAAGTTGGAGCACAACCGGGTCATTCACCGACGGTAGATGTCATGGACCTAGCCCAGCGTGTTACTTACCCCGACCACCTATAACAATGACACAACGTCAAAGACAGACGTTGTAAACGCTTCCGGTCTTCATCAGCAAAGTCTGATGTTTTAAAAAATGAGGTTGAAATGCGCCAGCAATCTTCGGCTGTTGCAAGAGACAAATTGAGCCAGCGGCCAAGTAATTGAGGTAGGTACGTTATTGTTGCGCATAGTAAATCCCCCATCTCGTCCAGCGACCAGTTAGGTAGGTTTTACAGCAGCCACTGATGAAGACTAACTCTGGTTTCTCTTCAAATCCACGAATAAATCTTTCGCCTTTTACTAAAGATTTCCGTGGGGAGGAACATACTAATGAGTCTATAGACTATTTTTTGTCGTCCCGACCAGTCGGGACAATTTTCCAAATGAAAAACAAACATCAAATTGCCTAAAAGGAGTATCAAGTAGCATTGGTATATGGCAGAATTGCGCTGCCCTGCGGCACGGAGGCATTATTAGGAAGAGGTCGAATTCTCTTACAGCTGTACACATACAGCTTTTAAAGTTTTGGACTATTTCCATGTGTTCCAGCGCATCACAGGCTATGTTGGAGCACAACCGGGCCATTTACCGACGGTAGACGTCATGGACCTAACGCAGCGTGTTACTTACACCGACCACCTATAACAATGACACAACGTCACAGACAGACGCTGTACACGCTTTCGGTCTACAGCAGCAAAGGCTGGTGTTTTAAAAAATGAGGTTATAATGCGCTCCAATCTTCAAATGGTAAGATAGACAAATTGAGCCAGCGGCCAATTAATTGAGGTAGGTACATTATTGTTGAGCATAGTAAATCCCCCATCTCGTCCAGCGACCAGTTAGGTAGGTTTTACAGCAGCACTGATGAAGACTAACTCTGGTTTCTCTTCAAATCCACGAATAAATCTTTCGCCTTTTACTAAAGATTTCCGTGGGGAGGAACATACTAATGAGTCTATAGACTATTTTTTGTCGTCCCGATAAGTCGGGGACAATTTTCCAAATGAAAAACAAACATCAAATTGCCTAAAAGGAGTATCAAGTAGCATTGGTATATGGCAGAATTGCGCTGCCCTGCGGCACGGAGGCATTATTAGGAAGAGGTCGAATTCTCTTACAGCTGTACACATACAGCTCTAAAAGTTTTGGACCATTTCCACGTGTCCCAGCGCATCACAAGCTAAGTTGGAACATAACCGGGCCAATCTCCGACGGTAGACGTCATGGACCTAGCCCAGCGTGTTCCTTACCCCGACCGCCTACAACAATGACACCTCGTCACAGACAGACGCTGTACACGCTTCCGGTCTTCATCAGCAAAGTCTGGTGTTTTAAAAAATGAGGTTAAAATGCGCCTCCAATCTTCGGCTGTTGCAAGAGACAAATTGAGCCAGCGGCCAATTAATTGAGGTAGGTACGTTATTGTTGCGCAGAGTAAATCTCCCATGTCGTCCAGCGACCAGTTAGATACGTTTCACAGCAGCCACTGATGAAGACTAACTCTGGTTTCTCTTCAAATCCACGAATAAATCTTTCGCCTTTACTAAAGATTTTCCGTGGGGAGGAACATACTAATGAGTCTATAGACTATTTTTTGTCGTTCCGACCAGTCGGATGAATTTTCCAAATGAAAAACAAACATCAAATTGCCTAAAAGGAGTATCAAGTAGCATTGGTATATGGCAGATTGCGCTGCCCTGCCGCACGGAGGCATTATTAGGAAGAGGTCGAATTCTCTTACAGCTGTACACATACAGCTCTAATAGTTTTGGACTATTTCCACGTGTCCCCAGCGCATCACAAACTAAGTTGAGCACAACCGGGCCATTTACCGACGGTAGACGTCATGGACCTAACCCAGCGTGTTACTTACACCGACCACCTATAACAATGACACAACGTCACAGACAGACGCTGTACACGCTTTCGGTCTACAGCAGCAAAGGCTGGTGTTTTAAAAAATGAGGTTATAATGCGCCTCCAATCTTCGAATGGTAAGATAGACAAATTGAGCCAGCGGCCAATTAATTGAGTTAGGTACATTATTGTTGAGCATTAGTAAATCCCCCATCTCGTCCAGCGACCAGTTAGGTAGGTTTTACAGCAGCCACTGATGAAGGCTAACTCTGGTTTCTCTTCAAATCCACGAATAAATCTTTCGCCTTTTACTAAAGATTTCCGTGGGGAGGAACATACTAATGAGTCTATAGACTATTTTTTGTCGTCCCGACCAGTCGGTACAATTTTCCAAATGAAAAACAAACATCAAATTGCCTAAAAGGAGTATCAAGTAGCATTGGTATATGGCAGAATTGCGCTGCCCTGCGCACGGAGGCATATTAGAAAGAGGTCGAATTCTCTTACAGCTGTACACATACAGCTCTAAAAGTTTTGGACTATTTCCACGTGTCCCAGCGCATCACAAGCTAAGTTGGAGCACAACCGGGCCAATCACCGACGGTAGATGTCATGGACCTAGCCCAGCGTGTTCCTTACCCCGACCACCTAAAACAATGACACAACGTCACAGACAGACGTTGTAAACGCTTCCGGTCTTCATCAGCAAAGTCTGGTGTTTAAAAAAATGAGGTTAAAATGCGCCTTCAATCTTCGGCAGTTACAAGAGAAAAATTGAGCCAGCGGCCAATTAATTGAGGTAGGTACGTTATTGTTGCGCAGAGTAAATCTCGGATCTCGTCCAGCGACCAGTTAGATACGTTTCATAGCAGCCACTGATGAAGACTAACTCTGGTTTCTCTTCAAATCCACGAATAAATCTTTCGCCTTTTACTAAAGATTTCCGTGGGGAGGAACATACTAATGAGTCTATAGACTATTTTTCGTCGTCCCGACCAGTCGGGACAATTTTCCAAATGAAAAACAAACATTAATTTGCCTAAAAGGAGTATCAAGTAGCATTGGTATATGGCAGAATTGCGCTGCCCTGCGGCACGGAGGCATTATTAGGAAGAGGTCGAATTCTCTTACAGCTGTACACATACAGCTCTAATAGTTTTGGGCTATTTCCACGTGTCCCAGCGCATCACAAGCTAAGTTGGAGCACAACCGGGCCATTTACCGACGGTAGACGTCATGGACCTAACCCAGCGTGTTACTTACACCGACCACCTATAACAATGACACAACGTCACAGACAGACGCTGTACACGCTTTCGGTCTACAGCAGCAAAGGCTGGTGTTTTAAAAAATGAGGTTAAAATGCGCCTCCAATCTTCGAATGGTAAGATAGACAAATTGAGCCAGCGGCCAATTAATTGAGGTAGGTACATTATTGTTGAGCATAGTAAATCCCCCATCTCGTCCAGCGACCAGTTAGGTAGGTTTTACAGCAGCCACTGATGAAGACTAACTCTGGTTTCTCTTCAAATCCACGAATAAATCTTTCGCCTTTTACTAAAGATTTCCGTGGGGAGGAACATACTAATGAGTCTATAGACTATTTTTTGTCGTCCCGGCCAGTTGGGACAATTTTCCAAATGAAAAACAAACATCAAATTGCCTAAAAGGAGTATCAAGTAGCATTGGTATATGGCAGAATTGCGCTGCCCTGCCGCACGGAGGCATTATTAGGAAGAGGTCGAATTCTCTTACAGCTGTACACATACAGCTCTAAAAGTTTTGGACTTTTTCCACGTGTCCCAGCGCATCACAAGCTAAGTTGGAGCACAACCGGGTCATTCACCGACGGTAGATGTCATGGAACTAGCCCAGCGTGTTACTTACCCCGACCACCTATAACAATGACACAACGTCACAGACAGACGTTGTAAACGCTTCCGGTCTTCATCAGCAAAGTCTGGTGTTTTAAAAAATGAGGTTAAAATGCGCCACCAATCTTCGGCTGTTGCAAGAGACAAATTGAGCCAGCGGCCAATTTATTGAGGTAGGTACGTTATTGTTGCGCAGAGTAAATCCCCCATCTCGTCCAGCGACCAGTTAGGTAGGTTTTACAGCAGCCACTGATGAAGACTAACTCTGGTTTCTCTTCAAATCCACGAATAAATCTTTCGCCTTTTACTAAAGATTTCCGTGGGGAGGAACATACTAATGAGTCTATAGACTATTTTTTGTCGTCCCGACCAGTCGGGACAATTTTCCAAATGAAAAACAAACATCAAATTGCCTAAAAGGAGTATCAAGTAGCATTGGTATATGGCAGAATTGCGCTGCCCTGCGGCACGGAGGCATTATTAGGAAGAGGTCGAATTCTCTTACAGCTGTACACATACAGGTCTAAAAGTTTTGGACTTTTTCCACGTGTCCCAGCGCATCACAAGCTAAGTTGGAGCACAACCGGGTCATTCACCGACGGTAGATGTCATGGACCTAGCCCAGCGTGTTCCTTACCCCGACCACCTATAACAATGCACAACGTCAAAGACAGACGTTGTAAACGCTTCCGGTCTTCATCAGCAAAGTCTGATGTTTTAAAAAATGAGGTTAAAATGCGCCAGCAATCTTCGGCTGTTGCAAGAGACAAATTGAGCCAGCGGCCAAGTAATTGAGGTAGGTACGTTATTGTTGCGCATAGTAAATCCCCCATCTCGTCCAGCGACCAGTTAGGTAGGTTTTACAGCAGCCACTGATGAAGACTAACTCTGGTTTCTCTTCAAATCCACGAATAAATCTTTCGCCTTTTACTAAAGATTTCCGTGGGGAGGAACATACTAATGAGTCTATAGACTATTTTTTGTCGTCCCGACCAGTCGGGACAATTTTCCAAATGAAAAACAAACATCAAATTGCCTAAAAGGAGTATCAAGTAGCATTGGTATATGGCAGAATTGCGCTGCCCTGCGGCACGGAGGCATTATTAGGAAGAGGTCGAATTCTCTTACAGCTGTACACATACAGCTTTTAAAGTTTTGGACTATTTCCATGTGTTCCAGCGCATCACAGGCTATGTTGGAGCACAACCGGGCCATTTACCGACGGTAGACGTCATGGACCTAACGCAGCGTGTTACTTACACCGACCACCTATAACAATGACACAACGTCACAGACAGACGCTGTACACGCTTTCGGTCTACAGCAGCAAAGTCTGGTGTTTTAAAAAATGAGGTTATAATGCGCCTCCAATGTTCGAATGGTAAGATAGACAAATTGAGCCAGCGGCCAATTAATTGAGGTAGGCACATTATTGTTGAGCATAGTAAATCCCTCATCTCCTCCAGCGACCAGTTAGGTAGGTTTTACAGCAGCCACTGATGAAGACTAACTCTGGTTTCTCTTCAAATCAACGAATAAATCTTTCGCCTTTTACTAAAGATTTCCGTGGGGAGGAACATACTAATGAGTCTATAGACTATTTTTTGTCGTCCCGACCAGTCGGTACAATTTTCCAAATGAAAAACAAACATCAAATTGCCTAAAAGGAGTATCAAGTAGCATTGGTATATGGCAGAATTGCGCTGCCCTGCCGCACGGAGGCATTATTAGGAAGAGGTCGAATTCTCTTACAGCTGTACACATACAGCTCTAAAAGTTTTGGACTATTTCCACGTGTTCCAGCGCATCACAAGCTAAGTTGGAACATAACCGGGCCAATCTCCGACGGTAGACGTCATGGACCTAGCCCAGCGTGTTCATTACCCCGACCGCCTACAACAATGACACCTCGTCACAGACAGACGCTGTACACGCTTCCGGTCTTCATCAGCAAAGGCTGGTGTTTTAAAAAATGAGGTTAAAATGCGCCTCCAATCTTCGGCTGTTGCAAGAGACAAATTGAGCCAGCGGCCAATTAATTGAGGTAGGTACGTTATTGTTGCGCAGAGTAAATCTCCCATCTCGTCCAGCGACCAGTTAGGTAGGTTTTACAGCAGCCACTGATGAAGACTAACTCTGGTTTCTCTTCAAATCCACGAATAAATCTTTCGCCTTTTACTAAAGATTTCCGTGGGGAGGAACATACTAATGAGTCTATAGACTATTTTTTGTCGTCACGACCAGTCGGGACAATTTTCCAAATGAAAAACAAACATCAAATTGCCTAAAAGGAGTATCACGTAGCATTGGTATATGGCAGAATTGCGCTGCCCTGCGGCACGGAGGCATTATTAGGAAGAGGTCGAATTCTCTTACAGCTGTACACATACAGCTCTAATAGTTTTGGACTATTTCCACGTGTCCCAGCGCATCACAAGCTAAGTTGGAGTATAACCGGGCCATTTACCGACGGTAGACGTCATGGACCTAACGCAGCGTGTTACTTACACCGACCACCTATAACAATGACACAACGTCACAGATAGACGCTGTACACGCTTTCGGTCTACAGCAGCAAAGTCTGGTGTTTTAAAAAATGAGGTTATATTGCGCCTCCGTTCTTCGAATGGTAAGATAGACAAATTGAGCCAGCGGCCAATTAATTGAGGTAGGTACATTATTGTTGAGCATAGTAAATCCCCCATCTCGTCCAGCGACCAGTTAGGTAGGTTTTACAGCAGCCACTGATGAAGACTAACTCTGGTTTCTCTTCAAATCCACGAATAAATCTTTCGCCTTTTACTAAAGATTTCCGTGGGGAGGAACATACTAATGAGTCTATAGACTATTTTTTGTCGTTCCGACCAGTCGGGACAATTTTCCAAATGAAAAACAAACATCAAATTGCCTAAAAGGAGTATCAAGTAGCATTGGTATATGGCAGAATTGCGCTGCCCTGCGGCACGGAGGCATTATTAGGAAGAGGTCGAATTCTCTTACAGCTGTACACATACAGCTCTAATAGTTTTGGACTATTTCCACGTGTCCCAGCGCATCACAAGCTAAGTTGGAGTATAACCGGGCCATTTACCGACGGTAGACGTCATGGACCTAACGCAGCGTGTTACTTACACCGACCACCTATAACAATGACACAACGTCACAGATAGACGCTGTACACGCTTTCGGTCTACAGCAGCAAAGTCTGGTGTTTTAAAAAATGAGGTTATATTGCGCCTCCGTTCTTCGAATGGTAAGATAGACAAATTGAGCCAGCGGCCAATTAATTGAGGTAGGTACATTATTGTTGAGCATAGTAAATCCCCCATCTCGTCCAGCGACCAGTTAGGTAGGTTTTACAGCAGCCACTGATGAAGACTAACTCTGGTTTCTCTTCAAATCCACGAATAAATCTTTCGCCTTTTACTAAAGATTTCCGTGGGGAGGAACATACTAATGAGTCTATAGACTATTTTTTGTCGTTCCGACCAGTCGGGACAATTTTCCAAATGAAAAACAAACATCAAATTGCCTAAAAGGAGTATCAAGTAGCATTGGTATATGGCAGAATTGCGCTGCCCTGCGGCACGGAGGCATTATTAGGAAGAGGTCGAATTCTCTTACAGCTGTACACATACAGGTCTAAAAGTTTTGGACTTTTTCCACGTGTCCCAGCGCAT
This sequence comes from Liolophura sinensis, assembly GCF_032854445.1. Taxonomy (NCBI): domain Eukaryota; kingdom Metazoa; phylum Mollusca; class Polyplacophora; order Chitonida; family Chitonidae; genus Liolophura; species Liolophura sinensis. The sequence goes on along the minus strand of NC_088305.1, from coordinate 3,433,090 downwards.
CACAAGCTAAGTTGGAGCACAACCGGGTCATTCACCGACGGTAGATGTCATGGACCTAGCCCAGCGTGTTCCTTACCCCGACCACCTATAACAATGACACAACGTCACAGACAGACGTTGTAAACGCTTCCGGTCTTCATCAGCAAAGTCTGATGTTTTAAAAAATGAGGTTAAAATGCGCCAGCAATCTTCGGCTGTTGCAAGAGACAAATTGAGCCAGCGGCCAAGTAATTGAGGTAGGTACGTTATTGTTGCGCATAGTAAATCCCCCATCTCGTCCAGCGACCAGTTAGGTAGGTTTTACAGCAGCCACTGATGAAGACTAACTCTGGTTTCTCTTCAAATCCACGAATAAATCTTTCGCCTTTTACTAAAGATTTCCGTGGGGAGGAACATACTAATGAGTCTATAGACTATTTTTTGTCGTCCCGACCAGTCGGGACAATTTTCCAAATGAAAAACAAACATCAAATTGCCTAAAAGGAGTATCAAGTAGCATTGGTATATGGCAGAATTGCGCTGCCCTGCAGCACGGAGGCATTATTAGGAAGAGGTCGAATTCTCTTACAGCTGTACACATACAGCTCTAATAGTTTTGGACTATTTCCACGTGTCCCAGCGCATCACAAGCTAAGTTGGAGCACAACCGGGCCATTTACCGACGGTAGACGTCATGGACCTAACCCAGCGTGTTACTTACACCGACCACCTATAACAATGACACAACGTCACAGACAGACGCTGTACACGCTTTCGGTCTACAGCAGCAAAGGCTGGTGTTTTAAAAAATGAGGTTATAATGCGCCTCCAATCTTCGAATGGTAAGATAGACAAATTGAGCCAGCGGCCAATTAATTGAGGTAGGTACGTTATTGTTGCGCATAGTAAATCCTCCATCTCGTCCAGCGACCAGTTAGGTAGGTTTTACAGCAGCCACTGATGAAGACTAACTCTGGTTTCTCTTCAAATCCACGAATAAATCTTTCGCCTTTTACTAAAGATTTCCGTGGGGAGGAACATACTAATGAGTCTATAGACTATTTTTTGTCGTCCCGATAAGTCGGGACAATTTTCCAAATGAAAAACAAACATCAAATTGCCTAAAAGGAGTATCAAGTAGCATTGGTATATGGCAGAATTGCGCTGCCCTGCGGCACGGAGGCATTATTAGGAAGAGGTCGAATTCTCTTACAGCTGTACACATACAGCTCTAAAAGTTTTGGACTATTTCCACGTGTCCCAGCGCATCACAAGCTAAGTTGGAGCACAACCGGGTCATTCACCGACGGTAGATGTCATGGACCTAGCCCAGCGTGTTACTTACCCCGACCACCTATAACAATGACACAACGTCACAGACAGACGTTGTAAACGCTTCCGGTCTTCATCAGCAAAGTCTGGTGTTTTAAAAAATGAGGTTAAAATGCGCCTCCAATCTTCGGCTGTTGCAAGAGACAAATTGAGCCAGCGGCCAATTAATTGAGGTAGGTACGTTATTGTTGCGCAGAGTAAATCCTCCATCTCGTCCAGCGACCAGTTAGGTAGGTTTTACAGCAGCCACTGATGAAGACTAACTCTGGTTTCTCTTCAAATCCACGAATAAATCTTTCGCCTTTTACTAAAGATTTCCGTGGGGAGGAACATACTAATGAGTCTATAGACTATTTTTCGTCGTCCCGACCAATCGGGACAATTTTCCAAATGAAAAACAAACATCAAATTGCCTAAAAGGAGTATCAAGTAGCATTGGTATATGGCAGAATTGCGCTGCCCTGCGGCACGGAGGCATTATTAGGAAGAGGTCGAATTCTCTTACAGCTGTACACATACAGCTCTAAAAGTTTTGGACCATTTCCACGTGTCCCAGCGCATCACAAGCTAAGTTGGAACATAACCGGGCCAATCTCCGACGGTAGACGTCATGGACCTAGCCCAGCGTGTTCCTTACCCCGACCGCCTACAACAATGACACCTCGTCACAGACAGACGCTGTACACGCTTCCGGTCTTCATCAGCAAAGTCTGGTGTTTTAAAAAATGAGGTTAAAATGCGCCTCCAATCTTCGGCTGTTGCAAGAGACAAATTGAGCCAGCGGCCAATTAATTGAGGTAGGTACGTTATTGTTGCGCAGAGTAAATCTCCCATGTCGTCCAGCGACCAGTTAGATACGTTTCACAGCAGCCACTGATGAAGACTAACTCTGGTTTCTCTTCAAATCCACGAATAAATCTTTCGCCTTTTACTAAAGATTTCCGTGGGGAGGAACATACTAATGAGTCTATAGACTATTTTTTGTCGTTCCGACCAGTCGGGAGAATTTTCCAAATGAAAAACAAACATCAAATTGCCTAAAAGGAGTATCAAGTAGCATTGGTATATGGCAGAATTGCGCTGCCCTGCCGCACGGAGGCATTATTAGGAAGAGGTCGAATTCTCTTACAGCTGTACACATACAGCTCTAATAGTTTTGGACTATTTCCACGTGTCCCAGCGCATCACAAGCTAAGTTGGAGCACAACCGGGCCATTTACCGACGGTAGACGTCATGGACCTAACCCAGCGTGTTACTTACACCGACCACCTATAACAATGACACAACGTCACAGACAGACGCTGTACACGCTTTCGGTCTACAGCAGCAAAGGCTGGTGTTTTAAAAAATGAGGTTATAATGCGCCTCCAATCTTCGAATGGTAAGATAGACAAATTGAGCCAGCGGCCAATTAATTGAGTTAGGTACATTATTGTTGAGCATAGTAAATCCCCCATCTCGTCCAGCGACCAGTTAGGTAGGTTTTACAGCAGCCACTGATGAAGGCTAACTCTGGTTTCTCTTCAAATCCACGAATAAATCTTTCGCCTTTTACTAAAGATTTCCGTGGGGAGGAACATACTAATGAGTCTATAGACTATTTTTTGTCGTCCCGACCAGTCGGTACAATTTTCCAAATGAAAAACAAACATCAAATTGCCTAAAAGGAGTATCAAGTAGCATTGGTATATGGCAGAATTGCGCTGCCCTGCGGCACGGAGGCATTATTAGAAAGAGGTCGAATTCTCTTACAGCTGTACACATACAGCTCTAAAAGTTTTGGACTATTTCCACGTGTCCCAGCGCATCACAAGCTAAGTTGGAGCACAACCGGGTCATTCACCGACGGTAAATGTCATGGACGTACCCCAGCGTGTTCCTTACCCCGACCACCTATAACAATGACACAACGTAACAGACAGACGTTGTAAACGCTTCCGGTCTTCAGCAGCAAAGTCTGGTGTTTTAAAAAATGAGGTTAAAATGCGCCACCAATCTTCGGCTGTTGCAAGAGAAAAATTGAGCCAGCGGCCAATTAATTGAGGTAGGTACGTTATTGTTGCGCATAGTAAATCCCCCATCTCGTCCAGCGACCAGTTAGGTAGGTTTTACAGCAGCCACTGATGAAGACTAACTCTGGTTTCTCTTCAAATCCACGAATAAATCTTTCGCCTTTTACTAAAGATTTCCGTGGGGAGGAACATACTAATGAGTCTATAGACTATTTTTCGTCGTCCCGACCAGTCGGGACAATTTTCCAAATGAAAAACAAACATCAAATTGCCTAAAAGGAGTATCAAGTAGCATTGGTATATGGCAGAATTGCGCTGCCCTGCGGCACGGAGGCATTATTAGGAAGAGGTCGAATTCTCTTACAGCTGTACACATACAGCTCTAAAAGTTTTGGACTATTTCCACGTGTTCCAGCGCATCACAGGCTAAGTTGGAATATAACCGGGCCAATCACCGACGGTAGATGTCATGGACCTAGCCCAGCGTGTTCATTACCCCGACCACCTAAAACAATGACACAACGTCACAGACAGACGTTGTAAACGCTTCCGGTCTTCATCAGCAAAGTCTGGTGTTTCAAAAAAAATGAGGTTAAAATGCGCCTTCAATCTTCGGCAGTTACAAGAGAAAAATTGAGCCAGCGGCCAATTAATTGAGGTAGGTACGTTATTGTTGCGCAGAGTAAATCTCGGATCTCGTCCAGCGACCAGTTAGATACGTTTCATAGCAGCCACTGATGAAGACTAACTCTGGTTTCTCTTCAAATCCACGAATAAATCTTTCGCCTTTTACTAAAGATTTCCGTGGGGAGGAACATACTAATGAGTCTATAGACTATTTTTTGTCGTTCCGACCAGTCGGGACAATTTTCCAAATGAAAAACAAACATTAAATTGCCTAAAAGGAGTATCAAGTAGCATTGGTATATGGCAGAATTGCGCTGCCCTGCGGCACGGAGGCATTATTAGGAAGAGGTCGAATTCTCTTACAGCTGTACACATACAGCTCTAATAGTTTTGGACTATTTCCACGTGTCCCAGCGCATCACAAGCTAAGTTGGAGCACAACCGGGCCATTTACCGACGGTAGACGTCATGCACCTAACCCAGCGTGTTACTTACACCGACCACCTATAACAATGACACAACGTCACAGACAGACGCTGTACACGCTTCCGGTCTTCATCAGCAAAGGCTGGTGTTTTAAAAAATGAGGTTAAAATGCGCATCCAATCTTCGGCTGTTGCAAGAGACAAATTGAGCCAGCGGCCAAGTAATTGAGGTAGGTACGTTATTGTTGAGCATAGTAAATCCCCCATCTCGTCCAGCGACCAGTTAGGTAGGTTTTACAGCAGCCACTGATGAAGACTAACTCTGGTTTCTCTTCAAATCCACGAATAAATCTTTCGCCTTTTACTAAAGATTTCCGTGGGGAGGAACATACTAATGAGTCTATAGACTATTTTTTGTCGTCCCGACCAGTCGGGACAATTTTCCAAATGAAAAACAAACATCAAATTGCCTAAAAGGAGTATCAAGTAGCATTGGTATATGGCAGAATTGCGCTGCCCTGCGGCACGGAGGCATTATTAGGAAGAGGTCGAATTCTCTTACAGCTGTACACATACAGCTCTAAAAGTTTTGGACTATTTCCACGTGTTCCAGCGCATCACAGGCTAAGTTGGAACATAACTGGACCAATCACCGACGGTAGACGTCATGGACCTAGCCCAGCGTGTTCCTTACCCCGACCGCGTACAACAATGACACCTCGTCACAGACAGACGCTGTACACGCTTCCGGTCTTCATCAGCAAAGTCTGGTGTTTTTAAAAAATGAGGTTAAAATGCGCCAGCAATCTTCGGCTGTTGCAAGAGAAAAATTGAGCCAGCGGCCAATTAATTGAGGTAGGTACGTTATTGTTGAGCATAGTAAATCCCCCATCTCGTCCAGCGACCAGTTAGGTAGGTTTTACAGCAGCCACTGATGAAGACTAACTCTGGTTTCTCTTCAAATCCACGAATAAATCTTTCGCCTTTTACTAAAGATTTCCGTGGGGAGGAACATACTAATGAGTCTATAGACTACTTTTTGTCGTCCCGACCAGTCGGGACAATTTTCCAAATGAAAAACAAACATCAAATTGCCTAAAAGGAGTATCAAGTAGCATTGGTATATGGCAGAATTGCGCTGCCCTGCGGCACGGAGGCATTATTAGGAAGAGGTCGAATTCTCTTACAGCTGTACACATACAGCTCTAAAAGTTTTGGACTATTTCCACGTGTTCCAGCGCATCACAAGCTAAGTTGGAACATAACTGGGCCACTCACCGACGGTAGACGTCATGGACCTAGCCCAGCGTGTTCCTTACCCCGACCGCCTACAACAATGACACCTCGTCACAGACAGACGCTGTACACGCTTCCGGTCTTCATCAGCAAAGTCTGGTGTTTTAAAAAATGAGGTTATAATGCGCCTCCAATCTTCGGCTGTTGCAAGAGACAAATTGAGCCAGCGGCCAATTAATTGAGGTAGGTACGTTATTGTTGCGCAGAGTAAATCTCGGATCTCGTCCAGCGACCAGTTAGATACTTTTCACAGCAGCCACTGATGAAGACTAACTCTGGTTTCTCTTCAAATCCACGAATAAATCTTTCGCCTTTTACTAAAGATTTCCGTGGGGAGGAACATACTAATGAGTCTATAGACTATTTTTTTTGTCGTTCCGACCAGTCGGGACAATTTTCCAAATGAAAAACAAACATCAAATTGCCTAAAAGGAGTATCAAGTAGCATTGGTATATGGCAGAATTGCGCTGCCCTGCGGCACGGAGGCATTATTAGGAAGAGGTCGAATTCTCTTACAGCTGTACACATACAGCTCTAATAGTTTTGGACTATTTCCACGTGTCCCAGCGCATCACAAGCTAAGTTGGAGCACAACCGGGCAATTTACCGACGGTAGACGTCATAGACCTAACCCAGCGTGTTACTTACCCCGACCACCTATAACAATGACACAACGTCACATACAGACGCTGTACACGCTTTCGGTCTACAGCAGCAAAGGCTGGTGTTTTAAAAAATGAGGTTATAATGCGCCTCCAATCTTCAAATGGTAAGATAGACAAATTGAGCCAGCGGCCAATTAATTGAGGTAGGTACATTATTGTTGAGCATAGTAAATCCCCCATCTCGTCCAGCGACCAGTTAGGTAGGTTTTACAGCAGCCACTGATGAAGACTAACTCTGGTTTCTCTTCAAATCCACGAATAAATCTTTCGCCTTTTACTAAAGATTTCCGTGGGGAGGAACATACTAATGAGTCTATAGACTATTTTTTGTCGTCCCGATAAGTCGGGACAATTTTCCAAATGAAAAACAAACATCAAATTGCCTAAAAGGAGTATCAAGTAGCATTGGTATATGGCAGAATTGCGCTGCCCTGCGGCACGGAGGCATTATTAGGAAGAGGTCGAATTCTCTTACAGCTGTACACATACAGCTCTAAAAGTTTTGGACCATTTCCACGTGTCCCAGCGCATCACAAGCTAAATTGGAACATAACCGGGCCAATCTCCGACGGTAGACGTCATGGACCTAGCCCAGCGTGTTCCTTACCCCGACCGCCTACAACAATGACACCTCGTCACAGACAGACGCTGTACACGCTTCCGGTCTTCATCAGCAAAGTCTGGTGTTTTAAAAAATGAGGTTAAAATGCGCCTCCAATCTTCGGCTGTTGCAAGAGACAAATTGAGCCAGCGGCCAATTAATTGAGGTAGGTACGTTATTGTTGCGCAGAGTAAATCTCCCATGTCGTCCAGCGACCAGTTAGATACGTTTCACAGCAGCCACTGATGAAGACTAACTCTGGTTTCTCTTCAAATCCACGAATAAATCTTTCGCCTTTTACTAAAGATTTCCGTGGGGAGGAACATACTAATGAGTCTATAGACTATTTTTTGTCGTTCCGACCAGTCGGATGAATTTTCCAAATGAAAAACAAACATCAAATTGCCTAAAAGGAGTATCAAGTAGCATTGGTATATGGCAGAATTGCGCTGCCCTGCCGCACGGAGGCATTATTAGGAAGAGGTCGAATTCTCTTACAGCTGTACACATACAGCTCTAATAGTTTTGGACTATTTCCACGTGTCCCAGCGCATCACAAGCTAAGTTGGAGCACAACCGGGCCATTTACCGACGGTAGACGTCATGGACCTAACCCAGCGTGTTACTTACACCGACCACCTATAACAATGACACAACGTCACAGACAGACGCTGTACACGCTTTCGGTCTACAGCAGCAAAGGCTGGTGTTTTAAAAAATGAGGTTATAATGCGCCTCCAATCTTCGAATGGTAAGATAGACAAATTGAGCCAGCGGCCAATTAATTGAGTTAGGTACATTATTGTTGAGCATAGTAAATCCCCCATCTCGTCCAGCGACCAGTTAGGTAGGTTTTACAGCAGCCACTGATGAAGGCTAACTCTGGTTTCTCTTCAAATCCACGAATAAATCTTTCGCCTTTTACTAAAGATTTCCGTGGGGAGGAACATACTAATGAGTCTATAGACTATTTTTTGTCGTCCCGACCAGTCGGTACAATTTTCCAAATGAAAAACAAACATCAAATTGCCTAAAAGGAGTATCAAGTAGCATTGGTATATGGCAGAATTGCGCTGCCCTGCGGCACGGAGGCATTATTAGAAAGAGGTCGAATTCTCTTACAGCTGTACACATACAGCTCTAAAAGTTTTGGACTATTTCCACGTGTTCCAGCGCATCACAGGCTAAGTTGGAATATAACCGGGCCAATCACCGACGGTAGATGTCATGGACCTAGCCCAGCGTGTTCCTTACCCCGACCACCTAAAACAATGACACAACGTCACATACAGACGTTGTAAACGCTTCCGGTCTTCATCAGCAAAGTCTGGTGTTTTAAAAAATGAGGTTAAAATGCGCCTTCAATCTTCGGCAGTTACAAGAGAAAAATTGAGCCAGCGGCCAATTAATTGAGGTAGGTACGTTATTGTTGCGCAGAGTAAATCTCGGATCTCGTCCAGCGACCAGTTAGATACGTTTCATAGCAGCCACTGATGAAGACTAACTCTGGTTTCTCTTCAAATCCACGAATAAATCTTTCGCCTTTTACTAAAGATTTCCGTGGGGAGGAACATACTAATGAGTCTATAGACTATTTTTTGTCGTTCCGACCAGTCGGGACAATTTTCCAAATGAAAAACAAACATTAAATTGCCTATAAGGAGTATCAAGTAGCATTGGTATATGGCAGAATTGCGCTGCCCTGCGGCACGGAGGCATTATTAGGAAGAGGTCGAATTCTCTTACAGCTGTACACATACAGCTCTAATAGTTTTGGACTATTTCCACGTGTCCCAGCGCATCACAAGCTAAGTTGGAGCACAACCGGGCCATTTACCGACGGTAGACGTCATGCACCTAACCCAGCGTGTTACTTACACCGACCACCTATAACAATGACACAACGTCACAGACAGACGCTGTACACGCTTCCGGTCTTCATCAGCAAAGGCTGGTGTTTTAAAAAATGAGGTTAAAATGCGCATCCAATCTTCGGCTGTTGCAAGAGACAAATTGAGCCAGCGGCCAAGTAATTGAGGTAGGTACGTTATTGTTGAGCATAGTAAATCCCCCATCTCGTCCAGCGACCAGTTAGGTAGGTTTTACAGCAGCCACTGATGAAGACTAACTCTGGTTTCTCTTCAAATCCACGAATAAATCTTTCGCCTTTTACTAAAGATTTCCGTGGGGAGGAACATACTAATGAGTCTATAGACTATTTTTTGTCGTCCCGACCAGTCGGGACAATTTTCCAAATGAAAAACAAACATCAAATTGCCTAAAAGGAGTATCAAGTAGCATTGGTATATGGCAGAATTGCGCTGCCCTGCGGCACGGAGGCATTATTAGGAAGAGGTCGAATTCTCTTACAGCTGTACACATACAGCTCTAAAAGTTTTGGACTATTTCCACGTGTTCCAGCGCATCACAGGCTAAGTTGGAACATAACTGGACCAATCACCGACGGTAGACGTCATGGACCTAGCCCAGCGTGTTCCTTACCCCGACCGCGTACAACAATGACACCTCGTCACAGACAGACGCTGTACACGCTTCCGGTCTTCATCAGCAAAGTCTGGTGTTTTTAAAAAATGAGGTTAAAATGCGCCAGCAATCTTCGGCTGTTGCAAGAGAAAAATTGAGCCAGCGGCCAATTAATTGAGGTAGGTACGTTATTGTTGAGCATAGTAAATCCCCCATCTCGTCCAGCGACCAGTTAGGTAGGTTTTACAGCAGCCACTGATGAAGACTAACTCTGGTTTCTCTTCAAATCCACGAATAAATCTTTCGCCTTTTACTAAAGATTTCCGTGGGGAGGAACATACTAATGAGTCTATAGACTACTTTTTGTCGTCCCGACCAGTCGGGACAATTTTCCAAATGAAAAACAAACATCAAATTGCCTAAAAGGAGTATCAAGTAGCATTGGTATATGGCAGAATTGCGCTGCCCTGCGGCACGGAGGCATTATTAGGAAGAGGTCGAATTGTCTTACAGCTGTACACATACAGCTCTAATAGTTTTGGACTATTTCCACGTGTCCCAGCGCATCACAAGCTAAGTTGGAGCACAACCGGGCCATTTACCGACGGTGGACGTCATGGACCTAACCCAGCGTGTTACTTACCCCGACCACCTATAACAATGACACAACGTCACAGACAGACGCTGTACACGCTTTCGGTCTACAGCAGCAAAGGCTGGTGTTTAAAAAAATGAGGTTATAATGCGCCACCAATCTTCAAATGGTAAGATAGACAAATTGAGCCAGCGGCCAATTAATTGAGGTAGGTACATTATTGTTGAGCATAGTAAATCCCCCATCTCGTCCAGCGACCAGTTAGGTAGGTTTTACAGCAGCCACTGATGAAGACTAACTCTGGTTTCTCTTCAAATCCACGAATAAATCTTTCGCCTTTTACTAAAGATTTCCGTGGGGAGGAACATACTAATGAGTCTATAGACTTTTTTTTGTCGTTCCGACCAGTCGGGAGAATTTTCCAAATGAAAAACAAACATCAAATTGCCTAAAAGGAGTATCAAGTAGCATTGGTATATGGCAGAATTGCGCTGCCCTGCGGCACGGAGGCATTATTAGGAAGAGGTCGAATTCTCTTACAGCTGTACACATACAGCTCTAAAAGTTTTGGACTTTTTCCACGTGTCCCAGCGCATCACAAGCTAAGTTGGAGCACAACCGGGTCATTCACCGACGGTAGATGTCATGGACCTAGCCCAGCGTGTTCCTTACCCCGACCACCTATAACAATGACACAACGTCACAGACAGACGTTGTAAACGCTTCCGGTCTTCATCAGCAAAGTCTGATGTTTTAAAAAATGAGGTTAAAATGCGCCAGCAAACTTCGGCTGTTGCAAGAGACAAATTGAGCCAGCGGCCAAGTAATTGAGGTAGGTACGTTATTGTTGCGCATAGTAAATCCCCCATCTCGTCCAGCGACCAGTTAGGTAGGTTTTACAGCAGCAACTGATGAAGACTAACTCTGGTTTCTCTTCAAATCCACGAATAAATCTTTCGCCTTTTACTAAAGATTCCCGTGGGGAGGAACATACTAATGAGTCTATAGACTATTTTTTGTCGTCCCGACCAGTCGGGACAATTTTCCAAATGAAAAACAAACATCAAATTGCCTAAAAGGAGTATCAAGTAGCATTGGTATATGACAGAATTGCGCTGCCTTGCGGCACGGAGGCATTATTAGGAAGAGGTCGAATTCTCTTACAGCTGTACACATACAGCTCTAAAAGTTTTGGACTATTTCCACGTGTTCCAGCTCATCACAGGCTAAGTTGGAACATAACCGGACCAATCACCGACGGTAGATGTCATGGACCTAGCCCAGCGTGTTCCTTACACCGACCACCTATAACAATGACACCTCGTCACAGACAGACGCTGTACACGCTTTCGGTCTACAGCAGCAAGGTCTGGTGTTTTAAAAAATGAGGTTATAATGCGCCTCTAATCTTCGAATGGTAAGATAGACAAATTGAGCCAGCGGCCAATTAATTGAGGTAGGTACATTATTGTTGAGCATAGTAAATCCCCCATCTCGTCCAGCGACCAGTTAGGTAGGTTTTACAGCAGCCACTGATGAAGACTAACTCTGGTTTCTCTTCAAATCAACGAATAAATCTTTCGCCTTTTACTAAAGATTTCCGTGGGGAGGAACATACTAATGAGTCTATAGACTATTTTTTGTCATTCCGACCAGTCGGGACAATTTTCCAAATGAAAAACAAACATCAAATTGCCTAAAAGGAGTATCAAGTAGCATTGGTATATGGCAGAATTGCGCTGCCCTGCGGCACGGAGGCATTATTAGGAAGAGGTCGAATTCTCTTACAGCTGTACACATACAGCTCTAAAAGTTTTGGACTATTTCCACGTGTCCCAGCGCATCACAGGCTAAGTTGGAACTTAACCGGGCCAATCACCGACGGTAGACGTCATGGACCTAGCCCAGCATGTTCCTTACCCCGACCGCGTACAACAATGACACCTCGTCACAGACAGACGCTGTACACGTTTCCGGTCTTCATCAGCAAAGGCTGGTGTTTTAAAAAATGAGGTTAAAATGCGCCTCCAATCTTCGGCTGTTGCAAGAGACAAATTGAGCCAACGGCCAATTAATTGAGGTAGGTACGTTATTGTTGCGCAGAGTAAATCCTTCATCTCGTCCAGCGACCAGTTAGGTAGGTTTTACAGCAGCCACTGATGAAGACTAACTCTGGTTTCTCTTCAAATCCACGAATAAATCTTTCGCCTTTTACTAAAGATTTCCGTGGGGAGGAACATACTAATGAGTCTATAGACTACTTTTTGTCGTCCCGACCAGTCGGGACAATTTTCCAAATGAAAAACAAACATCAAATTGCCTAAAAGGAGTATCAAGTAGCATTGGTATATGGCAGAATTGCGCTGCCCTGCGGCACGGAGGCATTATTAGGAAGAGGTCGAATTCTCTTACAGCTGTACACATACAGCTCTAAAAGTTTTGGACTATTTCCACGTGTCCCAGCGCATCACAGGCTAAGTTGGAACTTAACCGGGCCAATCACCGACGGTAGACGTCATGGACCTAGCCCAGCATGTTCCTTACCCCGACCGCGTACAACAATGACACCTCGTCACAGACAGACGCTGTACACGTTTCCGGTCTTCATCAGCAAAGTCTGGTGTTTTAAAAAATGAGGTTAAAATGCGCCTCCAATCTTCGGCTGTTGCAAGAGACAAATTGAGCCAGCGGCCAATTAATTGAGGTAGGTACGTTATTGTTGCGCAGAGTAAATCCTTCATCTCGTCCAGCGACCAGTTAGGTAGGTTTTACAGCAGCCACTGATGAAGACTAACTCTGGTTTCCCTTCAAATCCACGAATAAATCTTTCGCCTTTTACTAAAGATTTCCGTGGGGAGGAACATACTAATGAGTCTATAGACTATTTTTTGTCGTTCCGACCAGTCGGGACAGTTTTCCAAATGAAAAACAAACATCAAATTGCCTAAAAGGAGTATCAAGTAGCATTGGTATATGGCAGAATTGCGCTGCCCTGCCGCACGGAGGCACTATTAGGAAGAGGTCGAATTCTCTTACAGCTGTACACATACAGCTCTAAAAGTTTTGGACTATTTCCACGTGTCCCAGCGCATCACAAGCTAAGTTGGAGCACAACCGGGCCATTTACCGACGGTAGACGTCATGGACCTAACCCAGCGTGTTACTTACCCCGACCACCTATAACAATGACACAACGTCACAGACAGACGCTGTACACGCTTTCGGTCTACAGCAGCAAAGGCTGGTGTTTAAAAAAATGAGGTTTTTATGCGCCTCCAATCTTCGAATGGTAAGATAGACAAATTGAGCCAGCGGCCAATTAATTGAGGTAGGTACGTTATTGTTGCGCAGAGTAAATCTCCCATCTCGTCCAGCGACCAGTTAGATACGTTTCACAGCAGCCACTGATGAAGACTAACTCTGGTTTCTCTTCAAATCCACGAGTAAATCTTTCGCCTTTTACTAAAGATTTCCGTGGGGAGGAACATACTAATGAGTCTATAGACTATTTTTTGTCGTCCCGACCAGTCGGGACAATTTTCCAAATGAAAAACAAACATCAAATTGCCTAAAAGGAGTATCAAGTAGCATTGGTATATGGCAGAAATGCGCTGCCCTGCGGCACGGAGGCATTATTAGGAAGAGGTCGAATTCTCTTACAGCTGTACACATACAGCTCTAATAGTTTTGGACTATTTCCACGTGTCCCAGCGCATCACAAGCTAAGTTGGAGCACAACCGGGCCATTTACCGACGGTAGACGTCATGGACCTAACCCAGCGTGTTATTACCCCGACCACCTATAACAATGACACAACGTCACAGACAGACGCTGTACACGCTTTCGGTCTACAGCAGCAAAGGCTGGTGTTTTAAAAAATGAGGTTATAATGCGCCTCCAATCTTCGAAAGGTAAGATAGACAAATTGAGCCAGCGCCCAATTAATTGAGGTAGGTACATTATTGTTGAGCCTAGTAAATCCCCCATCTCGTCCAGCGACCAGTTAGGTAGGTTTTACAGCAGACACTGGTGAAGACTAACTCTGGTTTCTCTTCAAATCCACGAATAAATCTTTCGCCTTTTACTAAAGATTTGCGTGGGGAGGAACATACTAATGAGTCTATAGACTATTTTTTGTCGTCCCGACCAGTCGGGACAATTTTCCAAATAAAAAACAAACATTAAATTGCCTAAAAGGAGTATCAAGTAGCATTGGTATATGGCAGAATTGCGCTGCCCTGCGGCACGGAGGCATTATTAGGAAGAGGTCGAATACTCTTACAGCTGTACACATACAGCTCTAAAAGTTTTGGACTATTTCCTCGTGTTCCAGCGCATCACAGGCTAAGTTGGAACATAACCGTGCCAATCACCGACGGTAGACGTCATGGACCTAGCCCAGCGTGTTCCTTACCCCGACCGCCTACAACAATGACACCTCGTCACAGACAGACGCTGTACACGCTTCCGGTCTTCATCAGCAAAGGCTGGTGTTTTAAAAAATGAGGTTAAAGTGCGCCTCCAATCTTCGGCTTTTGCAAGAGACAAAATGAGCCAGCGGCCAATTAATTGAGGTAGGTACGTTATTGTTGCGCAGAGTAAATCTCCCATTTCGTCCAGCGACCAGTTAGATACGTTTCACAGCAGCCACTGATGAAGACTAACTCTGGTTTCTCTTCAAATCCACGAATAAATCTTTCGCCTTTTACTAACGATTTGCGTGGGGAGGAACATACTAATGAGTCTATAGACTATTTTTTGTCGGCCCGACCAGTCGGGACAATTTTCCAAATGAAAAACAAACATCAAATTGCCTAAAAGGAGTATTAAGTAGCATTGGTATATGGCAGAATTGCGCTGCCCTGCCGCACGGAGGCATTATTAGGAAGAGGTCGAATTCTTTTACAGCTGTACACATACAGCTCTAAAAGTTTTGGACTATTTCCACGTGTTCCAGCGCATCACAGGCTAAGTTGGAATATAACCGGGCCAATCACCGACGGTAGATGTCATGGACCTAGCCCAGCGTGTTCCTTACCCCGACCACCTAAAACAATGACACAACGTCACAGACAGACGTTGTAAACGCTTCCGGTCTTCATCAGCAAAGTCTGGTGTTTTAAAAAATGAGGTTAAAATGCGCCTTCAATCTTCGGCAGTTACAAGAGAAAAATTGAGCCAGCGGCCAATTAATTGAGGTAGGTACGTTATTGTTGCGCAGAGTAAATCTCGGATCTCGTCCAGCGACCAGTTAGATACGTTTCATAGCAGCCACTGATGAAGACTAACTCTGGTTTCTCTTCAAATCCACGAATAAATCTTTCGCCTTTTACTAAAGATTTCCGTGGGGAGGAACATACTAATGAGTCTATAGACTATTTTTTGTCGTTCCGACCAGTCGGGACAATTTTCCAAATGAAAAACAAACATTAAATTGCCTAAAAGGAGTATCAAGTAGCATTGGTATATGGCAGAATTGCGCTGCCCTGCGGCACGGAGGCATTATTAGGAAGAGGTCGAATTCTCTTACAGCTGTACACATACAGCTCTAATAGTTTTGGACTATTTCCACGTGTCCCAGCGCATCACAAGCAAAGTTGGAGCACAACCGGGCCATTTACCGACGGTAGACGTCATGCACCTAACCCAGCGTGTTACTTACACCGACCACCTATAACAATGACACAACGTCACAGACAGACGCTGTACACGCTTCCGGTCTTCATCAGCAAAGGCTGGTGTTTTAAAAAATGAGGTTAAAATGCGCATCCAATCTTCGGCTGTTGCAAGAGACAAATTGAGCCAGCGGCCAAGTAATTGAGGTAGGTACGTTATTGTTGAGCATAGTAAATCCCCCATCTCGTCCAGCGACCAGTTAGGTAGGTTTTACAGCAGCCACTGATGAAGACTAACTCTGGTTTCTCTTCAAATCCACGAATAAATCTTTCGCCTTTTACTAAACATTTCCGTGGGGAGGAACATACTAATGAGTCTATAGACTATTTTTTGTCGTCCCGACCAGTCGGGACAATTTTCCAAATGAAAAACAAACATCAAATTGCCTAAAAGGAGTATCAAGTAGCATTGGTATATGGCAGAATTGCGCTGCCCTGCGGCACGGAGGCATTATTAGGAAGAGGTCGAATTCTCTTACAGCTGTACACATACAGCTCTAAAAGTTTTGGACTATTTCCACGTGTTCCAGCGCATCACAGGCTAAGTTGGAACATAACTGGACCAATCACCGACGGTAGACGTCATGGACCTAGCCCAGCGTGTTCCTTACCCCGACCGCGTACAACAATGACACCTCGTCACAGACAGACGCTGTACACGCTTCCGGTCTTCATCAGCAAAGTCTGGTGTTTTTAAAAAATGAGGTTAAAATGCGCCAGCAATCTTCGGCTGTTGCAAGAGAAAAATTGAGCCAGCGGCCAATTAATTGAGGTAGGTACGTTATTGTTGAGCATAGTAAATCCCCCATCTCGTCCAGCGACCAGTTAGGTAGGTTTTACAGCAGCCACTGATGAAGACTAACTCTGGTTTCTCTTCAAATCCACGAATAAATCTTTCGCCTTTTACTAAAGATTTCCGTGGGGAGGAACATACTAATGAGTCTATAGACTACTTTTTGTCGTCCCGACCAGTCGGGACAATTTTCCAAATGAGAAACAAACATCAAATTGCCTAAAAGGAGTATCAAGTAGCATTGGTATATGGCAGAATTGCGCTGCCCTGCGGCACGGAGGCATTATTAGGAAGAGGTCGAATTCTCTTACAGCTGTACACATACAGCTCTAATAATTTTGGACTATTTCCACGTGTCCCAGCGCATCATAAGCTAAGTTGGAGCACAACCGGGCCATTTACCGACGGTAGACGTCATGGACCTAACCCAGCGTGTTACTTACACCGACCACCTATAACAATGACACCTCGTCACAGACAGACGCTGTACACGCTTTCGGTCTACAGCAGCAAAGTCTGGTGTTTTAAAAAATGAGGTTATAATGCGCCTCCAATCTTCGAATGGTAAGATAGACAAATTGAGCCAGCGGCCAATTAATTGAGGTAGGTACATTATTGTTGAGCATAGTAAATCCCCCATCTCGTCCAGCGACCAGTTAGGTAGGTTTTACAGCAGACACTGATGAAGACTAACTCTGGTTTCTCTTCAAATCCACGAATAAATCTTTCGCCTTTTACTAAAGATTTCCGTGGGGAGGAACATACTAATGAGTCTATAGACTATTTTTTGTCGTCCCGACCAGTCGGGACAATTTTCCAAATGAAAAACAAACATCAAATTGCCTAAAAGGAGTATCAAGTAGCATTGGTATATGGCAGAATTGCGCTGCCCTGCGGCACGGAGGCATTATTAGGAAGAGGTCGAATTGTCTTACATCTGTACACATACAGCTCTAATAGTTTTGGACTATTTCCACGTGTCCCAGCGCATCACAAGCTAAGTTGGAGCACAACCGGGCCATTTACCGACGGTGGACGTCATGGACCTAACCCAGCGTGTTACTTACCCCGACCACCTATAACAATGACACAACGTCACAGACAGACGCTGTACACGCTTTCGGTCTACAGCAGCAAAGGCTGGTGTTTAAAAAAATGAGGTTATAATGCGCCACCAATCTTCAAATGGTAAGATAGACAAATTGAGCCAGCGGCCAATTAATTGAGGTAGGTACATTATTGTTGAGCATAGTAAATCCCCCATCTCGTCCAGCGACCAGTTAGGTAGGTTTTACAGCAGCCACTGATGAAGACTAACTCTGGTTTCTCTTCAAATCCACGAATAAATCTTTCGCCTTTTACTAAAGATTTCCGTGGGGAGGAACATACTAATGAGTCTATAGACTTTTTTTTGTCGTTCCGACCAGTCGGGAGAATTTTCCAAATGAAAAACAAACATCAAATTGCCTAAAAGGAGTATCAAGTAGCATTGGTATATGGCAGAATTGCGCTGCCCTGCCGCACGGAGGCATTATTAGGAAGAGGTCGAATTCTCTTACAGCTGTACACATACAGCTCTAATAGTTTTGGACTATTTCCACGTGTCCCAGCGCATCACAAGCTAAGTTGGAGCACAACCGGGTCATTCACCGACGGTAGATGTCATAGAACTAGCCCAGCGTGTTACTTACCCCGACCACCTATAACATTGAGACAACGTCACAGACAGACGTTGTAAACCCTTCCGGTCTTCATCAGCAGAGGCTGGTGTTTTAAAAAAATGAGGTTAAAATGCGCCACCAATCTTCCGCTGTTGCAAGAGACAAATTGAGCCAGCGGCCAATTTATTGAGGTAGGTACGTTATTGTTGCGCATAGTAAATCCCCCATCTCGTCCAGCGACCAGTTGGGTAGGTTTCACAGCAGCAACTGATGAAGACTAACTCTGGTTTCTCTTCAAATCCACGAATAAATCTTTCGCCTTTTACTAAAGATTTCCGTGGGGAGGAACATACTAATGAGTCTATAGACTATTTTTTGTCGTTCCGACCAGTCGGGACAATTTTCCAAATGAAAAACAAACATCAAATTGCCTAAAAGGAGTGTCAAGTAGCATTGGTATATGGCAGAATTGCGCTGCCCTGCGGCACGGAGGCATTATTAGGAAGAGGTCGAATTCTCTTACAGCTGTACACATACAGCTCTAATAGTTTTGGACTATTTCCACGTGTCCCAGCGCATCACAAGCTAAGTTGGAGCACAACCGGGCCATTTACCGACGGTAGACGTCATGGACCTAACGCAGGGTGTTACTTACACCGACCACCTATAAAAATGACACAACGTCACAGACAGACGCTGTACACGCTTTCGGTCTACAGCAGCAAAGTCTGGTGTTTTAAAAAATGAGGTTATAATGCGCCTCCGATCTTCGAATGGTAAGATAGACAAATTGAGCCAGCGGCCAATTAATTGAGGTAGGTACGTTATTGTTGAGCATAGTAAATCCCCCATCTCGTCCAGCGACCAGTTAGGTAGGTTTTACAGCAGCAACTGATGAAGACTAACTCTGGTTTCTCTTCAAATCCACGAATAAATCTTTCGCCTTTTACTAAAGTTTCCCGTGGGGAGGACCATACTAATGAGTCTATAGACTATTTTTTGTCGCCCCGACCAGTCGGTAATGAAAATAGGTTTTACAGCAGCCACTGATGAAGACTAACTCTGGTTTCTCTTCAAATCCACGAATAAATCTTTCGCCTTTTACTAAAGATTTCCGTGGGGAGGAACATACTAATGAGTATATAGACTATTTTTTGTCGTCCCGACCAGTCGGGACAATTTTCCAAATGAAAAACAAACATCAAATTGCCTAAAAGGAGTATCAAGTAGCATTGGTATATGGCAGAATTGCGCTGCCCTGCGGCACGGAGGCATTATTAGGAAGAGGTCGAATTCTCTTACAGCTGTACACATACAGCTCTAAAAGTTTTGGACTTTTTCCACGTGTCCCAGCGCATCACAAGCTAAGTTGGAGCACAACCGGGTCATTCACCGACGGTAGATGTCATGGACCTAGCCCAGCGTGTTCCTTACCCCGACCACCTATAAAAATGACACAACGTCACAGACAGACGTTGTAAACGCTTCCGGTCTTCATCAGCAAAGTCTGATGTTTTAAAAAATGAGGTTAAAATGCGCCAGCAAACTTCGGCTGTTGCAAGAGACAAATTGAGCCAGCGGCCAAGTAATTGAGGTAGGTACGTTATTGTTGCGCATAGTAAATCCCCCATCTCGTCCAGCGACCAGTTAGGTAGGTTTTACAGCAGCAACTGATGAAGACTAACTCTGGTTTCTCTTCAAATCCACGAATAAATCTTTCGCCTTTTACTAAAGATTCCCGTGGGGAGGAACATACTAATGAGTCTATAGACTATTTTTTGTCGTCCCGACCAGTCGGGACAATTTTCCAAATGAAAAACAAACATCAAATTGCCTAAAAGGAGTATCAAGTAGCATTGGTATATGGCAGAATTGCGCTGCCCTGCCGCACGGAGGCACTATTAGGAAGAGGTCGAATTCTCTTACAGCTGTACACATACAGCTCTAAAAGTTTTGGACTATTTCCACGTGTCCCAGCGCATCACAAGCTAAGTTGGAGCACAACCGGGCCATTTACCGACGGTAGACGTCATGGACCTAACCCAGCGTGTTACTTACCCCGACCACCTATAACAATGACACAACGTCACAGACAGACGCTGTACACGCTTTCGGTCTACAGCAGCAAAGGCTGGTGTTTAAAAAAATGAGGTTTTTATGCGCCTCCAATCTTCGAATGGTAAGATAGACAAATTGAGCCAGCGGCCAATTAATTGAGGTAGGTACGTTATTGTTGCGCAGAGTAAATCTCCCATCTCGTCCAGCGACCAGTTAGATACGTTTCACAGCAGCCACTGATGAAGACTAACTCTGGTTTCTCTTCAAATCCACGAGTAAATCTTTCGCCTTTTACTAAAGATTTCCGTGGGGAGGAACATACTAATGAGTCTATAGACTATTTTTTGTCGTCCCGACCAGTCGGGACAATTTTCCAAATGAAAAACAAACATCAAATTGCCTAAAAGGAGTATCAAGTAGCATTGGTATATGGCAGAATTGCGCTGCCCTGCGGCACGGAGGCATTATTAGGAAGAGGTCGAATTCTCTTACAGCTGTACACATACAGCTCTAATAGTTTTGGACTATTTCCACGTGTCCCAGCGCATCACAAGCTAAGTTGGAGCACAACCGGGCCATTTACCGACGGTAGACGTCATGGACCTAACCCAGCGTGTTATTACCCCGACCACCTATAACAATGACACAACGTCACAGACAGACGCTGTACACGCTTTCGGTCTACAGCAGCAAAGGCTGGTGTTTTAAAAAATGAGGTTATAATGCGCCTCCAATCTTCGAAAGGTAAGATAGACAAATTGAGCCAGCGCCCAATTAATTGAGGTAGGTACATTATTGTTGAGCCTAGTAAATCCCCCATCTCGTCCAGCGACCAGTTAGGTAGGTTTTACAGCAGACACTGATGAAGACTAACTCTGGTTTCTCTTCAAATCCACGAATAAATCTTTCGCCTTTTACTAAAGATTTGCGTGGGGAGGAACATACTAATGAGTCTATAGACTATTTTTTGTCGTCCCGACCAGTCGGGACAATTTTCCAAATAAAAAACAAACATCAAATTGCCTAAAAGGAGTATCAAGTAGCATTGGTATATGGCAGAATTGCGCTGCCCTGCGGCACGGAGGCATTATTAGGAAGAGGTCGAATACTCTTACAGCTGTACACATACAGCTCTAAAAGTTTTGGACTATTTCCTCGTGTTCCAGCGCATTACAGGCTAAGTTGGAACATAACCGTGCCAATCACCGACGGTAGACGTCATGGACCTAGCCCAGCGTGTTCCTTACCCCGACCGCCTACAACAATGACACCTCGTCACAGACAGACGCTGTACACGCTTCCGGTCTTCATCAGCAAAGGCTGGTGTTTTAAAAAATGAGGTTAAAGTGCGCCTCCAATCTTCGGCTTTTGCAAGAGACAAAATGAGCCAGCGGCCAATTAATTGAGGTAGGTACGTTATTGTTGCGCAGAGTAAATCTCCCATTTCGTCCAGCGACCAGTTAGATACGTTTCACAGCAGCCACTGATGAAGACTAACTCTGGTTTCTCTTCAAATCCACGAATAAATCTTTCGCCTTTTACTAACGATTTGCGTGGGGAGGAACATACTAATGAGTCTATAGACTATTTTTTGTCGGCCCGACTAGTCGGGACAATTTTCCAAATGAAAAACAAACATCAAATTGCCTAAAAGGAGTATTAAGTAGCATTGGTATATGGCAGAATTGCGCTGCCCTGCCGCACGGAGGCATTATTAGGAAGAGGTCGAATTCTTTTACAGCTGTACACATACAGCTCTAAAAGTTTTGGACTATTTCCACGTGTCCCAGCGCATAACAGGCTAAGTTGGAACATAACCGGGCCAATCACCGACGGTAGACGTCATGGACCTAGCCCAGCATGTTCCTTACCCCGACCGCGTACAACAATGACACCTCGTCACAGACAGACGCTGTACACGCTTCCGGTCTTCATCAGCAAAGTCTGGTGTTTTAAAAAATGAGGTTAAAATGCGCCTCCAATCTTCGGCTGTTGCAAGAGACAAATTGAGCCAGCGGCCAATTAATTGAGGTAGGTACGTTATTGTTGCGCAGAGTAAATCCTTCATCTCGTCCAGCGACCAGTTAGGTAGGTTTTACAGCAGCCACTGATGAAGACTAACTCTGGTTTCCCTTCAAATCCACGAATAAATCTTTCGCCTTTTACTAAAGATTTCCGTGGGGAGGAACATACTAATGAGTCTATAGACTATTTTTTGTCGTTCTGACCAGTCGGGACAGTTTTCCAAATGAAAAACAAACATCAAATTGCCTAAAAGGAGTATCAAGTAGCATTGGTATATGGTAGAATTGCGCTGCCCTGCCGCACGGAGGCACTATTAGGAAGAGGTCGAATTCTCTTACAGCTGTACACATACAGCTCTAAAAGTTTTGGACTATTTCCACGTGTCCCAGCGCATCACAAGCTAAGTTGGAGCACAACCGGGCCATTTACCGACGGTAGACGTCATGGACCTAACCCAGCGTGTTACTTACCCCGACCACCTATAACAATGACACAACGTCACAGACAGACGCTGTACACGCTTTCGGTCTACAGCAGCAAAGGCTGGTGTTTTAAAAAATGAGGTTTTTATGCGCCTCCAATCTTCGAATGGTAAGATAGACAAATTGAGCCAGCGGCCAGTTAATTGAGGTAGGTACGTTATTGTTGCGCAGAGTAAATCTCCCATCTCGTCCAGCGACCAGTTAGATACGTTTCACAGCAGCCACTAATGAAGACTAACTCTGGTTTCTCTTCAAATCCACCAATAAATCTTTCGCCTTTTACTAAAGATTTCCGTGGGGAGGAACATACTAATGAGTCTATAGACTATTTTTTGTCGTCCCGACCAGTCGGGACAATTTTCCAAATGAAAAACAAACATCAAATTGCCTAAAAGGAGTATCAAGTAGCATTGGTATATGGCAGAATTGCGCTGCCCTGCCGCACGGAGGCATTATTAGGAAGAGGTCGAATACTCATACAGCTGTACACATACAGCTCTAAAAGTTTTGGACTATTTCCACGTGTTCCAGCGCATCACAGGCTAACTTGGAACATAAGCGGGCCAATCTCCGACGGTAGACGTCATGGACCTAGCCCAGCGTGTTCCTTACCCCGACCGCCTACAACAATGACACCTCGTCACAGACAGACGCTGTACACGCTTCCGGTCTTCATCAGCAAAGGCTGGTGTTTTAAAAAATGAGGTTAAAATGCGCCTCCAATCTTCGGCTGTTGCAAGAGACAAATTGAGCCAGCGGCCAATTAATTGAGGTAGGTACGTTATTGTTGCGCAGAGTAAATCCTTCATCTCGTCCAGCGACCAGTTAGGTAGGTTTTACAGCAGCCACTGATGAAGACTAACTCTGGTTTCCCTTCAAATCCACGAATAAATCTTTCGCCTTTTACTAAAGATTTCCGTGGGGAGGAACATACTAATGAGTCTATAGACTATTTTTTGTCGTTCTGACCAGTCGGGACAGTTTTCCAAATGAAAAACAAACATCAAATTGCCTAAAAGGAGTATCAAGTAGCATTGGTATATGGTAGAATTGCGCTGCCCTGCCGCACGGAGGCACTATTAGGAAGAGGTCGAATTCTCTTACAGCTGTACACATACAGCTCTAAAAGTTTTGGACTATTTCCACGTGTCCCAGCGCATCACAAGCTAAGTTGGAGCACAACCGGGCCATTTACCGACGGTAGACGTCATGGACCTAACCCAGCGTGTTACTTACCCCGACCACCTATAACAATGACACAACGTCACAGACAGACGCTGTACACGCTTTCGGTCTACAGCAGCAAAGGCTGGTGTTTTAAAAAATGAGGTTTTTATGCGCCTCCAATCTTCGAATGGTAAGATAGACAAATTGAGCCAGCGGCCAGTTAATTGAGGTAGGTACGTTATTGTTGCGCAGAGTAAATCTCCCATCTCGTCCAGCGACCAGTTAGATACGTTTCACAGCAGCCACTAATGAAGACTAACTCTGGTTTCTCTTCAAATCCACCAATAAATCTTTCGCCTTTTACTAAAGATTTCCGTGGGGAGGAACATACTAATGAGTCTATAGACTATTTTTTGTCGTCCCGACCAGTCGGGACAATTTTCCAAATGAAAAACAAACATCAAATTGCCTAAAAGGAGTATCAAGTAGCATTGGTATATGGCAGAATTGCGCTGCCCTGCCGCACGGAGGCATTATTAGGAAGAGGTCGAATACTCATACAGCTGTACACATACAGCTCTAAAAGTTTTGGACTATTTCCACGTGTTCCAGCGCATCACAGGCTAACTTGGAACATAAGCGGGCCAATCTCCGACGGTAGACGTCATGGACCTAGCCCAGCGTGTTCCTTACCCCGACCGCCTACAACAATGACACCTCGTCACAGACAGACGCTGTACACGCTTCCGGTCTTCATCAGCAAAGGCTGGTGTTTTAAAAAATGAGGTTAAAATGCGCCTCCAATCTTCGGCTGTTGCAAGAGACAAATTGAGCCAGCGGCCAATTAATTGAGGTAGGTACGTTATTGTTGCGCAGAGTAAATCTCGGATCTCGTCCAGCGACCAGTTAGATACGTTTTATAGAAGCCACTGATGAAGACTAACTCTGGTTTCTCTTCAAATCCACGAATAAATCTTTCGCCTTTTACTAAAGATTTCCGTGGGGAGGAACATACTAATGAGTCTATAGACTATTTTTTGTCGTTCCGACCAGTCGGGACAATTTTCCAAATGAAAAACAAACATTAAATTGCCTAAAAGGAGTATCAAGTAGCATTGGTATATGGCAGAATTGCGCTGCCCTGCGGCACGGAGGCATTATTAGGAAGAGGTCGAATTCTCTTACAGCTGTACACATACAGCTCTAATAGTTTTGGACTATTTCCACGTGTCCCAGCGCATCACAAGCTAAGTTGGAGCACAACCGGGCCATTTACCGACGGTAGACGTCATGCACCTAACCCAGCGTGTTACTTACACCGACCACCTATAACAATGACACAACGTCACAGACAGACGCTGTACACGCTTCCGGTCTTCATCAGCAAAGGCTGGTGTTTTAAAAAATGAGGTTAAAATGCGCATCCAGTCTTCGGCTGTTGCAAGAGACAAATTGAGCCAGCGGCCAAGTAATTGAGGTAGGTACGTTATTGTTGAGCATAGTAAATCCCCCATCTCGTCCAGCGACCAGTTAGGTAGGTTTTACAGCAGCCACTGATGAAGACTAACTCTGGTTTCTCTTCAAATCCACGAATAAATCTTTCGCCTTTTACTAAAGATTTCCGTGGGGAGGAACATACTAATGAGTCTATAGACTATTTTTTGTCGTCCCGACCAGTCGGGACAATTTTCCAAATGAAAAACAAACATCAAATTGCCTAAAAGGAGTATCAAGTAGCATTGGTATATGGCAGAATTGCGCTGCCCTGCGGCACGGAGGCATTATTAGGAAGAGGTCGAATTCTCTTACAGCTGTACACATACAGCTCTAAAAGTTTTGGACTATTTCCACGTGTTCCAGCGCATCACAGGCTAAGTTGGAACATAACTGGACCAATCACCGACGGTAGACGTCATGGACCTAGCCCAGCGTGTTCCTTACCCCGACCGCGTACAACAATGACACCTCGTCACAGACAGACGCTGTACACGCTTCCGGTCTTCATCAGCAAAGTCTGGTGTTTTTAAAAAATGAGGTTAAAATGCGCCAGCAATCTTCGGCTGTTGCAAGAGAAAAATTGAGCCAGCGGCCAATTAATTGAGGTAGGTACGTTATTGTTGAGCATAGTAAATCCCCCATCTCGTCCAGCGACCAGTTAGGTAGGTTTTACAGCAGCCACTGATGAAGACTAACTCTGGTTTCTCTTCAAATCCACGAATAAATCTTTCGCCTTTTACTAAAGATTTCCGTGGGGAGGAACATACTAATGAGTCTATAGACTACTTTTTGTCGTCCCGACCAGTCGGGACAATTTTCCAAATGAAAAACAAACATCAAATTGCCTAAAAGGAGTATCAAGTAGCATTGGTATATGGCAGAATTGCGCTGCCCTGCCGCACGGAGGCATTATTAGGAAGAGGTCGAATTCTCTTACAGCTGTACACATACAGCTCTAATAATTTTGGACTATTTCCACGTGTCCCAGCGCATCATAAGCTAAGTTGGAGCACAACCGGGCCATTTACCAACGGTAGACGTCATGGACCTAACCCAGCGTGTTACTTACACCGACCACCTATAACAATGACACCTCGTCACAGACAGACGCTGTACACGCTTTCGGTCTACAGCAGCAAAGTCTGGTGTTTTAAAAAATGAGGTTATAATGCGCCTCCAATCTTCGAATGGTAAGATAG
The DNA here is from genome assembly GCF_032854445.1 of Liolophura sinensis. Classification (NCBI taxonomy): domain Eukaryota; kingdom Metazoa; phylum Mollusca; class Polyplacophora; order Chitonida; family Chitonidae; genus Liolophura; species Liolophura sinensis. Next base: position 3,406,514 of record NC_088305.1, on the reverse strand, counting down.
ACAAATTGAGCCAGCGGCCAATTAATTGAGGTAGGTACATTATTGTTGAGCATAGTAAATCCCCCATCTCGTCCAGCGACCAGTTAGGTAGGTTTTACAGCAGGCACTGATGAAGACTAACTCTGGTTTCTCTTCAAATCCACGAATAAATCTTTCGCCTTTTACTAAAGATTTCCGTGGGGAGGAACATACTAATGAGTCTATAGACTATTTTTTGTCGTCCCGACCAGTCGGGACAATTTTCCAAATGAAAAACAAACATCAAATTGCCTAAAAGGAGTATCAAGTAGCATTGGTATATGGCAGAATTGCGCTGCCCTGCGGCACGGAGGCATTATTAGGAAGAGGTCGAATTGTCTTACATCTGTACACATACAGCTCTAATAGTTTTGGACTATTTCCACGTGTCCCAGCGCATCACAAGCTAAGTTGGAGCACAACCGGGCCATTTACCGACGGTGGACGTCATGGACCTAACCCAGCGTGTTACTTACCCCGACCACCTATAACAATGACACAACGTCACAGACAGACGCTGTACACGCTTTCGGTCTACAGCAGCAAAGGCTGGTGTTTAAAAAAATGAGGTTATAATGCGCCACCAATCTTCAAATGGTAAGATAGACAAATTGAGCCAGCGGCCAATTAATTGAGGTAGGTACATTATTGTTGAGCATAGTAAATCCCCCATCTCGTCCAGCGACCAGTTAGGTAGGTTTTACAGCAGCCACTGATGAAGACTAACTCTGGTTTCTCTTCAAATCCACGAATAAATCTTTCGCCTTTTACTAAAGATTTCCGTGGGGAGGAACATACTAATGAGTCTATAGACTTTTTTTTGTCGTTCCGACCAGTCGGGAGAATTTTCCAAATGAAAAACAAACATCAAATTGCCTAAAAGGAGTATCAAGTAGCATTGGTATATGGCAGAATTGCGCTGCCCTGCCGCACGGAGGCATTATTAGGAAGAGGTCGAATTCTCTTACAGCTGTACACATACAGCTCTAATAGTTTTGGACTATTTCCACGTGTCCCAGCGCATCACAAGCTAAGTTGGAGCACAACCGGGTCATTCACCGACGGTAGATGTCATAGAACTAGCCCAGCGTGTTACTTACCCCGACCACCTATAACATTAAGACAACGTCACAGACAGACGTTGTAAACCCTTCCGGTCTTCATCAGCAGAGGCTGGTGTTTTAAAAAAATGAGGTTAAAATGCGCCACCAATCTTCGGCTGTTGCAAGAGACAAATTGAGCCAGCGGCCAATTTATTGAGGTAGGTACGTTATTGTTGCGCATAGTAAATCCCCCATCTCGTCCAGCGACCAGTTGGGTAGGTTTCACAGCAGCAACTGATGAAGACTAACTCTGGTTTCTCTTCAAATCCACGAATAAATCTTTCGCCTTTTACTAAAGATTTCCGTGGGGAGGAACATACTAATGAGTCTATAGACTATTTTTTGTCGTTCCGACCAGTCGGGACAATTTTCCAAATGAAAAACAAACATCAAATTGCCTAAAAGGAGTGTCAAGTAGCATTGGTATATGGCAGAATTGCGCTGCCCTGCGGCACGGAGGCATTATTAGGAAGAGGTCGAATTCTCTTACAGCTGTACACATACAGCTCTAATAGTTTTGGACTATTTCCACGTGTCCCAGCGCATCACAAGCTAAGTTGGAGCACAACCGGGCCATTTACCGACGGTAGACGTCATGGACCTAACGCAGGGTGTTACTTACACCGACCACCTATAAAAATGACACAACGTCACAGACAGACGCTGTACACGCTTTCGGTCTACAGCAGCAAAGTCTGGTGTTTTAAAAAATGAGGTTATAATGCGCCTCCGATCTTCGAATGGTAAGATAGACAAATTGAGCCAGCGGCCAATTAATTGAGGTAGGTACGTTATTGTTGAGCATAGTAAATCCCCCATCTCGTCCAGCGACCAGTTAGGTAGGTTTTACAGCAGCAACTGATGAAGACTAACTCTGGTTTCTCTTCAAATCCACGAATAAATCTTTCGCCTTTTACTAAAGTTTCCCGTGGGGAGGACCATACTAATGAGTCTATAGACTATTTTTTGTCGCCCCGACCAGTCGGTAATGAAAATAGGTTTTACAGCAGCCACTGATGAAGACTAACTCTGGTTTCTCTTCAAATCCACGAATAAATCTTTCGCCTTTTACTAAAGATTTCCGTGGGGAGGAACATACTAATGAGTACATAGACTATTTTTTGTCGTTCCGACCAGTCGGGACAATTTTCCAAATGAAAAACAAATATCAAATTGCCTAAAAGGAGTATCAAGTAGCATTGGTATATGGCAGAATTGCGCTGCCCTGCGGCACGGAGGCATTATTAGGAAGAGGTGGAATTCTCTTACAGCTGTACACATACAGCTCTAAAAGTTTTGGACTATTTCCACGTGTCCCAGCGCATCACAGGCTAAGTTGGAACTTAACCGGGCCAATCACCGACGGTAGACGTCATGGACGTAGCCCAGCATGTTCCTTACCCCGACCGCGTACAACAATGACACCTCGTCACAGACAGACGCTGTACACGCTTCCGGTGTTCATCAGCAAAGTCTGGTGTTTTAAAAAATGAGGTTAAAATGCGCCTCCAATCTTCGGCTGTTGCAAGAGACAAATTGAGCCAGCGGCCAATTAATTGAGGTAGGTACGTTATTGTTGCGCAGAGTAAATCCTTCATCTCGTCCAGCGACCAGTTAGGTAGGTTTTACAGCAGCCACTGATGAAGACTAACTCTGGTTTCCCTTCAAATCCACGAATAAATCTTTCGCCTTTTACTAAAGATTTCCGTGGGGAGGAACATACTAATGAGTCTATAGACTATTTTTTGTCGTTCCGACCAGTCGGGACAGTTTTCCAAATGAAAAACAAACATCAAATTGCCTAAAAGGAGTATCAAGTAGCATTGGTATATGGCAGAATTGCGCTGCCCTGCCGCACGGAGGCACTATTAGGAAGAGGTCGAATTCTCTTACAGCTGTACACATACAGCTCTAAAAGTTTTGGACTATTTCCACGTGTCCCAGCGCATCACAAGCTAAGTTGGAGCACAACCGGGCCATTTACCGACGGTAGACGTCATGGACCTAACCCAGCGTGTTACTTACCCCGACCACCTATAACAATGACACAACGTCACAGACAGACGCTGTACACGCTTTCGGTCTACAGCAGCAAAGGCTGGTGTTTAAAAAAATGAGGTTTTTATGCGCCTCCAATCTTCGAATGGTAAGATAGACAAATTGAGCCAGCGGCCAATTAATTGAGGTAGGTACGTTATTGTTGCGCAGAGTAAATCTCCCATCTCGTCCAGCGACCAGTTAGATACGTTTCACAGCAGCCACTGATGAAGACTAACTCTGGTTTCTCTTCAAATCCACGAGTAAATCTTTCGCCTTTTACTAAAGATTTCCGTGGGGAGGAACATACTAATGAGTCTATAGACTATTTTTTGTCGTCCCGACCAGTCGGGACAATTTTCCAAATGAAAAACAAACATCAAATTGCCTAAAAGGAGTATCAAGTAGCATTGGTATATGGCAGAATTGCGCTGCCCTGCGGCACGGAGGCATTATTAGGAAGAGGTCGAATTCTCTTACAGCTGTACACATACAGCTCTAATAGTTTTGGACTATTTCCACGTGTCCCAGCGCATCACAAGCTAAGTTGGAGCACAACCGGGCCATTTACCGACGGTAGACGTCATGGACCTAACCCAGCGTGTTATTACCCTGACCACCTATAACAATGACACAACGTCACAGACAGACGCTGTACACGCTTTCGGTCTACAGCAGCAAAGGCTGGTGTTTTAAAAAATGAGGTTATAATGCGCCTCCAATCTTCGAAAGGTAAGATAGACAAATTGAGCCAGCGCCCAATTAATTGAGGTAGGTACATTATTGTTGAGCCTAGTAAATCCCCCATCTCGTCCAGCGACCAGTTAGGTAGGTTTTACAGCAGACACTGGTGAAGACTAACTCTGGTTTCTCTTCAAATCCACGAATAAATCTTTCGCCTTTTACTAAAGATTTGCGTGGGGAGGAACATACTAATGAGTCTATAGACTATTTTTTGTCGTCCCGACCAGTCGGGACAATTTTCCAAATAAAAAACAAACATCAAATTGCCTAAAAGGAGTATCAAGTAGCATTGGTATATGGCAGAATTGCGCTGCCCTGCGGCACGGAGGCATTATTAGGAAGAGGTCGAATACTCTTACAGCTGTACACATACAGCTCTAAAAGTTTTGGACTATTTCCTCGTGTTCCAGCGCATCACAGGCTAAGTTGGAACATAACCGTGCCAATCACCGACGGTAGACGTCATGGACCTAGCCCAGCGTGTTCCTTACCCCGACCGCCTACAACAATGACACCTCGTCACAGACAGACGCTGTACACGCTTCCGGTCTTCATCAGCAAAGGCTGGTGTTTTAAAAAATGAGGTTAAAGTGCGCCTCCAATCTTCGGCTTTTGCAAGAGACAAAATGAGCCAGCGGCCAATTAATTGAGGTAGGTACGTTATTGTTGCGCAGAGTAAATCTCCCATTTCGTCCAGCGACCAGTTAGATACGTTTCACAGCAGCCACTGATGAAGACTAACTCTGGTTTCTCTTCAAATCCACGAATAAATCTTTCGCCTTTTACTAACGATTTGCGTGGGGAGGAACATACTAATGAGTCTATAGACTATTTTTTGTCGGCCCGACCAGTCGGGACAATTTTCCAAATGAAAAACAAACATCAAATTGCCTAAAAGGAGTATTAAGTAGCATTGGTATATGGCAGAATTGCGCTGCCCTGCCGCACAGAGGCATTATTAGGAAGAGGTCGAATTCTTTTACAGCTGTACACATACAGCTCTAAAAGTTTTGGACTATTTCCACGTGTCCCAGTGCATAACAGGCTAAGTTGGAACATAACCGGGCCAATCACCGACGGTAGACGTCATGGACCTAGCCCAGCATGTTCCTTACCCCGACGGCGTACAACAATGACACCTCGTCACAGACAGACGCTGTACACGCTTCCGGTCTTCATCAGCAAAGTCTGGTGTTTTAAAAAATGAGGTTAAAATGCGCCTCCAATCTTCGGCTGTTGCAAGAGACAAATTGAGCCAGCGGCCAATTAATTGAGGTAGGTACGTTATTGTTGCGCAGAGTAAATCCTTCATCTCGTCCAGCGACCAGTTAGGTAGGTTTTACAGCAGCCACTGATGAAGACTAACTCTGGTTTCCCTTCAAATCCACGAATAAATCTTTCGCCTTTTACTAAAGATTTCCGTGGGGAGAAACATACTAATGAGTCTATAGACTATTTTTTGTCGTTCTGACCAGTCGGGACAGTTTTCCAAATGAAAAACAAACATCAAATTGCCTAAAAGGAGTATCAAGTAGCATTGGTATATGGTTGAATTGCGCTGCCCTGCCGCACGGAGGCACTATTAGGAAGAGGTCGAATTCTCTTACAGCTGTACACATACAGCTCTAAAAGTTTTGGACTATTTCCACGTGTCCCAGCGCATCACAAGCTAAGTTGGAGCACAACCGGGCCATTTACCGACGGTAGACGTCATGGACCTAACCCAGCGTGTTACTTACCCCGACCACCTATAACAATGACACAACGTCACAGACAGACGCTGTACACGCTTTCGGTCTACAGCAGCAAAGGCTGGTGTTTTAAAAAATGAGGTTTTTATGCGCCTCCAATCTTCGAATGGTAAGATAGACAAATTGAGCCAGCGGCCAATTAATTGAGGTAGGTACGTTATTGTTGCGCAGAGTAAATCTCCCATCTCGTCCAGCGACCAGTTAGATACGTTTCACAGCAGCCACTAATGAAGACTAACTCTGGTTTCTCTTCAAATCCACCAATAAATCTTTCGCCTTTTACTAAAGATTTCCGTGGGGAGGAACATACTAATGAGTCTATAGACTATTTTTTGTCGTCCCGACCAGTCGGGACAATTTTCCAAATGAAAAACAAACATCAAATTGCCTAAAAGGAGTATCAAGTAGCATTGGTATATGGCAGAATTGCGCTGCCCTGCCGCACGGAGGCATTATTAGGAAGAGGTCGAATACTCATACAGCTGTACACATACAGCTCTAAAAGTTTTGGACTATTTCCACGTGTTCCAGCGCATCACAGGCTAACTTGGAACATAAGCGGGCCAATCTCCGACGGTAGACGTCATGGACCTAGCCCAGCGTGTTCCTTACCCCGACCGCCTACAACAATGACACCTCGTCACAGACAGACGCTGTACACGCTTCCGGTCTTCATCAGCAAAGTCTGGTGTTTTAAAAAATGAGGTTAAAATGCGCCTCCAATCTTCGGCTGTTGCAAGAGACAAATTGAGCCAGCGGCCAATTAATTGAAGTAGGTACGTTATTGTTGCGCAGAGTAAATCTCCCATCTCGTCCAGCGACCAGTTAGATACGTTTCACAGCAGCCACTGATGAAGACTAACTCTGGTTTCTCTTCAAATCCACGAATAAATCTTTCGCCTTTTACTAAAGATTTCCGTGGGGAGGAACATACTAATGAGTCTATAGACTATTTTTTGTCGTTCCGACCAGTCGGGACAATTTTCCAAATGAAAAACAAACATCAAATTGCCTAAAAGGAGTATCAAGTAGCATTGGTATATGGCAGAATTGCGCTGCCCTGCCGCACGGAGGCATTATTAGGAAGAGGTCGAATTGTCTTACATCTGTACACATACAGCTCTAATAGTTTTGGACTATTTCCACGTGTCCCAGCGCATCACAAGCTAAGTTGGAGCACAACCGGGCCATTTACCGACGGTGGACGTCATGGACCTAACCCAGCGTGTTACTTACCCCGACCACCTATAACAATGACACAACGTCACAGACAGACGCTGTACACGCTTTCGGTCTACAGCAGCAAAGGCTGGTGTTTAAAAAAATGAGGTTATAATGCGCCACCAATCTTCGAATGGTAAGATAGACAAATTGAGCCAGCGCCCAAATAATTGAGGTACGTACATTATTGTTGAGCATAGTAAATCCCCCATCTCGTCCAGCGACCAGTTAGGTAGGTTTTACAGCAGCCACTGATGAAGACTAACTCTGGTTTCTCTTCAAATCCACGAATAAATCTTTCGCCTTTTACTAAAGATTTCCGTGGGGAGGAACATACTAATGAGTCTATAGACTATTTTTTGTCGTTCCGACCAGTCGGGACAATTTTCCAAATGAAAAACAAACATCAAATTGCCTAAAAGGAGTATCAAGTAGCATTGGTATATGGAAGAATTGCGCTGCCCTGCCGCACGGAGGCATTATTAGGAAGAGGTCGAATTGTCTTACAGCTGTACACATACAGCTCTTAAAGTTTTGGACTTTTTCCACGTGTCCCAGCGCATCACAAGCTAAGTTGGAACACAACCGGGCCATTTACCGACGGTAGATGTCATGGACCTAACCCAGCGTGTTCCTTACCCCGACCACCTATAACAATGACACAACGTCACAGACAGACGTTGTAAACGCTTCCGGTCTTCATCAGCAAAGGCTGGTGTTTTATAAAATGAGGTTATAATGCGCCTCCAATCTTCGAAAGGTAAGATAGACAAATTGAGCCAGCGGCCAATTAATTGAGGTAGGTACGTTATTGTTGCGCATAGTAAATCCCCCATCTCGTCCAGCGACCAGTTAGGTAGGTTTTACAGCAGACACTGATGAAGACTACCTCTGGTTTCTCTTCAAATCCACGAATAAATCTTTCGCCTTTTACTAAAGATTTCCGTGGGGAGGAACATACTAATGAGTCTATAGACTATTTTTTGTCGTCGCGACCAGTCGGGACAATTTTACAAATGAAAAACAAACATCAAATTGCCTAAAAGGAGTATCAAGTAGCATTGGTATATGGCAGAATTGCGCTGCCCTGCGGCACGGAGGCATTATTAGGAAGAGGTCGAATTCTCTTACAGCTGTACACATACAGCTCTAATAGTTTTGGACTATTTCCACGTGTCCCAGCGCATCACAAGCTAAGTTGGAGCACAACCGGGCTATTTACCGACGGTAGACGTCATGGACCTAACCCAGCGTGTTACTTACACCGACCACCTATAACAATGACACAACGTCACAGACAGACGCTGTACACGCTTTCGGTCTTCATCAGCAAAGGCTGGTGTTTTAAAAAATGAGGTTAAAATGCGCCTCCAATCTTTGGCTGTTGCAAGAGACAAATTGAGCCAGCGGCGAATTAATTGAGGTAGGTACGTTATTGTTGCGCAGAGTAAATCCCCCATCTCGTCCAGCGATCAGTTAGGTAGGTTTTACAGCAGCCACTGATGAAGACTAACTCTGGTTTCTCTTTAAATCCACAAATAAATCTTTCGCCTTTTACTAAAGATTTCCGTGGGGAGGAACATACTAATGATTCTATAGACTATTTTTTGTCGTTCCGACCAGTCGGGACAATTTTCCAAATGAAAAACAAACATCAAATTGCCTAAAAGGAGTATCAAGTAGCATTGGTATATGGCAGGATTGCGCTGCTTTGCCGCACGGAGGCATTATTAGGAAGAGGTCGAATTCTCTTACAGCTGTACACATACAGCTCTAATAGTTTTGGACTATTTCCACGTGTTCCAGCGCATCACAGGCTAAGTTGGAACATAACCGGGCCAATCACCGACGGTAGACCTCATGGACCTAGCCCAGCGTGTTCCTTATCCCGACCCCCTACAACAATGACACCTCGTCACAGACAGACGCTGTACACGCTTCCGGTCTTCATCAGCAAAGGCTGGTGTTTTAAAAAATGAGGTTAAAATGCGCCTCCAATCTTCGGCTGTTGCAAGAGGCAAAGTGAGCCAGCGGCCAATTAATTGAGGTAGGTACGTTATTGTTGCGCAGAGTAAATCTCCCATCTCGTCCAGCGACCAGTTAGATACGTTTCACAGCAGCCACTGATGAAGACTAACTCTGGTTTTTCTTCAAATCCACGAATAAATCTTTCGCCTTTTACTAAAGATTTCCGTGGGGAGGAACATACTATTGAGTCTATAGACTATTTTTTGTCGTCCCGACCAGTCGGGACAATTTTCCAAATGAAAAACAAATATCAAATTGCCTAAAAGGAGTATCAAGTAGCATTGGTATATGGCAGAATTGCGCTGCCCTGCCGCACGGAGGCATTATTAGAAAGAGGTCGAATTCTCTTACAGCTGTACACATACAGCTCTAAAAGTTTTGGACTATTTCCACGTGTCCCAGCGCATCACAGGCTAACTTGGAACATAACTGGGCCAATCACCGACGGTAGACGTCATGGACCTAACCCAGCGTGTTCCTTACCCCGACCGCCTACAACAATGACACCTCGTCACAGACAGACGCTGTACACGCTTCCGGTCTTCATCAGCAAAGGCTGGTGTTTTAAAAAATGAGGTTAAAATGCGCCTCCAATCTTCGGCTGTTGCAAGAGACAAATTGAGCCAGCGGCCAAGTAATTGAGGTAGGTACGTTATTGTTGCGCAGAGTAAATCTCCCATCTTGTCCAGCGACCAGTTAGATACGTTTCACAGCAGCCACTAATGAAGACTAACTCTGGTTTCTCTTCAAATCCACGAATAAATCTTTCGCCTTTTACTAAAGATTTCCGTGGGGAGGAACATACTAATGAGTCTATAGCCTATTTTTGTCGTCCCGACCAGTAGGGACAATTTTTCAAATGAAAAACAAACATCAAATTGCCTAAAAGGAGTATCAAGTAGCATTGGTATATGGAAGAATTGCGCTGCCCTGCGGCACGGAGGCATTATTAGGAAGAGGTCGAATTGTCTTACAGCTGTACACATACAGCTCTAAAAGTTTTGGACTTTTTCCACGTGTCCCAGCGCATCACAAGCTAAGTTGGAACACAACCGGGCCATTTACCGACGGTAGATGTCATGGACCTAACCCAGCGTGTTCCTTATCCCGACCACCTATAACAATGACACAACGTCACAGACAGATGTTGTAAACGCTTCCGGTCTTCATCAGCAAAGGCTGGTGTTTTATAAAATGAGGTTATAATGCGCCTCCAATCTTCGAAAGGTAAGATAGACAAATTGAGCCAGCGGCCAATTAATTGAGGTAGGTACGTTATTGTTGCGCATAGTAAATCCCCCATCTCGTCCAGCGACCAGTTAGGTAGGTTTTACAGCAGACACTGATGAAGACTAACTCTGGTTTCTCTTCAAATCCACGAATAAATCTTTCGCCTTTTACTAAAGATTTCCGTGGGGAGGAACATACTAATGAGTCTATAGACTATTTTTTGTCGTCCCGACCAGTCGGGACAATTTTCCAAATGAAAAACAAACATCAAATTGCCTAAAAGGAGTATCAAGTAGCATTGGTATATGGCAGAATTGCGCTGCCCTGCGGCACGGAGGCATTATTAGGAAGAGGTCGAATTCTCTTACAGCTGTACACATACAGCTCTAATAGTTTTGGACTATTTCCACGTGTCCCAGCGCATCACAAGCTAAGTTGGAGCACAACCGGGCTATTTACCGACGGTAGACGTCATGGACCTAACCCAGCGTGTTACTTACACCGACCACCTATAACAATGACACAACGTCACAGACAGACGCTGTACACGCTTTCGGTCTTCATCAGCAAAGGCTGGTGTTTTAAAAAATGAGGTTAAAATGCGCCTCCAATCTTCGGCTGTTGCAAGAGACAAATTGAGCCAGCGGCGAATTAATTGAGGTAGGTACGTTATTGTTGCGCAGAGTAAATCCCCCATCTCGTCCAGCGATCAGTTAGGTAGGTTTTACAGCAGCCACTGATGAAGACTAACTCTGGTTTCTCTTTAAATCCACAAATAAATCTTTCGCCTTTTACTAAAGATTTCCGTGGGGAGGAACATACTATTGAGTCTATAGACTATTTTTTGTCGTCCCGACCAGTCGGGACAATTTTCCAAATGAAAAACAAATATCAAATTGCCTAAAAGGAGTATCAAGTAGCATTGGTATATGGCAGAATTGCGCTGCCCTGCCGCACGGAGGCATTATTAGAAAGAGGTCGAATTCTCTTACAGCTGTACACATACAGCTCTAAAAGTTTTGGACTATTTCCACGTGTCCCAGCGCATCACAGGCTAACTTGGAACATAACCGGGCCAATCACCGACGGTAGACGTCATGGACCTAACCCAGCGTGTTCCTTACCCCGACCGCCTACAACAATGACACCTCGTCAGAGACAGACGCTGTACACGCTTCCGGTCTTCATCAGCAAAGGCTGGTGTTTTAAAAAATGAGGTTAAAATGCGCCTCCAATCTTCGGCTGTTGCAAGAGACAAATTGAGCCAGCGGCCAATTAATTGAGGTAGGTACGTTATTGTTGCGCAGAGTAAATCTCCCATCTCGTCCAGCGACCAGTTAGATACGTTTCACAGCAGCCACTAATGAAGACTAACTCTGGTTTCTCTTCAAATCTACGAATAAATCTTTCGCCTTTTACTAAAGATTTCCGTGGGGAGGAACATACTAATGAGTCTATAGCCTATTTTTTGTCGTCCCGACCAGTAGGGACAATTTTCCAAATGAAAAACAAACATCAAATTGCCTAAAAGGAGTATCAAGTAGCATTGGTATATGGAAGAATTGCGCTGCCCTGCTGCACGGAGGCATTATTAGGAAGAGGTCGAATTGTCTTACAGCTGTACACATACAGCTCTAAAAGGTTTGGACTTTTTCCACGTGTCCCAGCGGATCACAAGCTAAGTTGGAACACAACCGGGCCATTTACCGACGGTAGATCTCATGGACCTAACCCAGCGTGTTCCTTACCCCGACCACCTATAACAATGACACAACGTCACAGACAGACGTTGTAAACGCTTCCGGTCTTCATCAGCAAAGGCTGGTGTTTTATAAAATGAGGTTATAATGCGCCTCCAATCTTCGAAAGGTAAGATAGACAAATTGAGCCAGCGGCCAATTAATTGAGGTAGGTACGTTATTGTTGCGCATAGTAAATCCCCCATCTCGTCCAGCGACCAGTTAGGTAGGTTTTACAGCAGACACTGATGAAGACTAACTCTGGTTTCTCTTCAAATCCACGAATAAATCTTTCGCCTTTTACTAAAGATTTCCGTGGGGAGGAACATACTAATAAGTCTATAGACTATTTTTTGTCGTCCCGACCAGTCGGGACAATTTTCCAAATGAAAAACAAACATCAAATTGCCTAAAAGGAGTATCAAGTAGCATTGGTATATGGCAGAATTGCGCTGCCCTGCGGCACGGAGGCATTATTAGGAAGAGGTCGAATTCTCTTACAGCTGTACACATACAGCTCTAATAGTTTTGGACTATTTCCACGTGTCCCAGCGCATCACAAGCTAAGTTGGAGCACAACCGGGCTATTTACCGACGGTAGACGTCATGGACCTAACCCAGCGTGTTACTTACACCGACCACCTATAACAATGACACAACGTCACAGACAGACGCTGTACACGCTTTCGGTCTACAGCAGCAAAGGCTGGTGTTTTAAAAAATGAGGTTATAATGCGCCTCCAATCTTCGAATGGTAAGATAGACAAATTGAGCCAGCGGCCAATTAATTGAGGTACGTACATTATTGTTGAGCATAGTAAATCCCCCATCTCGTCCAGCGACCAGTTAGGTAGGTTTTACAGCAGCCACTGATGAAGACTAACTCTGGTTTCTCTTCAAATCCACGAATAAATCTTTCGCCTTTTACTAAAGATTTCCGTGGGGAGGAACATACTAATGAGTCTATAGAGTATTTTTTGTCGCCCCGACCAGTCGGGACAATTTTCCAAATGAAAAACAAACATCAAATTGCCTAAAAGGAGTATCAAGTAGCATTGGTATATGGCAGAATTGCGCTGCCCTGCGGCACGGAGGCTTTATTAGGAAGAGGTCGAATTCTCTTACAGCTGTACACATACAGCTCTAAAAGTTTTGGACTATTTCCACGTGTTCCAGCGCATCACAGGCTAAGTTGGAACATAACCGGGCCAATCACCGACGGTAGACGTCATGGACCTAGCCCAGCATGTTCCTTATCCCGACCGCCTACAACAATGACACAACGTCACAGACAGACGTTGTAAACGCTTCCGGTCTTTATCAGCAAAGGCTGGTGTTTTAAAAAATGAGGTTAAAATGCGCCTCCAATCTTCAGCTGTTGCAAGAGACAAATTGAGCCAGCGGCGAATTAATTGAGGTAGGTACGTTATTGTTGCGCAGAGTAAATCCCCCATCTCGTCCAGCGACCAGTTAGGTAGGTTTTACAGCAGCCACTGATGAAGACTAACTCTGGTTTTTCTTCAAATCCACGAATAAATCTTTCGCCTTTTACTAAAGATTTCCGTGGGGAGGAACATACTAATGAGTCTATAGACTATTTTTTGTCGTCCCGACCAGTCGGGACAATTTTCCAAATGAAAAACAAACATCAAATTGCCTAAAAGGAGTATCAAGTAGCATTGGTATATGGCAGAATTGCGCTGCCCTGCCGCAGGGAGGCATTATTAGGAAGAGGTCGAATTCTCTTACAGCTGTACACATACAGCTCTAAAAGTTTTGGACTATTTCCACGTGTCCCAGCGCATCACAGGCTAAGTTGGAACATAACCGGGCCAATCACCGACCGTAGACGTCATGGACCTAGCCCAGCATGTTCCTTACCCCGACCGCGTACAACAATGACACAACGTCACAGACAGACGTTGTAAACGCTTCCGGTCTTCATCAGCAAAGGCTGGTGTTTTAAAAAATGAGGTTAAAATGCGCCTCCAATCTTCAGCGGTTGCAAGAGACAAATTGAGCCAGCGGCCAATTAATTGAGGTAGGTACGTTATTGTTGCGCAGAGTAAATCCCCCATCTCGTCCAGCGACCAGTTAGGTAGGTTTTACAGCAGCCACTGATGAAGACTAACTCTGGTTTTTCTACAAATCCACGAATAAATCTTTCGCCTTTTACTAAAGATTTCCGTGGGGAGGAACATACTAATGAGTCTATAGACTATTTTTTGTCGTCCCGACCAGTCGGGACAATTTTCCAAATGAAAAACAAACATCAAATTGCCTAAAAGGAGTATCAAGTAGCATTGGTATATGGCAGAATTGCGCTGCCCTGCCGCACGGAGGCATTATTAGGAAGAGGTCGAATTCTCTTACAGCTGTACACATACAGCTCTAAAAGTTTTGGACTATTTCCACGTCTCCCAGCGCATCACAAGCTAAGTTGGAGCACAACCGGGTCATTCACCGACGGTAGACGTCATGGACCTAGCCCAGCGTGTTCCTTACCCCGACCGCCTACAACAATGACACCTCGTCAGAGACAGACGCTGTACACGCTTCCGGTCTTCATCAGCAAAGGCTGGTGTTTTAAAATATGAGGTTAAAATGCGCCTCCAATCTTCGGCTGTTGCAAGAGACAAATTGAGCCAGCGGCCAATTAATTGAGGTAGGTACGTTATTGTTGCGTAGAGTAAGTCTCCCATCTCGTCCAGCGACCAGTTAGGTAGGTTTTACAGCAGCCACTGATGAAGACTAACTCTGGTTTCTCTTCAAATCCACGAATAAATCTTTCGCCTTTTACTAAAGATTTCCGTGGGGAGGAACATACTAATGAGTCTATAGACTATTTTTTGTCGTCCCGACCAGTAGGGACAGTTTTTCAAATGAAAAACAAACATCAAATTGCCTAAAAGGAGTATCAAGTAGCATTGGTATATGGCAGAATTGCGCTGCCCTGCCGCACGGAGGCATTATTAGGAAGAGGTCGAATTGTCTTACAGCTGTACACATACAGCTCTAAAAGTTTTGGACTTTTTCCACGTGTCCCAGCGCATCACAAGCTAAGTTGGAGCACAATCGGGCCAATTACCGACGGTAGATGTCATGGACCTAGCCCAGCGTGTTCCTTACCCCAACCACTTATAAAAATGACACAACGTCACAGACAGACGTTGTAAACGCTTCCGGTCTTCATCAGCAAAGTCTGGTGTTTTATAAAATGAGGTTATAATGCGCCTCCAATCTTCGAAAGGTAAGATAGACAAATTGAGCCAGCGGCCAATTAATTGAGGTAGGTACGTTATTGTTGCGCATAGTAAATCCCCCATCTCGTCCAGCGACCAGTTAGGTAGGTTTTACAGCAGCCACTGATGAAGACTAACTCTGGTTTCTCTTCAAATCCACGAATAAATCTTTCGCCTTTTACTAAAGATTTCCGTGGGGAGGAACATACTAATGAGTCTATAGAGTATTTTTTTGTCGTCCCGACCAGTCGGGACAATTTTCCAAATGAAAAACAAACATCAAATTGCCTAAAAGGAGTATCAAGTAGCATTGGTATATGGCAGAATTGCGCTGCCCTGCCGCACGGAGGCATTATTAGGAAGAGGTCGAATTCTCTTACAGCTGTACACATACAGCTCTAAAAGTTTTGGACTATTTCCACGTGTCCCAGCGCATCACAGGCTAAGTTGGAACATAACCGGGCCAATCACCGACGGTAGACGTCATGGACCTAGCCCAGCATGTTCCTTACCCCGACCGCGTACAACAATGACACAACGTCACAGACAGACGTTGTAAACGCTTCCGGTCTTCATCAGCAAAGGCTGGTGTTTTAAAAAATGAGGTTAAAATGCGCCTCCAATCTTCGGCTGTTGCAAGAGACAAATTGAGCCAGCGGTCAATTAATTGAGGTAGGTACGTTATTGTTGCGCAGAGTAAATCCCCCATCTCGTCCAGCGACCAGTTAGGTAGGTTTTACAGCAGCCACTGATGAAGACTAACTCTGGTTTCTCTTCAAATCCACGAATAAATCTTTCGCCTTTTACTAAAGATTTCCGTGGGGAGGAACATACTAATGAGTCTATAGACTATTTTTTGTCGTCCCGACCAGTCGGCACAATTTTCCAAATGAAAAAATAACATCAAATTGCCTAAAAGGAGTATCAAGTAGCATTGGTATATGGCAGAATTGCGCTGCCCTGCCGCACGGAGGCATTATTAGGAAGAGGTCGAATTCTCTTACAGCTGTACACATACAGCTCTAAAAGTTTTGGACTATTTCCACGTGTCCCAGCGCATCACAAGCTAAGTTGGAGCACAACCGGGTCATTCACCGACGGTAGACGTCATGGACCTAGCCCAGCGTGTTCCTTACCCCGACCCCCTACAACAATGACACCTCGTCACAGACAGACGCTGTACACGTTTCCGGTCTTCATCAGCAAAGGCTGGTGTTTTATAAAATGAGGTTAAAATGCGCCTCCAATCTTCGGCTGTTGCAAGAGACAAATTGAGCCAGCGGCCAATTAATTGAGGTAGGTACGTTATTGTTGCGCAGAGTAAATCTCCCATCTCGTCCAGCGACCAGTTAGATACGTTTCACAGCAGCCACTAATGAAGACTAACTCTGGTTTCTCTTCAAATCCACGAATAAATCTTTCGCCTTTTACTAAAGATTTCCGTGGGGAGGAACATACTAATGAGTCTATAGACTATTTTTTGTCGTCCCGACCAGTAGGGACAATTTTTCAAATGAAAAACAAACATCAAATTGCCTAAAAGGAGTATCAAGTAGCATTGGTATATGGCAGAATTGCGCTGCCCTGCCGCACGGAGGCATTATTAGGAAGAGGTCGAATTGTCTTACAGCTGTACACATACAGCTCTAAAAGTTTTGGACTTTTTCCACGTGTCCCAGCGCATCACAAGCTAAGTTGGAGCACAACCGGGCCATTTACCGACAATAGATGTCATGGACCTAGCCCAGCGTGTTCCTTACCCCGACCAGGTATAAGAATGACACAACGTCACAGACAGACGTTGTAAACGCTTCCGGTCTTCATCAGCAAAGTCTGGTGTTTTATAAAATGAGGTTATAATGCGCCTCCAATCTTCGAAAAGTAAGATAGACAAATTGAGCCAGCGCCCAATTAATTGAGGTAGGTACGTTATTGTTGCGCATAGTAAATCCCCCATCTCGTCCAGCGACCAGTTAGGTAGGTTTTACAGCAGCCACTGATGAAGACTAACTCTGGTTTCTCTTCAAATCCACGAATAAATCTTTCGCCTTTTACTAAAGATTTCCGTGGGGAGGAACATACTAATGAGTCTATAGAGTATTTTTTGTCGTCCCGACCAGTCGGGACAATTTTCCAAATGAAAAACAAACATCAAATTGCCTAAAAGGAGTATCAAGTAGCATTGGTATATGGCAGAATTGCGCTGCCCTGCCGCAGGGAGGCATTATTAGGAAGAGGTCGAATTCTCTTACAGCTGTACACATACAGCTCTAAAAGTTTTGGACTATTTCCACGTGTCCCAGCGCATCACAGGCTAAGTTGGAACATAACCGGGCCAATGACCGACGGTAGACGTCATGGACCTAGCCCAGCGTGTTCCTTACCCCGACCGCCTACAACAATGACACCTCGTCACAGACAGACGCTGTACACGCTTCCGGTCTTCATCAGCAAAGGCTGGTGTTTTAAAAAATGAGGTTAAAATGCGCCTCCAATCTTCGGCTGTTGCAAGAGACAAAATGAGCCAGCGGCCAATTAATTGAGGTAGGTACGTTATTGTTGTGCAGAGTAAATCTCCCATCTCTTCCAGCGACCAGTTAGATACGTTTCACAGCAGCCACTGATGAAGACTAACTCTGGTTTCTCTTCAAATCCACGAGTAAATCTTTCGCCTTTTACTAAAGATTTCCGTGGGGAGGAACATACTAATGAGTCTATAGACTATTTTTTGTCGTCCCGACCAGTCGGGACAATTTTCCAAATGAAAAACAAACATCAAATTGCCTAAAAGGAGTATCAAGTAGCATTGGTATATGGCAGAATTGCGCTGCCCTGCCGCACGGAGGCATTATTAGGAAGAGGTCGAATTCTCTTACAGCTGTACACATACAGCTCTAAAAGTTTTGGACTATTTCCACGTGTCCCAGCGCATCACAGGCTAAGTTGGAACATAACCGGGCCAATCACCGACGGTAGACGTCATGGACCTAGCCCAGCATGTTCCTTACCCCGACCGCGTACAACAATGACACAACGTCACAGACAGACGTTGTAAACGCTTCCGGTCTTCATCAGCAAAGGCTGGTGTTTTAAAAAATGAGGTTAAAATGCGCCTCCAATCTTCGGCTGTTGCAAGAGACAAATTGAGCCAGCGGTCAATTAATTGAGGTAGGTACGTTATTGTTGCGCAGAGTAAATCCCCCATCTCGTCCAGCGACCAGTTAGGTAGGTTTTACAGCAGCCACTGATGAAGACTAACTCTGGTTTCTCTTCAAATCTACGAATAAATCTTTCGCCTTTTACTAAAGATTTCCGTGGGGAGGAACATACTAATGAGTCTATAGACTATTTTTTGTCGTCCCGACCAGTCGGGACAATTTTCCAAATGAAAAAATAACATCAAATTGCCTAAAAGGAGTATCAAGTAGCATTGGTATATGGCAGAATTGCGCTGCCCTGCGGCACGGAGGCATTATTAGGAAGAGGTCGAATTCTCTTACAGCTGTACACATACAGCTCTAAAAGTTTTGGACTATTTCCACGTGTCCCAGCGCATCACAAGCTAAGTTGGAGCACAACCGGGTCATTCACCGACGGTAGACGTCATGGACCTAGCCCAGCGTGTTCCTTACCCCGACCCCCTACAACAATGACACCTCGTCACAGACAGACGCTGTACACGTTTCCGGTCTTCATCAGCAAAGGCTGGTGTTTTATAAAATGAGGTTAAAATGCGCCTCCAATCTTCGGCTGTTGCAAGAGACAAATTGAGCCAGCGGCCAATTAATTGAGGTAGGTACGTTATTGTTGCGCAGAGTAAATCTCCCATCTCGTCCAGCGACCAGTTAGATACGTTTCACAGCAGCCACTAATGAAGACTAACTCTGGTTTCTCTTCAAATCCACGAATATATCTTTCGCCTTTTACTAAAGATTTCCGTGGGGAGGAACATACTAATGAGTCTATAGACTATTTTTTGTCGTCCCGACCAGTAGGGACAATTTTTCAAATGAAAAACAAACATCAAATTGCCTAAAAGGAGTATCAAGTAGCATTGGTATATGGCAGAATTGCGCTGCCCTGCCGCACGGAGGCATTATTAGGAAGAGGTCGAATTGTCTTACAGCTGTACACATACAGCTCTAAAAGTTTTGGACTTTTTCCACGTGTCCCAGCGCATCACAAGCTAAGTTGGAGCACAACCGGGTCATTTACCGACGGTAGATGTCATGGACCTAGCCCAGCGTGTTACTTACACCGACCACCTATAACAATGACACAACGTCACAGACAGACGCTGTACACGCTTTCGGTCTACAGCAGCAAAGGCTGGTGTTTTAAAAAATGAGGTTATAATGCGCCTCCAATCTTCGAATGGTATGATAGACAAATTGAGCCAGCGGCCAATTAATTGAGGTAGGTACATTATTGTTGAGCATAGTAAATCCCCCATCTCGTCCAGCGACCAGTTAGGTAGGTTTTACAGCAGCCACTGATGAAGACTAACGCTGGTTTCTCTTCAAATCCACGAATAAATCTTTCGCCTTTTACTAAAGATTTCCGTGGGGAGGAACATATTAATGAGTCTATAGACTATTTTTTGTCGTCCCGACCAGTAGGGACAATTTTCCAAATGAAAAACAAACATCAAATTGCCTAAAAGGAGTATCAAGTAGCATTGGTATATGGCAGAATTGCGCTGCCCTGCCGCACGGAGGCATTATTAGGAAGAGGTCGAATTCTCTTACAGCTGTACACATACAGCTCTAAAAGTTTTGGACTATTTCCACGTGTCCCAGCGCATCACAAGCTAAGTTGGATCACAACCGGGTCATTCACCGACGGTAGATGTCATGGACCAAGCCCAGCGTGTTCCTTACCCCGACCACCTATAACAATGACACAACGTCACAGACAGACGTTGTAAACGCTTCCGGTCTTCATCAGCAAAGTCTGGTAGTTTAAAAAATGAGGTTAAAATGCGCCACCAATCTTCGGCTGTTGCAAGAGACATATTGAGCCAGCGGCCAATTTATTGAGGTAGGTACGTTATTGTTGCGCATAGTAAATCCCCCATCTCGTCCAGCGACCAGTTAGGTAGGTTTTACAGCAGACACTGATGAAGACTAACTCTGGTTTCTCTTCAAATCCACGAATAAATCTTTCGCCTTTTACTAAAGATTTCCGTGGGGAAGAACATACTAATGAGTCTATAGAGTATTTTTTGTCGTCCCGACCAGTAGGGACAATTTTTCAAATGAAAAACAAACATCAAATTGCCTAAAAGGAGTATCAAGTAGCATTGGTATATGGCAGAATTGCGCTGCCCTGCGGCACGGAGGCATTATTAGGAAGAGGTCGAATTCTTTTACAGCTGTACACATACAGCTCTAAAAGTTTTGGACTATTTCCACGTGTCCCAGCGCATCACAAGCTAAGTTGGAGCACAACCGGGTCATTCACCGACGGTAGATGTCATGGACCTAACCCAGCGTGTTCCTTACGCCGACCACCTATAACAATGACACAACGTCACAGACAGACGTTGTAAACGCTTCCGGTCTTCATCAGCAAAGGCTATTGTTTTATAAAATGAGGTTAAAATGCGCCTCCAATCTTCGGCTGATGCAAGAGACAAATTGAACCAGCGGCCAATTAATTGAGGTAGGTACGTTATTGTTGCGCAGAGTAAATCCCCCATCTCGTCCAGCGACCAGTTGGGTAGGTTTTACAGCAGCCACTGATGAAGACTAACTCTGGTTTCTCTTCAAATCCACGAATAAATCTTTCGCCTTTTACTAAAGATTTCCGTGGGGAGGAACATACTAATGAGTCTATAGAGTATTTTTTGTCGTTCCGACCAGTCGGGACAATTTTCCAAATGAAAAACAAACATCAAATTGCCTAAAAGGAGTATCAAGTAGCATTGGTATATGGCAGAATTGCGCTGCCCTGCGGCACGGAGGCATTATTAGGAAGAAGTCGAATTGTCTTACAGCTGTACACATACAGCTCTAATAGTTTTGGACTATTTCCACGTGTCCCAGCGCATCACAAGCTAAGTTGGAGCACAACCGGGCCATTTACCGACGGTAGACGTCATGGACCTAACCCAGCGTGTTACTTACACCGACCACCTATAACAATGACACAACGTCACAGACAGACGCTGTACACGCTTTCGGTCTACAGCAGCAAAGGCTGGTGTTTAAAAAAATGAGGTTATAATGCGCCTCCAATCTTCGAATGGTAAGATAGACAAATTGAGCCAGCGCCCAATTAATTGAGGTAGGTACATTATTGTTGAGCATAGTAAATCCCCCATCTCGTCCAGCGACCAGTTAGGTAGGTTTTACAGCAGCCACTGATGAAGACTAACTCTGACTCTTCAAATCCACGAATAAATCTTTCGCCTTTTACTAAAGATTTCCGTGGGGAGGAACATACTAATGAGTCTATAGACTATTTTTTGTCGTTCCTACCAGTCGGGACAATTTTCCAAATGAAAAACAAACATCAAATTGCCTAAAAGGAGTATCAAGTAGCATTGGTATATGGCAGAATTGCGCTGCCCTGCCGCACGGAGGCATTATTAGGAAGAGGTCGAATTCTCTTACAGCTGTACACATACAGCTCTAAAATTTTGGACTATTTCCACGTGTCCCAGCGCATCACAAGCTAAGTTGGGGCACAACCGGGTCATTCACCGACGGTAGATATTATGGACCTAACCCAGCGTGTTACTTACACCGACCACCTATAAGAATCACACAACGTCACAGACAGACGTTGTAAACGCTTCCGGTCTTCATCAGCAAAGGCTGGTGTTTTTAAAAATGAGGTTAAAATGCGCCACCAATCTTCGGCTGTTGCAAGAGACAAATTGAGCCAGCGGCCAATTAATTGAGGTAGGTACGTTATTGTTGAGCATAGTAAATCCCCTATCTCGTCCAGCGACCAGTTAGGTAGGTTTTACAGCAGCCACTGATGAAGACTAACTCTGGTTTCTCTTCAAATCCACGAATAAATCTTTCGCCTTTTACTAAAGATTTCCGTGGGGAGGAACATACTAATGAGTCTATAGACTATTTTTTGTCGTTGCGACCAGTCGGGACAATTTTCCAAATGAAAAAAAAACATCAAATTGCCTAAAAGGAGTATCAAGTAGCATTGGTATATGGCAGAATTGCGCTGCCCTGCGGCACGGAGGCATTATTAGGAAGAGGTCGAATTCTCTTACAGCTGTACACATACAGCTCTAATAGTTTTGGACTATTTCCACGTGTCCCAGCGCATCACAAGCTAAGTTGGAGCACAACAGGGTCATTCACCGACGGTAGATGTCATGGACCTAGCCCAGCGTGTTCCTTACCCCGACCACCTATAACAATGACACAACGTCACAGACAGACGTTGTAAACGCTTCCGGTCTTCATCAGCAAAGTCTGGTGTTTTAAAAAATGAGGTTAAAATGCGCCTCCAATCTTCGGCTGTTGCAAGAGACAAATTGAGCCAGCGGCCAATTAATTGAGGTAGGTACGTTATTGTTGCGCATAGTGAATCCCCCATCTCGTCCAGCGACCAGTTAGGTAGGTTTTACAGAAGCCACTGATGAAGACTAACTCTGGTTTCTCTTCAAAACCACGAATAAATCTTTCGCCTTTTACTAAAGATTTCCGTGGGGAGGAACATACTAATGAGTCTATAGACTATTTTTTGTCGTCCCGACCAGTCGGGACAATTTTCCAAATGAAAAACAAACATCAAATTGCCTAAAAGGAGTATCAAGTAGCATTGGTATATGGCAGAATTGCGCTGCCCTGCCGCACGGAGGCATTATTAGGAAGAGGTCGAATTCTCTTACAGCTGTACACATACAGCTCTAAAAGTTTTGGACTATTTCCACGTGTTCCAGCGCATCACAGGCTAAGTTGGAACATAACCGGGCCAATCACCGACGGTAGACGTCATGGACCTTGCCCAGCGTGTTCCTTACCCCGACCGCCTACAACAATGACACCTCGTCACAGACAGACGCTGTACACGCTTCCGGTCTTCATCAGCAAAGGCTGGTGTTTTAAAAAATGAGGTTAAAATGCGCCTCCAATCTTCGGCTGTTGCAAGAGACAAATTGAGCCAGCGGCCAATTAATTGAGGTAGGTACGTTATTGTTGCGCAGAGTAAATCTCCCATCTCGTCCAGCGACCAGTTAGATACGTTTCACAGCAGCCACTGATGAAGACTAACTCTGGTTTCTCTTCAAATCCACGAATAAATCTTTCGCCTTTTACTAAAGATTTCCGTGAGGAGGAACATATTAATAAGTCTATAGACTATTTTTTGTCGTTCCGACCAGTCGGGACAATTTTCCAAATGAAAAACAAACATCAAATTGCCTAAAAGGAGTGTCAAGTAGCATTGGTATATGGCAGAATTGCGCTGCCCTGCGGCACGGAGGCATTATTAGGAAGAGGTCGAATTCTCTTACAGCTGTACACATACAGCTCTAATAGTTTTGGACTATTTCCACGTGTCCCAGCGCATCACAAGCTAAGTTGGGGCACAACCGGGCCATTTACCGGCGGTAGACGTCATGGACCTAACCCAGCGTGTTACTTACACCGACCACCTATAACAATGACACAACGTCACAGACAGACGCTGTACACGCTTTCGGTCTACAGCAGCAAAGGCTGGTGTTTTAAAAAATGAGGTTATAATGGGCCTCCAATCTTCGAATGGTAAGATAGACAAATTGAGCCAACGGCCAATTAATTGAGGTAGGTACATTATTGTTGAGCATAGTAAATCCCCCATCTCGTCCAGAGACCAGTTAGGTAGGTTTTACAGCAGACACTGATAAAGACTAACTCTGACTCTTCAAATCCACCAATAAATCTTTCGCCTTTTACTAAAGATTTCCGTGGGGAGGAACATACTAATGAGTCTATAGACTTTTTTTTGTCGTTCCGACCAGTCGGGACAATTTTCCAAATGAAAAACAAACATCAAATTGCCTAAAAGGAGTATCAAGTAGCATTGGTATATGGCAGAATTGCGCTGCCCTGCCGCACGGAGGCATTATTAGGAAGAGGTCGAATTCTCTTACAGCTGTACACATACAGCTCTAATAGTTTTGGACTATTTCCACGTGTCCCAGCGCATCACAAGCTAAGTTGGAGCACAACCGGGCCATTTACCGACGGTAGACGTCATGGACCTAACCCAGCGTGTTACTTACCCCGACCACCTATAACAATGACACAACGTCACAGACAGACGCTGTACACGCTTTCGGTCTACAGCAGCAAAGGCTGGTGTTTTTAAAAATGAGGTTATAATGCGCCTCTAATCTTCGAATGGTAAGATAGACAAATTGAGCCAGCGCCCAATTAATTGAGGTAGGTACGTTATTGTTGAGCATAGTAAATCCCCCATCTCGTCCAGCGACCAGTTAGGTAGGTTTTACAGCAGACACTGATGAAGACTAACTCTGGTTTCTCTTCAAATCCACGAATAAATCTTTCGCCTTTTACTAAAGATTTCCGTGGGGAGGAACATACTAATGAGTCTATAGACTATTTTTTGTCGTTCCGACCAGTCGGGACAATTTTCCAAATGCAAAACAAACATCAAATTGCCTAAAAGGACTATCAAGTAGCATTGGTATATGGCAGAATTGCGCTGCCCTGCCGCACGGAGGCATTATTAGGAAGAGGTCGAATTCTCTTACAGCTGTACACATACAGCTCTAAAAGTTTTGGACTATTTCCACGTGTTCCAGCGCATCACAGGCTAAGTTGGAACATAACAGGGCCAATCACCGACGGTAGACGTCATGGACCTTGCCCAGCGTGTTACTTACCCCGACCGCCTACAACAATGACACCTCGTTACAGACAGACGATGTACACGCTTCCGGTCTTCATCAGCAAAGGCTGGTGTTTTAAAAAATGAGGTTAAAATACGCCTCCAATCTTCGGCTGTTGCATGAGACAAATTGAGCCAGCGGCCAATTAATTGAGGTAGGTACGTTATTGTTGAGCATAGTAAATCCCCCATCTCGTCCAGCGACCAGTTAGGTAGGTTTTACAGCAGCCACTGATAAAGACTAACTCTGGTTTCTCTTCAAATCCACGAATAAATCTTTCGCCTTTTACTAAAGATTTCCGTGGGGAGGAACATACTAATGAGTCTATAGACTATTTTTTGTCGTTCCTACCAGTCGGGACAATTTTCCAAATGAAAAACAGACATCAAATTGCCTAAAAGGAGTATCAAGTAGCATTGGTATATGGCAGATTTGCTCTGCTCTGCCGCACGGAGGCATTATTAGGAAGAGGTCGAATTCTCTTACAGCTGTACACATACAGCTCTAATAGTTTTGGACTATTTCCACGTGTCCCAGCGCATCACAAGCTAAGTTGGAGCACAACCGGGCCATTTACCGACCGTAGATGTCATGGACCTAACCCAGTGTGTTACTTACACCGACCACCTATAACAATGACACAACGTCACAGACAGACGCTGTACACGCTTTCGGTCTACAGCAGCAAAGGCTGGTGTTTTAAAAAATGAGGTTATAATGGGCCTCCAATCTTCGAATGGTAAGATAGACAACCTGAGCCAGCGGCCAATTAATTGAGGTAGGTACGTTATTGTTGCGCAGAGTAAATCTCCCATCTTGTCCAGCGACCAGTTAGATACGTTTCACAGCAGCCACTGATGAAGACTAACTCTGGTTTCTCTTCAAATCCACGAATAAATCTTTCGCCTTTTACTAAAGATTTCCGTGGGGAGGAACATACTAATGAGTCTATAGACTATTTTTTGTCGTTCCGACCAGTCGGGACAATTTTCCAAATGAAAAACAAACATCAAATTGCCTAAAAGGAGTATCAAGTAGCATTGGTATATGGCAGAATTGCGCTGCCCTGCGGCACGGAGGCATTATTAGGAAGAGGTCGAATTCTCTTACAGCTGTACACATACAGCTCTAATAGTTTTGGACTATTTCCACGTGTCCCAGCGCATCACAAGCTAAGTTGGAGCACAACCGGGCCATTTACCGACCGTAGACGTCACAGACCTAACCCAGTGTGTTACTTACACCGACCACCTATAACAATGACACAACGTCACAGACAGACGCTGTACACGCTTTCGGTCTACAGCAGCAAAGGCTGGTGTTTTAAAAAATGAGGTTATAATGCGCCTCCAATCTTCGAATGGTAAGATAGACAAACTGAGCCAGCGGCCAATTAATTGAGGTAGGTACGTTATTGTTGCGCAGAGTAAATCTCCCATCTTGTCCAGCGACCAGTTAGATACGTTTCACAGCAGCCACTGATGAAGACTAACCCTGGTTTCTCTTCAAATCCACGAATAAATCTTTCGCCTTTTACTAAAGATTTCCGTGGGGAGGAACATACTAATGAGTCTATAGACTATTTTTTGTCGTTCTGACCAGTCGGGACAATTTTCCAAATGAAAAACAAACATCAAATTGCCTAAAAGGAGTATCAAGTAGCATTGGTATATGGCAGAATTGCGCTGCCCTGCCGCACGGAGGCATTATTAGGAAGAGGTCGAATTCTCTTACAGCTGTACACATACAGCTCTAATAGTTTTGGACTATTTCCACGTGTCCCAGCGCATCACAAGCTAAGTTGGAGCACAACCGGGCCAATCACTGACGGTAGATGTCATGGACGTAGCCCAGCGTGTTCCTTACCCCGACCACCTATAACAATGACACAACGTAACAGACAGACGTTGTAAACGCTTCCGGTCTTCATCAGCAAAGTCTGGTGTTTTAAAAAATGAGGTTAAAATGCGCCACCAATCTTCGGCTGTTGTAAGAGACAAATTGAGCCAGCGGCCAATTAATTGAGGTAGGTACGTTATTGTTCCGCAGAGTAAATCCCCCATCTCGTCCAGCGACCAGTTAGGTAGGTTTTACAGCAGCCACTGATGAAGACTAACTCTGGTTTCTCTTCAAATCCACGAATAAATCTTTCGCCTTTTACTAAAGATTTCCGTGGGGAGGAACATACTAATGAGTCTATAGACTATTTTTCGTCGTCCCGACCAGTCGGGACAATTTTCCAAATGAAAAACAAACATCAAATTGCCTAAAAGGAGTATCAAGTAGCATTGGTATATGGCAGAATTGCGCTGCCCTGCGGCACGGAGGCATTATTAGGAAGAGGTCGAATTCTCTTACAGCTGTACACATACAGCTCTAATAGTTTTGGACTATTTCCACGTGTTCCAGCGCATCACAGGCTAAGTTGGAACATAACCGGGCCAATCACCGACGGTAGACGTCATGGACCTTGCCCAGCGTGTTCCTTACCCCGACCGCCTACAACAATGACACCTCGTCACAGACAGACGCTGTACACGCTTCCGGTCTTCATCAGCAAAGTCTGGTGTTT
Source organism: Liolophura sinensis (assembly GCF_032854445.1). Classification (NCBI taxonomy): domain Eukaryota; kingdom Metazoa; phylum Mollusca; class Polyplacophora; order Chitonida; family Chitonidae; genus Liolophura; species Liolophura sinensis. Next base: position 3,378,958 of record NC_088305.1, on the reverse strand, counting down.
TAAAAAATGAGGTTAAAATGCGCCACCAATCTTCGGCTGTTGCATGAGACAAATTGAGCCAGCGGCCAATTAATTGAGGTAGGTACGTTATTGTTGCGCAGAGTAAATCTCCAATCTCGTCCAGCGACCAGTTAGATACGTTTCACAGCAGCCACTGATGAAGACTAACTCTGGTTTCTCTTCAAATCCACGAATAAATCTTTCGCCTTTTACTAAAGATTTCCGTGGGGAGGAACATACTAATGAGTCTATAGACTATTTTTTGTCGCCCCGACCAGTCGGTACAATTTTCCAAATGAAAAACAAACATCAAATTGCCTAAAAGGAGTATCAAGTAGCATTGGTATATGGCAGAATTGCGCTGCCCTGCGGCACGGAGGCATTATTAGGAAGAGGTCGAATTCTCTTACAGCTGTACACATACAGCTCTAATAGTTTTGGACTATTTCCACGTGTCCCAGCGCATCACAAGCTAAGTTGGAGCACAACCGGGCCATTTACCGACGGTAGATGTCATGGACCTAACCCAGCGTGTTACTTACACCGACCACCTATAACAATGACACAACGTCACAGACAGACGCTGTACACGCTTTCGGTCTACAGCAGCAAAGGCTGGTGTTTTAAAAAATGAGGTTATAATGCGCCTCCAATCTTCGAATGGTAAGATAGACAAATTGAGCCAGCGGCCAAATAATTGAGGTAGGTACATTATTGTTGAGCATAGTAAATCCCCCATCTCGTCCAGAGACCAGATAGGTAGGTTTTACAGCAGCCACTGATGAAGACTAACTCTGGTTTCTCTTCAAATCCACGAATAAATCTTTCGCCTTTTACTAAAGATTTCCGTGGGGAGGAACATACTAATGAGTCTATAGACTATTTTTTGTCGTCCCGACCAGTCGGGACAATTTTCCAAATGAAAAACAAACATCAAATTGCCTAAAAGGAGTATCAAGTAGCATTGGTATATGGCAGAATTGCGCTGCCCTGCCGCACGGAGGCATTATTAGGAAGAGGTCGAATTCTCTTACAGCTGTACACATACAGCTCTAATAGTTTTGGACTATTTCCACGTGTCCCAGCGCATCACAAGCTAAGTTGGAGCACAACCGGGCCATTTACCGACGGTAGACGTCATGGACCTAACCCAGCGTGTTACTTACCCCGACCACCTATAACAATGACACAACGTCACAGACAGACGCTGTACACGCTTTCGGTCTACAGCAGCAAAGGCTGGTGTTTTTAAAAATGAGGTTATAATGCGCCTCTAATCTTCGAATGGTAAGATAGACAAATTGAGCCAGCGCCCAATTAATTGAGGTAGGTACGTTATTGTTGAGCATAGTAAATCCCCCATCTCGTCCAGCGACCAGTTAGGTAGGTTTTACAGCAGACACTGATGAAGACTAACTCTGGTTTCTCTTCAAATCCACGAATAAATCTTTCGCCTTTTACTAAAGATTTCCGTGGGGAGGAACATACTAATGAGTCTATAGACTATTTTTTGTCGTTCCGACCAGTCGGGACAATTTTCCAAATGCAAAACAAACATCAAATTGCCTAAAAGGAGTATCAAGTAGCATTGGTATATGGCAGAATTGCGCTGCCCTGCCGCACGGAGGCATTATTAGGAAGAGGTCGAATTCTCTTACAGCTGTACACATACAGCTCTAAAAGTTTTGGACTATTTCCACGTGTTCCAGCGCATCACAGGCTAAGTTGGAACATAACCGGGCCAATCACCGACGGTAGACGTCATGGACCTTGCCCAGCGTGTTACTTACCCCGACCGCCTACAACAATGACACCTCGTTACAGACAGACGATGTACACGCTTCCGGTCTTCATCAGCAAAGGCTGGTGTTTTAAAAAATGAGGTTAAAATACGCCTCCAATCTTCGGCTGTTGCATGAGACAAATTGAGCCAGCGGCCAATTAATTGAGGTAGGTACGTTATTGTTGAGCATAGTAAATCCCCCATCTCGTCCAGCGACCAGTTAGGTAGGTTTTACAGCAGCCACTGATGAAGACTAACTCTGGTTTCTCTTCAAATCCACGAATAAATCTTTCGCCTTTTACTAAAGATTTCCGTGGGGAGGAACATACTAATGAGTCTATAGACTATTTTTTGTCGTTCCTACCAGTCGGGACAATTTTCCAAATGAAAAACAAACATCAAATTGCCTAAAGGGAGTATCAAGTAGCATTGGTATATGGCAGATTTGCTCTGCCCTGCCGCACGGAGGCATTATTAGGAAGAGGTCGAATTCTCTTACAGCTGTACACATACAGCTCTAATAGTTTTGGACTATTTCCACGTGTCCCAGCGCATCACAAGCTAAGTTGGAGCACAACCGGGCCATTTACCGACGGTAGATGTCATGGACCTAACCCAGTGTGTTACTTACACCGACCACCTATAACAATGACACAACGTCACAGACAGACGCTGTACACGCTTTCGGTCTACAGCAGCAAAGGCTGGTGTTTTAAAAAATGAGGTTATAATGGGCCTCCAATCTTCGAATGGTAAGATAGACAACCTGAGCCAGCGGCCAATTAATTGAGGTAGGTACGTTATTGTTGCGCAGAGTAAATCTCCCATTTTGTCCAGCGACCAGTTAGATACGTTTCACAGCAGCCACTGATGAAGACTAACTCTGGTTTCTCTTCAAATCCACGAATAAATCTTTCGCCTTTTACTAAAGATTTCCGTGGGGAGGAACATACTAATGAGTCTAAAGACTATTTTTTGTCGTTCCGACCAGTCGGGAGAATTTTCCAAATGAAAAACAAACATCAAATTGCCTAAAAGGAGTATCAAGTAGCATTGGTATATGGCAGAATTGCGCTGCCCTGCGGCACGGAGGCATTATTAGGAAGAGGTCGAATTCTCTTACAGCTGTACACATACAGCTCTAATAGTTTTGGACTATTTCCACGTGTCCCAGCGCATCACAAGCTAAGTTGGAGCACAACCGGGCCATTTACCGACCGTAGACGTCATAGACCTAACCCAGTGTGTTACTTACACCGACCACCTATAACAATGACACAACGTCACAGACAGACGCTGTACACGCTTTCGGTCTACAGCAGCAAAGGCTGGTGTTTTAAAAAATGAGGTTATAATGCGCCTCCAATCTTCGAATGGTAAGATAGACAAACTGAGCCAGCGGCCAATTAATTGAGGTAGGTACGTTATTGTTGCGCAGAGTAAATCTCCCATCTTGTCCAGCGACCAGTTAGATACGTTTCACAGCAGCCACTGATGAAGACTAACCCTGGTTTCTCTTCAAATCCACATACAGCTCTGTACACATACAGCTCTAAAAGTTTTGGACTATTTCCACATGTTCGAGCGCATCACAGGCTATGTTGGAACATAACCGGGCCAATCACCGACGGTAGACCTCATGGACCTAGCCCAGCGTGTTCCTTATCCCGACCGCATACAACAATGACACCTCGTCACAGACAGACGCTGTACACGCTTCCGGTCTTCATCAGCAAAGGCTAGTGTTTTATAAAATGAGGTTAAAATGCGCCTCCTCTCTTTGGCTGTTGCAAGAGACAAATTGAGCCAGCGGCCAATTAATTGAGGTAGGTACGTTATTGTTGCGCAGAGTAAATCTCCCATTTCGTCCAGCGACCAGTTATGTAGGTTTTTCAGCAGCCACTGATGAAGACTAACTCTGGTTTCTCTTCAAATCCACGAATAAATCTTTCGCCTTTTACTAAAGATTTCCGTGGGGAGGAACATACTAATGAGTCTATAGACTATTTTTTGTCGTTCCGACCAGTCGGGACAGTTTTCCAAATGAAAAACAAACATCAAATTGCCTAAAAGGAGTATCAAGTAGCATTGGTATATGGCAGAATTGCGCTGCCCTGCCGCACGGAGGCATTATTAGGAAGAGGTCGAATTCTCTTACAGCTGTACACATACAGCTCTAAAAGTTTTGGACTATTTCCACGTGTCCCAGCGCATCACAAGCTAAGTTGGAGCACAACCGGGCCATTTACCGACGGTAGACGTCATGGACCTAACCCAGCGTGTTACTTACACCGACCACCTATAACAATGACACAACGTCACAGACAGACGCTGTACACGCTTTCGGTCTACAGCAGCAAAGGCTGGTGTTTTAAAAAATGAGGTTATAATGCGCCTCCAATCTTCGAATAATAAGATAGACAAATTGAGCCAGCGGCCAATTAATTGAGGTAGGTACGTTATTGTTGCGCAGAGTAAATCTCCCATCTCTTCCAGCGACCAGTTAGATACGTTTCACAGCAGCCACTGATGAAGACTAACTCTGGTTTCTCTTCAAATCCACGAGTAAATCTTTCGCCTTTTACTAAAGATTTCCGTGGGGAGGAACATACTAATGAGTCTATAGACTATTTTTTGTCGTCCCGACCAGTCGGGACAATTTTCCAAATGAAAAACAAACATCAAATTGCCTAAAAGGAGTATCAAGTAGCATTGGTATATGGCAGAATTGCGCTGCCCTGCGGCACGGAGGCATTATTAGGAAGAGGTCGAATTCTCTTACAGCTGTACACATACAGCTCTAAAAGTTTTGGACTATTTCCACGTGTCCCAGCGCATCACAAGCTAAGTTGGAGCACAACCGGGCCATTTACCGACGGTAGACGTCATGGACCTAACCCAGCGTGTTACTTACCCCGACCACCTATAACAATGACACAACGTCACAGACAGACGCTGTACACGCTTTCGGTCTACAGCAGCAAAGGCTGGTGTTTTAAAAAATGAGGTTATAATGCGCCTCCAATCTTCGAATGGTAAGATAGACAAATTGAGCCAGCGCCCAATTAATTGAGGTAGGTACATTATTGTTGAGCATAGTAAATCCCCCATCTCGTCCAGCGACCAGTTAGGTAGGTTTTACAGCAGACACTGATAAAGACTAACTCTGGTTTCTCTTCAAATCCACGAATAAATCTTTCGCCTTTTACTAAAGATTTCCGTGGGGAGGAACATACTAATGAGTCTATAGACTATTTTTTGTCGTCCCGACCAGTCGGGACAATTTTCCAAATAAAAAACAAACATCAAATTGCCTAAAAGGAGTATCAAGTAGCATTGGTATATGGCAGAATTGCGCTGCCCTGCGGCACGGAGGCATTATTAGGAAGAGGTCGAATTCTCTTACAGCTGTACACATACAGCTCTAAAAGTTTTGGACTATTTCCACGTGTCCCAGCGCATCACAAGCTAAGTTGGAGCACAACCGGGCCATTTACCGACGATAGATGTCATGTACCTAACCCAGCGTGTTCCTTACCCCGACCACCTATAAGAATGACACAACGTCACAGACAGACGTTGTAAACGCTTTCGGTCTTCATCAGCAAAGGCTGGTGTTTTATAAAATGAGGTTAAAATGCGCCACCAATCTTCGGCTGTTGCAAGAGACAAATTGAGCCAGCGGCCAATTAATTGAGGTAGGTACGTTATTGTTGCGCAGAGTAAATCCCCTATCTCGTCCAGCGACCAGTTAGGTAGGTTTCACAGCAGCCACTGATGAAGACTAACTCTGGTTTCTCTTCAAATCCACGAATAAATCTTTCGCCTTTTACTAAAGATTTCCGTGGGGAGGAACATACTAATGAGTCTATAGACTATTTTTTGTCGTTCCGACCAGTCGGGACAATTTTCCAAATGCAAAACAAACATCAAATTGCCTAAAAGGAGTATCAAATAGCATTGGTATATGGCAGAATTGCGCTGCCCTGCGGCACGGAGGCATTATTAGGAAGAGGTCGAATTCTCTTACAGCTGTACACATACAGCTCTAAAAGTTTTAGACTATTTCCACGTGTCCCAGCGCATCACAAGCTAAGTTGGAGCACAACCGGGTCATTCACCGACGGTAGATGTCATGGACCAAGCCCAGCGTGTTCCTTACCCCGACCGCCTATAACAATGACACAACGTCACAGACAGACGTTGTAAACGCTTCCGGTCTTCATCAGCAAAGTCTGGTATTTTAAAAAATGAGGTTAAAATGCGCCACCAATCTTCGGCTGTTGCAAGAGACAAATTGAGCCAGCGGCCAAATAATTGAGGTAGGTACGTTATTGTTGCGCAGAGTAAATCTCCCATCTCGTCCAGCGACCAGTTAGATACGTTTCACAGCAGCCACTGATGAAGACTAACTCTGGTTTCTCTTCAAATCCACGAATAAATCTTTCGCCTTTTACTAAAGATTTCCGTGGGGAGGAACATACTAATGAGTCTATAGACTATTTTTTGTCGTCCCGACCAGTCGGGAAAATTTTCCAAATGAAAAACAAACATCAAATTGCCTAAAAAGGTGTATCAAGTAGCATTGGTATATGGCAGAATTGCGCTGCCCTGCCGCACGGAGGCATTATTAGGAAGAGGTCGAATTCTCTTACAGCTGTACACATACAGCTCTAAAAGTTTTGGACTATTTCCACGTGTTCCAGCGCATCACAGGCTAAGTTGGAACATAACCGGGCCAATCACCGACGGTAGACGTCGTGGACCTTGCCCAGCGTGTTCCTTACCCCGACCGCCTACAACAATGACACCTCGTCACAGACAGACGATGTACACGCTTCCGGTCTTCATCAGCAAAGGCTGGTGTTTTAAAAAATGAGGTTAAAATGCGCCTCCAATCTTTGGCTGTTGCAAGAGACAAATTGAGCCAGCGGCCAATTAATTGAGGTAGGTACGTTATTGTTGCGCAGAGTAAATCTCCCATCTCGTCCAGCGACCAGTTAGGTAGGCTTTACAGCAGCCACTGATGAAGACTAACTCTGGTTTCTCTTCAAATCCACGAATAAATCTTTCGCCTTTTACTAAAGATTTCCGTGGGGAGGAACATACTAATGAGTCTAAAGACTATTTTTTGTCGTCCCGACCAGTCGGGACAATTTTCCAAATGAAAAACAAACATCAAATTGCCTAAAAGTAGTATCAAGTAGCATTGGTATATGGCAGAATTGCGCTGCCCTGCCGCACGGAGGCATTATTAGGAAGAGGTCGAATTCTCTTACAGCTGTACACATACAGCTCTAAAAGTTTTGGACTATTTCCACGTGTTCCAGCGCATCACAGGCTAAGTTGGAACATAACCGGGCCAATCACCGACGGTAGACGTCATGGACCTAACCCAGCGTGTTACTTACCTCGACTACCTATAACAATGACACAACGTCACAGACAGACGCTGTACACGCTTTCGGTCTACAGCAGCAAAGGCTGGTGTTTTAAAAAATGAGGTTATAATGCGCCTCCAATCTTCGAATGGTAAGATAGACAAATTAAGCCAGCGCCCAATTAATTGAGGTAGGTACATTATTCTTGAGCATAGTAAATCCCCCATCTCGTCCAGCGACCAGTTAGGTAGGTTTTACAGCAGCCACTGATAAAGACTAACTCTGACTCTTCAAATCCACGAATAAATCTTTCGCCTTTTACTAAAGATTTCCGTGGGGAGGAACATACTAATGAGTCTATAGACTATTTTTTGTCGTTCCGACCAGTCGGGACAATTTTCCAAATGAAAAACAAACATCAAATTGCCTAAAAGGAGTATCAAGTAGCATTGGTATATGGCAGAATTGCGCTGCCCTGCCGCACGGAGGCATTATTAGGAAGAGGTCGAATTCTCTTACAGCTGTACACATACAGCTCTAAAAGTTTTGGACTACTTCCACGTGTCCCAGCGCATTACAGGCTAAGTTGGAACATAACCGGGCCAATCACCGACGGTAGACGTCATGGACCTAGCCCAGCGTGTTACTTACCCCGACCGCCTACAACAATGACACAACGTCACAGACAGACGCTGTACAAGCTTTCGGTCTACAGCAGCAAAGGCTGGTGTTTTTAAAAATGAGGTTATAATGGGCCTCCAATCTTCGAATGGTAAGATAGACAAATTGAGCCAGCGCCCAATTAATTGAGGTAGGTACATTATTGTTGAGCATAGTAAATCCCCCATCTCGTTCAGCGACCAGTTAGGTAGGTTTTACAGCAGCCACTGATGAAGACTAACTCTGGTTTCTCTTCAAATCCACGAATAAATCTTTCGCCTTTTACTAAAGATTTCCGTGGGGAGGAACATACTAATGAGTCTATAGGCTATTTTTTGTCGTTCCGACCAGTCGGGAGAATTTTCCAAATGAAAAACAAACATCAAATTGCCTAAAAGGAGTATCAAGTAGCATTGGTATATGGCAGAATTGCGCTGCCCTGCGGCACGGAGGCATTATTAGGAAGAGGTCGAATTCTCTTACAGCTGTACACATACAGCTCTAAAAGTTTTGGACTATTTCCACGTGTCCCAGCGCATCACAAGCTAAGTTGGAGCACAACCGGGCCATTTACCGACGATAGATGTCATGTACCTAACCCAGCGTGTTCCTTACCCCGACCACCTATAAGAATGACACAACGTCACAGACAGACGTTGTAAACGCTTCCGGTCTTCATCAGCAAAGGCTGGTGTTTTATAAAATGAGGTTAAAATGCGCCACCAATCTTCGGCTGTTGCAAGAGACAAATTGAGCCAGCGGCCAATTAATTGAGGTAGGTACGTTATTGTTGCGCAGAGTAAATCCCCTATCTCGTCCAGCGACCAGTTAGGTAGGTTTCACAGCAGCCACTGATGAAGACTAACTCTGGTTTCTCTTCAAATCCACGAATAAATCTTTCGCCTTTTACTAAAGATTTCCGTGGGGAGGAACATACTAATGAGTCTATAGACTATTTTTTGTCGTTCCGACCAGTCGGGACAATTTTCCAAATGCAAAACAAACATCAAATTGCCTAAAAGGAGTATCAAATAGCATTGGTATATGGCAGAATTGCGCTGCCCTGCGGCACGGAGGCATTATTAGGAAGAGGTCGAATTCTCTTACAGCTGTACACATACAGCTCTAAAAGTTTTAGACTATTTCCACGTGTCCCAGCGCATCACAAGCTAAGTTGGAGCACAACCGGGTCATTCACCGACGGTAGATGTCATGGACCAAGCCCAGCGTGTTCCTTACCCCGACCGCCTATAACAATGACACAACGTCACAGACAGACGTTGTAAACGCTTCCGGTCTTCATCAGCAAAGTCTGGTATTTTAAAAAATGAGGTTAAAATGCGCCACCAATCTTCGGCTGTTGCAAGAGACAAATTGAGCCAGCGGCCAAATAATTGAGGTAGGTACGTTATTGTTGCGCAGAGTAAATCTCCCATCTCGTCCAGCGACCAGTTAGATACGTTTCACAGCAGCCACTGATGAAGACTAACTCTGGTTTCTCTTCAAATCCACGAATAAATCTTTCGCCTTTTACTAAAGATTTCCGTGGGGAGGAACATACTAATGAGTCTATAGACTATTTTTTGTCGTCCCGACCAGTCGGGAAAATTTTCCAAATGAAAAACAAACATCAAATTGCCTAAAAAGGTGTATCAAGTAGCATTGGTATATGGCAGAATTGCGCTGCCCTGCCGCACGGAGGCATTATTAGGAAGAGGTCGAATTCTCTTACAGCTGTACACATACAGCTCTAAAAGTTTTGGACTATTTCCACGTGTTCCAGCGCATCACAGGCTAAGTTGGAACATAACCGGGCCAATCACCGACGGTAGACGTCGTGGACCTTGCCCAGCGTGTTCCTTACCCCGACCGCCTACAACAATGACACCTCGTCACAGACAGACGATGTACACGCTTCCGGTCTTCATCAGCAAAGGCTGGTGTTTTAAAAAATGAGGTTAAAATGCGCCTCCAATCTTTGGCTGTTGCAAGAGACAAATTGAGCCAGCGGCCAATTAATTGAGGTAGGTACGTTATTGTTGCGCAGAGTAAATCTCCCATCTCGTCCAGCGACCAGTTAGGTAGGCTTTACAGCAGCCACTGATGAAGACTAACTCTGGTTTCTCTTCAAATCCACGAATAAATCTTTCGCCTTTTACTAAAGATTTCCGTGGGGAGGAACATACTAATGAGTCTAAAGACTATTTTTTGTCGTCCCGACCAGTCGGGACAATTTTCCAAATGAAAAACAAACATCAAATTGCCTAAAAGTAGTATCAAGTAGCATTGGTATATGGCAGAATTGCGCTGCCCTGCCGCACGGAGGCATTATTAGGAAGAGGTCGAATTCTCTTACAGCTGTACACATACAGCTCTAAAAGTTTTGGACTATTTCCACGTGTTCCAGCGCATCACAGGCTAAGTTGGAACATAACCGGGCCAATCACCGACGGTAGACGTCATGGACCTAACCCAGCGTGTTACTTACCTCGACTACCTATAACAATGACACAACGTCACAGACAGACGCTGTACACCCTTTCGGTCTACAGCAGCAAAGGCTGGTGTTTTAAAAAATGAGGTTATAATGCGCCTCCAATCTTCGAATGGTAAGATAGACAAATTGAGCCAGCGCCCAATTAATTGAGGTAGGTACATTATTCTTGAGCATAGTAAATCCCCCATCTCGTCCAGCGACCAGTTAGGTAGGTTTTACAGCAGCCACTGATAAAGACTAACTCTGACTCTTCAAATCCACGAATAAATCTTTCGCCTTTTACTAAAGATTTCCGTGGGGAGGAACATACTAATGAGTCTATAGACTATTTTTTGTCGTTCCGACCAGTCGGGACAATTTTCCAAATGAAAAACAAACATCAAATTGCCTAAAAGGAGTATCAAGTAGCATTGGTATATGGCAGAATTGCGCTGCCCTGCCGCACGGAGGCATTATTAGGAAGAGGTCGAATTCTCTTACAGCTGTACACATACAGCTCTAAAAGTTTTGGACTACTTCCACGTGTCCCAGCGCATTACAGGCTAAGTTGGAACATAACCGGGCCAATCACCGACGGTAGACGTCATGGACCTAGCCCAGCGTGTTACTTACCCCGACCGCCTACAACAATGACACAACGTCACAGACAGACGCTGTACAAGCTTTCGGTCTACAGCAGCAAAGGCTGGTGTTTTTAAAAATGAGGTTATAATGGGCCTCCAATCTTCGAATGGTAAGATAGACAAATTGAGCCAGCGCCCAATTAATTGAGGTAGGTACATTATTGTTGAGCATAGTAAATCCCCCATCTCGTTCAGCGACCAGTTAGGTAGGTTTTACAGCAGCCACTGATGAAGACTAACTCTGGTTTCTCTTCAAATCCACGAATAAATCTTTCGCCTTTTACTAAAGATTTCCGTGGGGAGGAACATACTAATGAGTCTATAGGCTATTTTTTGTCGTTCCGACCAGTCGGGACAATTTTCCAAATGAAAAACAAACATCAAATTGCCTAAAAGGAGTATCAAGTAGCATTGGTATATGGCAGAATTGCGCTGCCCTGCGGCACGGAGGCATTATTAGGAAGAGGTCGAATTCTCTTACAGCTGTACACATACAGCTCTAATAGTTTTGGACTATTTCCACGTGTCCCAGCGCATCACAAGCTAAGTTGGAGCACAACCGGGCCATTTACCGACGGTAGACGTCATGGACCTAACCCAGTGTGTTACTTACACCGACCACCTATAACAATGACACAACGTCACAGACAGACGCTGTACACGCTTTCGGTCTACAGCAGCAAAGGCTGGTGTTTTAAAAAATGAGGTTATAATGCGCCTCCAATCTTCGAATGGTAAGATAGACAAATTGAGCCAGCGGCCAATTAATTGAGGTAGGTACATTATTGTTGAGCATAGTAAATCCCCCATCTCGTCCAGCGACCAGTTAGGTAGGTTTTACAGCAGCCACTGATAAAGACTAACTCTGACTCTTCAAATCCACGAATAAATCTTTCGCCTTTTACTAAAGATTTCCGTGGGGAGGAACATACTAATGAGTCTATAGACTTTGTCCCGACTGGTAGGAACGACAAAAAATTTTTCCAAATGAAAAACAAACCTCAAATTGCCTAAAAGGAGTATCAAGTAGCATTGGTATATGGCAGAATTGCGCTGCCCTGCCGCACGGAGGCATTATTAGGAAGAGGTCGAATTCTCTTACAGCTGTACACATACAGCTCTAAAAGTTTTGGACTATTTCCACGTGTTCCAGCGCATCACAAGCTAAGTTGGAGCACAACCGGGCCATTTACCGACGGTAGACGTCATGGACCTAACCCAGCGTGTTACTTACCCCGACCACCTATAACAATGACACAACGTCACAGACAGACGCTGTACACGCTTTCGGTCTACAGCAGCAAAGGCTGGTGTTTTAAAAAATGAGGTTATAATGCGCCTCCAATCTTCGAATGGTAAGATAGACAAATTGAGCCAGCGGCCAATTATACTGAACAAAAATATAAACGCCCCATATTAAATACTGAACACGCATAAGTCGAGCAGCACTGAGTGAGTATACTATCCAAAAAAAGAAACGCATAACCCGGTTTTTTGTGGAGGTGATGCAGTCTTTTCAATTATGCATAACTAAATAAGAATTGCTATTCTGCAAATATTTTTTTACACAGATTAAGGAAGGGTCCATATCTAGACAACAAGGCCATCAAGTTGAGGTAAGACACTCACAATGAGTCCCGCACTTGAGTGGAATGTCAGTATCTGTTGTGACCACCACGGGCACGAATAACAGTTCTGACACGCCTTGTCATGGACTGGATGAGACGCTGGATAGAATGAATGAATGAATGATTATGGCTTTACGCCACATCGGCAATATTTCAGCCATATCGTGGCGAGAACATGTTTAAAACCAGGAATCAGTATATGGTTTTCAAGACTGAAATATGAACATACAAAACAAATGAAAAATGACAGACATGTTTAAAACTAGGTAAAACAATCAAAGCTCTTTAAAAACTTGAAAACCACAAAGCTTTTGAAATTTTAATATGTATATATGAACTAGAAATATCTATGTGAAATAAAAATAAAATTATATCTTATGATATAATCCAATATGTTTTAAGTAATTAATGATAGTATCGCCAGCGACACCGTCAAATAAATCAAATATAGAGCTGACTGTGTAGAATCTTTGCCTAATATGAGCAAAGTCCACACAGTCAACCAGAATATGTTTGATGCCGTACTGGGCATTACAACCAACACACTCAGGAGCACTGCTCCCATCTAGGATAAAATTGTGTGTTAGACGAGAATGCCCAATACGGCACCTTGTTAGAACTACTTGGTCCCTACGAGACCTATTAAGAATGAATGAATGATTATGGCTTTACGCCACATCGGCAATATTTCAGCCATATCGTGGCGAGAACAAGGTGAAAACAAGAGACGGTTAAGGTTTTCGATATGATAATATGAACATTAAAAGTAAAACAGAAAGTACAGACATGTTTAAAATCGCATAAAAGAAAAAATAAGAGTTAAAACTCGAAAACCAGGGTTATATATTACATGTATAAATCTATATGTATATAACTGTTTATATATAGATATTTATGACGATTAAAATTTATATTTTATGATATAGGCCAATGGCCTTTAAATAATTTATGACAACATCGCCAGCGATGCTGTCAAATAAATCATATATAGAGTTGACTGTGTAGAACCTTTGCCGAACATGGGCAAAGTCTACACAGTCAACCAGAATATGTTTGATGCCATATTGAGCATCACATCCAACACACTCGGGAGCACTGCTCCCATCCAAGATGAAATTGTGTGTTAGACGAGAATGTCCAATACGGCATCTGGTTAACACGACTTGGTCTCTACGAGACATATCAAGTGTATATGAATTAAAGCCAATGACAGGATGAATGGCATGCAGTTTATTGTAAACCTGCAGATCCCATTCACCCTGCCAAAGGCGACGAATATATTTAACAATATTAGACTTAAAATCATTATATGGTATTTTAACTTTCGACAAAGGTTTAGTAAGGGCAGCTTTTGCCTCCCTGTCCACGACTGTGTTTCCATGGATACCAACATGACTTGGAATCCAAAAGAATAGGATATCTTTACCTCTTTTAATTAGTTTTCGGTGTATGGCTAATATTTCGAAGATCAACGGATTTCTAAATTTATTTTTCTGTATTGCCAAAAGGCTGGAAAGCGAGTCACTGCATATCACAGCCCTCTGAGCATGCCCAGAAGAGACATATGATAAGGCCAGGAGTATAGCCCTGGCCTCTGCAGAAAAGATTGAAGACGAGGATGGAAGACGAAGAGAAGCAACTCGTTGCTCTAAGACAGCTGCAGCTGCAACCCTATCCCCATCCTTTGACCCATCAGTATATATAAATTTATAATCCGAATATTTAGCCTTAATTTCAGCAAAACCTTGCTGAATTATAAGAGGATTTGTATTTGATTTATTATAGTTACGTAGATCAAATATTAATTTAGGTTGTGGAAAAAGCCATGGTGGGGACTCCGGAAAACACACCGGAGCTATGTCCCCAAGTTTAATGTTGGCTTCCACAATATGGTCCCTAACACGAACACCGAACGAAGGGATCTTGTTAGGACATTTAGTATATTTGTCTACATACAATGGATTGAAAACACAGTCGTAGGCAGGGTTTGTTGGATGAGCTTTAAGCTTTGTAGCATATTGAAGGCTCAGTTTTATACGTCGGTTATATAAAGAAGGCTCGTTTGCCTCCACGTATAAACTTTCTACTGGTGAGGTCCTAAAAGCACCAAGGCTGAGCCTCAAGCCTTGGTGATGAACAGGATCCAACATTTTAATATACGACTTCCTAGCGGAACCGTAAATGATGGATCCATAGTCCAATTTAGACCTCACCAGAGAACGATATAAATTAAGTAAAACTGATCGGTCAGCACCCCAATCGGTGCTAGACACGACCTTAATTATATGGAGAGCCTTTGTACATTTAGCTTTAAGCATTTTAATATGAGGTATAAATGATAATTTTCTATCGAATATAACCCCTAAAAATTTATTTTCTCCAACAATTTTCACTGGTTTACCACAAAAATTAAGTTCAGGGTCAAGATGAAATTTCCGTTGATTACAAAAATGCATACCGACGGTTTTAGATGTTGAAAATCTAAAACCATTGGCAACTGCCCATTTCTCGATCTTATTGAGACAAAGCTGCAGTTGCCGCTCGATGTTATTCATATTTTTAGCACGGTAGCATATCAGGAAATCATCTACATATAAAAAACCCTCTGTGCCAGATGTCAATGTTTTAGCCAAACTATTAATTTTTATGCTAAATAGTGTTGGTGAAAGGATACTGCCCTGGGGTACACCCATTTCCTGCTCATAAAAGTCAGAAACAGTGGACCCCACCCTTACCTTAAACTGACGATCGGATAAAAATTCTGATATAAATATTGATAATCGGCCTTTAAGACCCATATCCGTGAGGTCTTTTAAAATACCATATTTCCATGTGGTGTCGTAAGCCTTCTCAAGGTCAAAAAATATGGACACCACATGTTCGTTATTAATGAATCCATCTCGTATAAAGGTTTCGAAGCGAACAAGGTGATCCATAGTGGATCTACCTTGACGAAAACCACATTGTATATTAGAAAGTAACTTGTTGGTTTCAAGAAACCAAACAAGTCTATGATTTATCATCCGTTCCATAGTTTTACAGACACAGCTGGTAAGAGCTATGGGACGGTAATTATTTGGATCATTATGATCCTTACCCGGTTTGGGAACCGGGATAATACACGCCTCCCTCCATGACGGTGGAAAATTACCAGTTATCCAAATATCATTAAGCAAGTCCAAGAGAGTCTCCAGTGGCTCAGGTGGTAAATGGTTCAAAAACTTATAATATACGTTATCAGGCCCACAAGCAGTATCATGGGCCTTTTTTAGTGCAGTTTTAAGTTCCTCGATATTAAATGGACAATTATAATCTTCTAAATTTTTAGAAGAAAAGGGCAATTTAGTTCTCTCCTTCTGGTTTTTAATATGTTGGAATTTTTTAGTATAGTTCTCAGAAGAAGATTTTGTTGAAATTGTTTCAGCTAATTTATTGGCTATATCAGATGGAGAGGTTAATATATTATCTCCATCTTTCAAATGCTGGACTTTGGTTTTATTATTTTTGCCCTTAAGTTTCTGAACCATGTTCCAGACCTTACGCATGGGTGTTTTTGACGTAATGCCCGAAACAAAGTTCCGCCAACAAGATCGTCTCTTGGACTTGAGTAATCGACGAGCCTTAGCTCGAAAATTACGAACCTGGTTTAAATTATTATCAGTAGGACAATGATTAAATCTGCGTTCAGCCTTTTTACGGTCATTTATGGCTTTACGACAGTCATTGTCGTACCAGGGTTTACTTTTGGATTTTGGATTTGTCGAGGTCTTAGGTATAGTTCTATCGGCAGCTCGTAATACAAGCTCGTTAAATTTTAACACAGGATCATCTGCTGCTTTGAGGATCTCTGGAGAGATATCAGCCTCACAGAACATCTCAAATGCGATCCAATCTGCTTTATCGAATTTCCACCTAGCTACACGTTCTAAAGAATTAGAAGTGATATGTTCTAGGATTATAGGAAAATGGTCATTACCACAAAGATCATCATGCACCCTCCAAGAAAAATCCGGGAGAAGTGATGGATCCGTGATAGTGAGATCGATAGCAGAATAAGCGCCATTACCTGGATGTAAGTAGGTATTAGAACCATCATTGAAATAACACAGTTCATCTTTCGATAAAAAATCTTCCAAAGTTTTGCCTTTAGCGTTTATATTATTACTGCCCCATAAGGGGTTATGGGCATTAAAATCCCCCATAATTATAAAAGGGGATGGGAGTTGTTCTTTTAAGTTATGTAACTGAGAGACTGACAAAGAACAATGAGGAGGAATATAGATCGAACATAAAGTAACTGTTTCCGACAAAGAAACACGGACGGCCACAGCCTGAAACTCAGTAACGAGATCAACTGGACTGTGAATTATATTATTATTTACGAAAATAGAGGAGCCGCCACAAGCTCGCTCTTCTTCACCAGAATAATTGCTATAAAGTGTATAATTTTTAAGAGATAATTTATCTTTGTCAGATGTCTTCAGGTGAGTTTCCTGAAGACACAGGACTACTGGATTTAAAGATTGAACTAGCTGTGTTATTTCAATAAGATTTACCTTAAGACCTCGACAATTCCATTGTATTATTTTGTCTAAAGAAGACATTATGGAGGGAGGCGTATTGGGGATTTATGTTTCGACCGCGGACGACCCTTTTTGGGGGATCTACTAGGAAACCTCCCAGGTGCAGATGACGTATCCATCATGTCTGCACACGATGTCGAAGGATCAACGTCCTCCAACGATCCAAACCTATTAAAAGTTTGGATAGGGTTTCTAGTGGCCTTAGAGGGACGCTCCAGGGGGCCACTAGGTTTATCCCTTTTATCATTTTTCTCACATTTATTTTTGTCACCCGTTGTTTTCTGTGAAGAATCAACGGGTTTACAAGATTTGGATTTATTATCATTTGATGTGCTTTCAGACAAAGAAAGTGCTGGATAGTCAGGTAGAGTATCGGATATTTTAGAAAGGTTTATATCAGTTTGTGATGTTGAGCTGACTGTGTTATTTAAGGGTTTTATGACCAGTTTCTGTGGGTGTTCTTTACCAATAGGCCACGTAAAAGTCGTTTGGACCCCCACAGAAACAGTGGTTTTCCTGACAACATTTGCATATGTAGAGGTAGACAGAACATTCGTGGCAGAGACCAGACGCTTCGCTTCCTGATATGATATATTATTTTTACATTTTAAGGTTACGATTTCCTTTTCTTTTTTGAAGAGAGGGCAGTCCTTGGAGGAGGCCATGTGGGCTCCACTACAATTCACACATTTTACTGTTTTTGTGCAGTCGAAGCCCTCATGACCTGCTCCCGCACATCTAAAGCAGACCAGTGTGTTGCGGCATTGACTCCTGCCATGGCCAAACTTCTGACAGGAGAAACATCGGGTGGGGTTAGGTATAAATAACTCCACCCTTACACTATATGGTCCAATAAATATAGATGGCGGAAGTGATGTTTTATTGAATGTTAACATATAAGTGTTCGTTTTTACCAGATTCCCTTCTCTTCTAATTAGGAAGCGTTTTACCTTACTTACTCCTTGGTGTTTTAGTTCTTCAGTTATTTGTTGTTCATTCATTTCGGTAAGGTCCTGGTCTCTGTCACGAATTATACCATGACAGCAGTTCAATGTATTATGAGGAGAAACAGAAACAGGCTGCTCTCCTATGTTTTGAATTTTTAGTAAATTTAGATATTGTTGTTTTCTGGAACATTCTAACAGAATGTTTCCAGATTTCATTTTCTTAACTTGTTTTAACGTTCCAGCATAACTTTCTATTGTTTTTTTTAACACAAATGGATTGATTTTCATTTTTCCGTTATTCTCATTTTTATTAGATATTACTAAGAAGGCAGGAAAATAATTATTTCCTCCTTCAATATCCAAGGGAACATCATTTTTTCTTTTTTTAGCAGCCACTGCGATAATTTCAGGTGAAGCCATGATATATTTTTATTAATTTCACCTCACGTGTCCCCCACCCGCCACGGAGTGCCAACAGGGGCGAATCTACCTCTGCGGATGACCAGCAGAGAATAAAAACAGGGAATCCACGCAAGGTATACTCGAACAGATTGAGTCATACCAACAAGGTTAATTCAATCTACTCGATTGACCCATTAGCCACCGCCTTCTACACTGACCCCGAACAAGAGTATTTGGAGAAAACCCAACATAACATCAACAGTATGTGAAAGAATAACAAAATAGGATCAAGTGTAGGGCTTGACGCGACCAGCCGATTGATCGGACCGGGCCCATCCGACCTCCCGTCTCTCTCCAAGTAAGGGCCAAAGTGGCGTGTTGGGCGTGAGGACCTCGCAAGACCAACCCACCCTCAGACACCAGGATCCCGTCCTCGGAGATTACGGGTCGCAACCCACGGCAAACAGGTCGCTCCCCGGTTGCCTCTCACACAACCGAGAAGATGTGAGCCTATTATATTCACCGGGCTCACACAGGAGAGCTCTAGGTTAGTCGACTTTTACGACAAGCTTGCCTAGAGGGCTGAGGTCCTATTCTTATCACCCCGGAAACCCCACGGGGGGACCTATTAAGAGTATAAGAATTATTGCCAATGACAGGATGAATAGCATGCAGTTTGTTGTGGATCTGCAAATCCCATTCACCCTGCCAAAGGCGACGAATATATTTAAGAATATGAGATCTAAAATCAGTGTAACAAATTTTCATCTTCGATATGGGTTTATTAAGGGCAGCTTTCGCCTCCCTGTCCACGACTGTGTTTCCATGGATACCAATGTGACTTGGTATCCAACAGAATACAATATCTTTACCTCTTTTAATTAGATTTTTATGTACGGCTAATATCTCAAGGATGGAAGAATTTTTAAATTTATTATTCTGAATTGCCAAAAGGCAAGAGAGCGAGTCCGTGCAGATCACAGCCCTCTGGCCATGCCCAGCAGAAACATATGACAAAGCCAGAAGTATAGCTCTGGCCTCTGCAGAAAAGATTGAAGATGAGGATGGAAGACGAAGAGAAGTGACCCGCTGTTCTAAGACAGCCGCAGCCTTCTCCCCATCCTTCGACCCGTCAGTATATATAAATTTATAATCTGGATAATTAGCCTTTATCTCAGAAAAACTTTGCTGAATTATTAGAGGATTCGTATTTCTTATGTTATGTTTACGTAGATCAAATATCAATTTAGGTTGTGGGAGAAGCCATGGAGGAGACTCCGGAAAAGAAACCGGAGCTATATTCTCAAGCTCGATGCCAGCTCCCACAACGTGGTCCCGAACACGAAGACCGAACGAAGGAATCTTATTAGGACATTTGTTATATTTGTCTACATATAACGGATTGAAAACACAGTCGTAGGCAGGGTTTGTTGGGTGTGCTTTAAGCTTTGTAGTATATTGAAGGCATAGTTTTATACGCCTGAGATATAAGGAAGGCTCATTAGCTTCGACGTATAAACTTTCTACTGGTGAAGTTCTAAATGCACCAAGGCTGAGCCTCAAACCTTGGTGATGGACGGGATCCAACATTTTAAGATAGGATTTCCTTGCAGAACCATAAATGATGGATCCATAGTCCAATTTAGACCTCACCAGAGAACGATATAAATTAAGTAAAACTGATCGATCAGCACCCCAATCGGTACTAGACACGACCTTAATTATATCGAGAGCCTTTGTACATTTAGCTTTAAGCATTTTTATATGCGGTATAAAGGATAATTTTTTATCAAATATAACCCCTAAAAATTTATTTTCCCCAACAATCTTCACTGGTTCTCCACAAAATTTAAGCTCAGGGTCTAGATGAAGTTTCCGTTTATTACAGAAATGCATACCGACGGTTTTAGATGTAGAAAATCTAAAATCGTTGGCAACTGCCCATTTCTCAATCTTGTTGAGACAAAGCTGCAGTTGCCGCTCGATGTTATTCATATTCTTAGCACGGTAGCATATCAGGAAATCATCTACGTATAAAGAACCCTCAGTGCCAGATGTCAACGTTTTAGCTAAGCTATTAATTTTTATGCTGAACAGTGTTGGCGAAAGAATACTGCCCTGGGGAACACCCATCTCCTGCTCATACGAATCAGAAAGAGTGGACCCCACCCGTACCTTAAACTTACGATCAGATAGAAATTCGGATATAAATGATGGTAAGCGGCCTTTAAGACCCATATCAGAAAGGTCCTTTAAAATACCATATTTCCATGTGGTGTCGTAGGCCTTTTCAAGGTCAAAAAATATAGACACCACATGTTCATTATTAATAAAACCGTCAAGAATAAAAGTTTCGAAACGGACAAGGTGATGTAAAGTAGATCGACCTTGACGAAAACCACATTGTATATTAGATAGTAACTTGTTGGTTTCAAGAAACCAAACAAGCCTATCATTTATCATCCGTTCCATAGTCTTACAGACGCAGCTGGTAAGAGCTATGGGACGGTAATTATTTGGATCAGTATGATCCTTACCCGGTTTAGGGACCGGGATAATACACGCCTCCCTTCAAGTCGGCGGAAAATTACCAGTTTGCCAAATGTCATTAAGTAAATCTAAGAGAGTCTCAAGTGGCTCAGATGGTAAATGATTCAGAAGCTTTTAATATATATTATCAGGGCCACACGCAGTATCGTGTGCCTTTTGAAGAGAAGTTTTAAGTTCCTGAATTGAAAAACGTCGATTATAATCTTCTAAATTCTTAGAAGAAAAAGGCAATTTAATTTTCTCCTTATGTTTTTTAATACGTCGAAACTCAGAAGTGTAATTCTCAGAAGAAGATTTCTGAGATATTGTTTCAGCTAGTTTATTCGCTATTTCAGATGGCAATGTTAATAGGGTATCGCCATCTTTTAAATGCTGAATTTTGGCTTTGTTGTTTTTGCCCTTAAGCTTCTGAACCATGTTCCAGACCTTACGCATGGGTGTTTTTGACGTAATGCCTGAAACAAAGTTCTGCCAACAAGAACGTCTCTTAGACTTAATTAATCGGTGAGCTTTAGCTCCGAATATACGGACCTGGTTTAAATTTTTATTATCAGGACAATGATAAAATCTGCGTTCAGCCTTTTTACGGTCCTTTATGGCTTTGCGACAGTCATCGTCGTACCAGGGTTTACTTTTGGATTTTGGATTTGTCGAGGTCTTAGGTATGGTTCTATCAGCTGCTGTTAATATAAGTTCATTAAATTTTAAAAGAGGATCTTCTGCAGCATTGAGATTCTCTGGAGTGATGTCAGCTTCACAGAACATCTCAAATGCCATCCAGTCTGCCTTATCGAACTTCCACCTAGCTATACGTTCTAAGGAATTAGACGTGAGATGCTCTAGGATAATAGGAAAATGGTCACTACCACAAAGATCATCATACACCTTCCAAGAAAAATCCAGGAGAATTGATGGATCCGTGATAGTGAGATCAATAGCAGAATATGAACCATTACCAGGATGTAAATAGGTATTAGAACCATCATTGAAATAACACAGTCCATCAGAAGATAAAAAATTTTCGAGTTGTCTGCCCTTATCATTTATGTTATCACTGCCCCATAGGGGGTTATGGGCATTAAAATCACCCATTATTATAAAAGGTTTAGGTAACTGTTCTGTTAAATTATGCAGTTGGGAAGCTGTCATGGAGGAACGAGGAGGAATATAAACAGAACATAATGTAATGGTTTCAGACAAAGAAACACGTACGGCAACAGCCTGGAGCTCCGTATCAAGAGCAACAGGGCTATGAATAATATTATTATTGATAAAGATAGAGGAGCCACCACAAGCTCTCTCTTCATCATTAGAATAGGTACTGTATAAAGAATAATTTTTAAGAGATATTTTATCTTTGTCAGGTGAGTCTCCTGAAGACAAAGGGCAATTGGATTTAGAGACTGGACTAGCTGTGTTACTTCAATAAAATTGACCTTAAGACCTCGACAATTCCACTGTATAATTTTGTCATTTATAGACATTATGGAGGGAGACGTATAGGGGATTTACTTTTTTGTTTGGAAAAACGACCCTTCCGTGGAGATGTGCTGTTCGATCTCCCCGGTGCGGGTGATGTATCCATCACGCACGCATCCAACGCCGAGGGACCAGCGTCCTCCAGCAATCCAAACCTATTAAAAGTTTGGATCAGATCCCTAGTGGCCTTAGACGGACGGTCTGAAGGGCCACTAGGTTTACGGCTATGCTGATTAGATCCTTTTTGAGTTGATTTAGGTATATTTTTGTCAGCAGGATTAGAGGTATTATTATTCTGTTTTACAGTATTAGATTGAACTGTCTGCGTAGAGCAAGACGAAGACGTAGTTTTATCAACAGGTTTAGCTATTGCTGGCACAGTTATTGTTTTAGGTTTCTCGTCACCAATGGGCCAAGTTAAAGTTGTTTGTGTGCCAACAGATGTTGACACTTTCTTGAGCACATTGGCGAAGGAAGTTTTCGGAGCATTATCCGGAAGAGCGATCAGTCGTCGTGCTTCTTGGTACGATATATTGTTTTTAATTTTACACTGAACAATCTGTTTCTCTTTTATAAAGAGAGAACAGTCCTTAGAGGAGGCCATATGGGCCTCACCACAATTGAAACATTTAATTTTATTATTACAGTCAAAGCCCTCATGGCCTTCTTCTGCACATCTAAAGCAGACGAGTTTGTTCCGGCACTGACCTCTGCCATGGCCAAACCTCTGGCAGGAGAAACACCGGGTCGGGTTGGGTATGAATAAATCGACCCGTACACTGTAAGGCCCAACAAAGATAGATGTTGGCAGTGAAGGTCTATCAAATGTTAATAGATAGGTATTTGTATTAATGAGATTTCCATCTCGTTTAATGGCGAACCGTTTAACACTGGTTACGCCCTGGGTTTTAAGTTCATCTGTTATTTCTTGTTCTGTCATCTGGTTCAGGTCCTGATCCCTATCCCGAATAATGCCCTGAGAGCAGTTTAAGGTGTTATGTGGAGTGACCGAAACATTATGTTCTCCAATATTATGAATTTTCATTAAATTAAGATATTGTTGTTTTCTAAATACTTCTAACAAAATGTTACCAGACTTCATCTTTTTTACCTGTTTTAAATTTCCTGCATAATTTTCTAGAGTTTTTTTAATAAGAATGGGTTTATTTTATTTGCAGCTTTATTTTCATTTTTACTTGTTATTACTAGAAAGGCTGGAAAATGATTATTTGCTCCCTCTAAATCTAGCGATAACTCATTTTTCCTTTTTTTACACACTACTGGGGAAGGTTGTGATAAAGACATTATGTGTTTGTGTTAATTTCACCCTACGTGTCCCCCACCCACCACGGAGTGCCAACAAGGGCGGTGTCAGAGCCTGCGGATATCCAGCAGGATACACACCGAGGATTCCACGAAAGGTATACTCAGATAGCCGCCTAGATGAGTGAACCAAATTTCCACCACGAACTCCTCCCTTATTCACCCATGGAAAAAAGGTCACACATCAGATACCCACTATCCAATTGACCCATGAGCCACCGCCCCAAACTATAGTCCCGCAAACCAGATTTTAGTCAATGTGGCAATTCGCTGTTTGGAGATGTTGATAACAAGTTTGGGACTACGAAGAGGCAAGACATGACCAGCCGATTGATCGAACCGGGCCCATCCGACCTCCCGTCTCTCTCCAAGTAAGGGCTAAAGTGACGTGTTGGGCGTGAGGATCTCGCAAGACCAACACACCCTCAGACACCAGGATCCCGTCCTCGGAGATTACGGGTCGCAACCCACGGCAAACAGGTCGCTCCCCGGTTGCCTCTCACACAACCGAGAAGATGTGAGCCTATTATACTCACCGGGCTCACACAGGAGAGCTCTAGGTTAGTCGACTTTTACGACAAGCTTGCCTAGAGGGCTGAGGTCCTATTCTTATCACCCCGGAAACCCCACGGGGGGACGCTGGATAGAGGCCTGGGGAATGTTCTGCCACTCCTCCTGCAAACATGCAACTTGCTCTTGAAGCGTTTGGGGTTGAGGTTGACGTTGGCGTAGACGTCGATCAAGTTCATCCCACAGATGCTCAATTGGGTCAAGATCCGGGGAACGGGACGGCCAGGGTAGCACATTTACATTGTTTTCGGCGAGGAAGTCCCTTGTGACACGTGCCGTGTGCGGTCTGGCCTTGTCCTGCTGGAACAACTCCCGCTGAACGTCAATGACAGGTAAGAGGTGTGGCTGCAGGATGGTGTCTCGGTAGCGTACGGCCGTAAGATTTCCCTGAACGTGGACAAGATTTGTACGACCAGTATACGATAAAGCTGCCCACATCATCACACTCCCTCCACCAAATCTGTCCACTTGGCGTACGCAGTTAGGGGCATAACGTTCGTGAGCACGTCTGTAAACCCGGTTTCTACCATCACGTCTCTGCTTTAGGAATCTGGACTCATCACTGAACCAAATGCGTCGCCAGTTGCGTAGATTCCATGCAGTCACGTTGTTACACCATCGGAGGCGATTGGCGCGATGGTGAGGACGCAGCACGATCCCAACATAGGGCCTCCTGGCTCTCAGTCTATGTTCCCTCAGCCTGTTCCGCACTGTCTGACCTGATATGCTCCTCAGTCCCGGTATGCTGGCTGCTGTGCTTTCAGCTGTAGCATAACGGTCACGCAAATGGAGGACCCTTATGTAGCGATCATGGGCTGCTGTAGTGACACGTGGTCGACCTGAACGCCGACGGTCATTTGTTGTCCCAGTATTGTTGTAGCGGGCAGCAAGCCGTGAAATCGTGCTCTGGCTGACGTGTAGACGCCTAGAAATGGACGATTGGGACTCTCCAGCTTGAAGTCTTCCAATGGCAATATTTCTTGTGACAGTGTCAATACGTGGCATGTTGAATCAGCTTGAATGAATGAATGAATGGTTATGGCTTAACGCCACATCGGCAATATTTCAGCCATATCGTGGCGAGAACAAGGTGAAAGCAAGAGACGATTAAGGTTTTCGATATGACAATATGAACACCAAAAGTAAAACAAAAAGTACAGACGTGATTAAAATCGAATAAAAGAAAAATAAGATTTAAAACTCGAAAACCAGGGTTAGAGTACATGTATAAATATATATAACTGTTTATCTATAGATATTTATGACAATTAAAATTTATATTTTATGATATAGGCCAATGGCCTTTAAATAATTTATGACAACATCGCCAGCGATGCTGTCAAACAAATCATATATAGAGTTGACTGTGTAGAATCTCTGCCGAACATGGGCAAAGTCTGCACAGTCAACCAGAATATGTTTGATGCTATATTGAGCATCACATCCAACACACTCGGGAGCACTGCTCCTATCCAAGATGAAATTGTGTGTCAGATGAGAATGTCCAATACGGCATCTCGTTAAAACGACTTGGTCTCTACGAGACATATCAAATGTATATGAATTATAGCCAATGACCGGATGAATGGCATGCAGTTTATTATGGACCTGCAAGTTCCATTCACCCTGCCAAAGGCCACGAATATATTTAAGAATATTCGACTTCATGTCAGTATAAGGGGTTTTTATCTTAGATATGGGTTTATTTAGGGCAGCTTTCGCCTCCCTGTCTGCGACTGTGTTTCCATGGATACCAATATGATTTGGTATCCAGCAGAATATAATATCTTTACCTCTTCTAATTAATTTCCTATGTATAGCTAAAATTTGAAGGATCAAGGGATTTTTAAATTTATTATTCTGTATTGCCAAAAGGCAAGACAACGAGTCAGTGCATATCATTGCCCTCTGGGCACACCCAGAAGAAACATATGATAAGGCCAGGAGTATAGCTCTGGCCTCGGCAGAGAATATTGAAGAAGAGGATGGAATGAATGAATGAATGAATGATTATGGCTTAACGCCACATCGGCAATATTTCAGCCATACCGTGGCGAGAACAAGGTGAAAGCAAGAGACGATTAAGGTTTTCGATATGACAATATGAACACCAAAAGTAAAACAAAAAGTACAGACGTGATTAAAATCGAATAAAAGAAAAATAAGATTTAAAACTCGAAAACCAGGGTTAGAGTACATGTATAAATATATATAACTGTTTATCTATAGATATCCATGACAATTAAAATTTATATTTTATGATATAGGCCAATGGCCTTTAAATAATTTATGACAACATCGCCAGCGATGCTGTCAAACAAATCATATATAGAGTTGACTGTGTAGAATCTCTGCCGAACATGGGCAAAGTCTACACAGTCAACCAGAATATGTTTGATGCCATATTGAGCATCACATCCAACACACTCGGGAGCACTGCTCCCATCCAAGATGAAATTGTGTGTCAGATGAGAATGTCCAATACGGCATCTGGTTAAAACGACTTGGTCTCTACGAGACATATCAAATGTATATGAATTGTAGCCAATGACCGGATGAATGGCATGCAGTTTATTATGGACCTGCAAGTTCCATTCACCCTGCCAAAGGCCACGAATATATTTAAGAATATTCGACTTCATGTCAGTATAAGGGATTTTTATCTTAGATATGGGTTTATTTAGGGCAGCTTTCGCCTCCCTGTCTGCGACTGTGTTTCCATGGATACCAATATGACTTGGTATCCAGCAAAATATAATATCTTTACCTCTTCTAATTAATTTCCTATGTATAGCTAAAATTTGAAGGATCAAGGGATTTTTAAATTTATTATTCTGTATTGCCAATAGGCAAGACAACGAGTCAGTACATATCATTGCCCTCTGGGCACACCCAGAAGAAACATATGATAAGGCCAGGAGTATAGCTCTGGCCTCGGCAGAGAATATTGAAGAAGAGGATGGAAGACGAATGAATGAATGATTATGGCTTAACGCCACATCGGCAATATTTCAGCCATATCGTGGCGAGAACAAGTTGAAAACGCCAGACGGTTAAGGTTTTCGATATAATAATATGAACATCAAAAGTAAAACAAAAAGTACAGACATGTTTAAAATCGCATAAAAGAAAAAATAAGAGTTAAAACTCGAAAACCAAGGTTATATATTACATGTATAAATCTATATGTATATAACTGTTTATCTATACATATTTATGACAATTAAAATTTATATTTTGTGATATAGGCCAATGGCCTTCAAATAATTGATGACAACATCGCCAGCGATGCTGTCAAATAAATCATATATAGAGTTTACCGTGTAGAACCTTTGCCGAACATGGGCAAAGTCTACACAGTCAACCAGAATATGTTTGATGCCATATTGAGCATCACATCCAACACACTGGGGAGGACTGCTCCCATCTAAGATGAAATTGTGTGTCAGATGAGAATGACCAATACGGCATCTGGTTAAAACGACTTGGTCTCTACGAGACATATCAAATGTATATGAGTTATAGCCAATGACCGGATGAATGGCATGCAGTTTATTATGGATCTCCAAGTCCCATTCACCCTGCCAAAGGCGATGAATATATTTAAGAATATTAGACTTCACGTCAGTATAAGGGAATTTAACCCGAGATACAGGTTTATATAGGGCAGCTTTCGCTTCCCTGTCCACGACTGTGTTTCCATGGATACCAGTGTGACTTGGTATCCAACAGAATATAATATCTTTACCTCTTTTGATTAGTTTTCGGTGTTTGGCTATTATCTCAAGTATCAATGGATTTTTAAATTTATTATTCTGAATCGCCAAAAGGCAAGACAGCGAGTCGCTGCATATCACTGCCCTCTGGACATGCCCAGAGGAAACATATGATAAGGCCAGGAGTATAGCCCTGGCCTCTGCAGAAAAGATAGAAGATGAAGGTGGCAGACGAAGAGAAGTGACCCGCTGCTCTAAGACAGCCGCAGCCGCAACCCTGTCCCCATCCTTTGACCCGTCAGTGTATATAAATTTGTAATCCATATAATGAGCCTTGATTTCAGCAAAACTTTGCTGAATTATAAGAGGATTTGTATTGGATTTATTATATTTACGTAGATCAAATATTAGTTTGCTTTGTGGGAGAAGCCATGGAGGAGACTCCGGAAAAGACACCGGAGCTATATCCTCCAGCTTGATGTTAGCTCCCACAAAATGGTCCCGTATGCGAAGACCGAACGAAGGGATCTTGTTAGGACATTTAATATATTTGTCTACATATAATGGATTGAAAACACAGTCATAGGCAGGGTTTGTTGGATGAGCTTTAAGCTTACTAGCGTATTGAAGGCTAAGTTTTATACGTCGGTTGTATAAGGAAGACTCATTTGCCTCCACGTATAAACTTTCTACTGGTGAGGTTCTAAAAGCACCAAGGCTGAGCCTCAAACCTTGGTGATGAACAGGATCCAACATTTTAATATACGACTTCCTAGCGGAACCGTAAATGATGGATCCATAGTCCAATTTAGACCTCACCAGAGAACGATATAAATTAAGTAAAACTGATCGGTCAGCACCCCAGTCGGTGCTAGACACGACCTTAATTATATCGAGAGCCTTTGTACATTTAGCTTTAAGCATTTTTATATGAGGTATAAAAGATAGTTTACTATCAAATATTATACCTAAAAATTTAGTTTCTCCAACAATTTTAACCTGTTCACCACAAAAATTAAGCTCGGGATCAAGATGAAGTTTCCGTTTATTACAAAAATGCATACCGACGGTTTTAGACGTTGAAAATCTAAAACCGTTTTCAGTTGCCCATTTCTCGATTTTGTTGAGACAAAGCTGCAACTGACGTTCGATATTATTCATATTCTTAGCTCGGTAGCATATAAGGAAATCATCGACGTATAAAGAACCCTCTGTGCCAGATGTTAATGTTTTTGCTAGGCTATTTATTTTTATGCTGAACAGAGTTGGTGATAGAATGCTGCCCTGGGGTACACCCATTTCCTGCTCATAAGAGTCAGAAAGAGTGGACCCATCCCGTACCTTAAACTGACGATCGGATAAAAATTGGGATATAAATATAGGTAATCGACCTTTCAGACCCATATCCGTGAGGTCTTTTAAAATACCATATTTCCATGTGGTGTCGTAAGCCTTTTCAAGGTCAAAAAAAATGGACACCACATGTTCATTATTAACAAAACCATTACGAATAAAAGTTTCAAATCGAACAAGGTGATCTAAAGTAGATCGACCTTGACGAAAACCACATTGAAGGTTAGATAAAAGCTTGTTGGTTTCAAGAAACCAAACAAGTCTATCATTAATCATCCGTTCCATAGTCTTACAGACACAGCTGGTAAGAGCTATGGGACGGTAATTATTTGGATCATTATGATCCTTACCCGGTTTAGGAACCGGGATAATACACGCCTCCCTCCATGATGGTGGAAAATTACCAGTTATCCAAATATCATTAATCAAGTCCAAGAGAGTCTCCAGTGGCTCAGGTGGTAAATGGTTCAGAAACTTATAATATACATTATCAGGACCACAAGCAGTATCGTGGGCCTTTTTTAATGCAGTTCTAAGTTCCTCGATATTGAATGGACAATTATAATCTTCTAAATTTTTAGAAGAAAAGGGCAATTTAATTTTCTCCTTCTGGTTTTTAATATGTTGGAATTCTTTAGTATAGTTCTTAGAAGAAGATTTCTTGGAAATTGTTTCAGCTAATTTATTGGCTATATCAGATGGAGATGTTAATATATTATCTCCATCTTTTAAATGCTGAACTTTTGCTTTATTATTTTTGCCCTTAAGTTTCTGAACCATGTTCCAGACCTTACGCATGGGTGTTTTTGACGTAATGCCTGAAACAAAGTTCCGCCAACAAGATCGTCTCTTGGACTTGAGTAATCGACGAGCCTTAGCTCGAAAAATACGAACCTGGTTTAAGTTATTATCTGTAGGACAAATACTAAAATTTCGCTCAGCCTTTTTGCGGTCCTTAATGGCTTTGCGACAGTCCTTATCATACCAGGGTTTACTTTTGGATTTTGGATTTGTCGAGGTTTTAGGTATAGTTCTATCGGCAGCTCGTAATACAAGCTCGTTAAATTTTAATATTGGATCATTTGCTGCATTGAGAGTCTCTGGAGTGATATCAGCCTCACAGAACATCTCAAATGCGATCCAATCTGCTTTATCGAATTTCCACCTAGCTACACGTTCTAAAGAATTAGAAGTGATATGCTCTAGGATAATAGGAAAATGGTCACTACCACAAAGATCGTCATGCACCTTCCAAGAAAAATCTAGGAGAAGTGATGGATCTGTGATAGTGAGATCGATAGCAGAATAAGCGCCATTACCTGGATGTAAATAGGTATTAGAACCATCATTGAAATAACACAGTTCATCCTTCGATAAGAAGTCCTCTACTATCTTGCCCTTATTATTTATGTTATTACTGCCCCATAGGGGGTTGTGGGAATTAAAATCTCCCATAAGTATAAAAGGTTTTGGCAACTGTTCTGTTAAATTATGCAATTGCAAAGCTGACAAAGAAATGTTAGGAGGAATATAAACGGAACATAATGTGATTGTTTCAGACAACGAAACACGGACGGCCACAGCCTGAAGTTCTGTATCCAGAGAAACAGGGCTGTGGATAATGCTGTTATTTATGAGTATTGAGGAGCCGCCTGCAGCTCGCTCTTTTTCATTTACATAAGTACTATATAAAGAATAATTTTTAAGAGTTATTTTATCTTTGTCAGATGTCTTCAGATGAGTTTCCTGAAGACAAAGGGCAATAGGATTTAGTAATTGAACTAGCTGTGTTATTTCAATAAAATTAACCTTAAGACCTCGACAATTCCACTGTATAATTTTATCATATATCGCCATTATGGAGGGAGACGTATAGGAGATTTATCTTTGTGTTTGGACCGCGGGCGACCCTTCCGTGGAGATCGGCTGTTAGATCTCCCTGGTGCGGGTGATGTATCCATCACCTCCGCATCTGAGGTTGAAGGACCAACGTCCTCCAACGATCCAAACTTATTAAAAGTTTGGACAGGGTCCCTAGTGGCCTTAGAGGGGCGCTCTGTTGGGCCACTAGGTTTATTAGATTTATTGTTATTATTTGAAGGGTTATTTTCGGACATATTTTTGTTTCTACGTTGATTAAGTTTGGGGTTATCGGGTCGGTCAGTATTATTCGCTGGTTGTATTTGTTGTATTAAGGTAGTTTGGGTTGAGGAAGTATTGAAAGCAGGTCGAACAGTAGGTTCAACAGAAACAGGAGAAGGTTTCAAGTTTGCAATGGGCCAAGTCATTGATGTTTGAGTAGCAACAGATGCTACTCGCTTGACCGCATTGGCAAATGATGTCTGCAGTGAAGTATTAGGAGGCGAGACAAGTTTCCGGGCCTCCTGATACGATATATTGTTTTTAGTTTTCATAGTGATTATTTCTTTTTCTTTTATGAAAAGTGGACAGTCCCTAGAGGAGGCCATGTGATCTCCACCACAATTGCAACACTTAACTGTGTTGCTGCAGTCGAAACCCTCATGACCTTCACTGCCACATCGAAAACAAACAAGTTTATTTTTACATTGGCCCTTGCCATGACCAAATTTCTGGCACGTGAAACAACGTGTTGGGTTAGAGATGTATAAGTCTACACTAACCCTATACGGGCCAATGTAAATGTATGATGGAATGGAAGTAGAATTAAAAGTTAACAGGTATGTATTTAGTTTCAGGATATTACCAGATTTCTTCATAGTGAAGCGCTTTACTCTGGTAACACCCTGCGACTTCAGTTCAGTGCAGATTTCCTCTTCCGAAAGTTCCAAAATATCTTGATCCCGGTCACGAATTATTCCCTGACTGCTGTTCAGGGAATTGTGAGGGGATGTAAACACAGGTATGTCCGAAATTTTTTTCAACGATAATAAATTGACGGATTGTTGTTGGCGGAGACATTCAATGAGAATGTCTCCGGATCTTAGCTTTTTCACATTTTTTAACGTTCCAGCGACTCCCTGGAGAGCCCTTTGCAATAGAAAGGGGTGGATTTTGGAGGCCGGCTTCTGTTCATTCTTAGTTGAAAGAACAATAAAAGCCGGCCAGCTGTCCGACACATTACATTTATCAAGCGAGTCCGAAAAAACCTCCAACTTCCTCTTTTTGTCGGTACTCGAAGTTATTCCAGTAGAAGCCCTAACAGATCTATTGGATAAGTTTTGGGATAAATTTAAAGAAGACATAATAAATATCATAAAGATTCACCCCATGTGTTCCCCACCCACCACGGAGTGCCAACAAGGGCGATGCCTGAACCTGGGGATACCCAGCAGGACACACACCAAGGACTCCACATGAGGTATACTCGAATAGATGGCCTCAATGAGCAAACCCCATTTAGTAAATAAGGTCACACACCAGACACATACTACTCGATTGACCCATGAGCCACCGCCTCAAAACGTAGTCCCGCAAACGAAATTTCAGAAATAACATTTATTCTTTATTGATTGGTGTTAAGGAGAAATTCTGGGACAACGCAGAGGCAAGACATGACCAAGCCGATTGATCGGACCGGGCCCATCCGACCTCCCGTCTCACTCCAAGTAAGGGCCAAAGTGACGTGTTGGGCGTGAGGATCTCGCAAGACCAACACACCCTCAGCCACCAGGATCCCGTCCTCGTAGATTACGGGTCGCAACCCACGGCAAACAGGTCGCTCCCCGGTTGCCTCTCACACAACCGAGAAGACGTGAGCCTATTATATTCACCGGGCTCACACAGGAGAGCTCTAGGTTAGTCGACTTTTACGACAAGCTTGCCTAGAGGGCTGAGGTCCTATTCTTATCACCCCGGAAACCCCACGGGGGATGGAAGACGAAAGGAAGAG
Source organism: Liolophura sinensis (assembly GCF_032854445.1). Lineage (NCBI taxonomy): Eukaryota > Metazoa > Mollusca > Polyplacophora > Chitonida > Chitonidae > Liolophura > Liolophura sinensis. The sequence continues at coordinate 3,345,592 of NC_088305.1, read as the reverse complement.
ACCCGCTGCTCTAAGACAGCCGCAGTCGCAACCCTGTCCCCATCCTTCGACCCGTCAGTATATATAAATTTATAATCCGTATAATTAGCTTTAATTTCAGCAAAACCTTGCTGAATTATAAGAGGATTTGTATTCGATTTATTATATTTACGTAGATCAAATATTAGTTTAGTTTGTGGGAGAAGCCATGGAGGAGACTCCGGAAAAGACACCGGAGCTATATCATCCAGCTTGATGTTAGCTCCCACAATATGGTCCTGTATACGAAGACCGAACGAAGGGATCTTGTTAGGACATTTAGTATATTTGTCTACATACAATGGATTGAAAACACAGTCGTAGGCAGGGTTTGTTGGATGAGCTTTAAGCTTTGTACTATATTGAAGGCTAAGTTTTATACGTCGGTGATATAAAGAAGGTTCATTTGCCTCCACGTATAAACTTTTTACTGGTGAGGTTCTAAAAGCACCAAGGCTGAGCCTCAAACCTTGGTGATGAACAGGATCCAACATTTTAATGTACGACTTCCTAGCGGAACCGTAAATGATGGATCCATAGTCCAATTTAGACCTCACCAGAGAACGATATAAATTAAGTAAAACTGATCGATCAGCACCCCAATAGTGCTAGACACGACCTTAATTATATCGAGAGCCTTTGTACATTTAGCTTTAAGCATTTTTATGTGAGGTATAAAAGATAGCTTACTATCAAATATTATACCTAAAAATTTTGTTTCTCCAACAATTTTAATCTGTTTACCACAAAAAGTAAGCTCAGGGTCAAGATGAAGTTTCCGTTTATTACAAAAATGCATACCGACGGTTTTAGACGTTGAAAATCTAAAACCGTTTTCAGTTGCCCATTCCTCGATCTTATTGAGACAAAGCTGCAACTGACGTTCGATGTTATTCATATTCTTAGCTCGGTAGCATATAAGGAAATCATCGACGTATAAAGAACCCTCTGTGCCAGATGTTAATGTTTTTGCTAGGCTATTTATTTTTATGCTAAACAGAGTTGGTGATAGAATGCTGCCCTGGGGTACACCCATTTCCTGCTCATAAGAGTCAGAAAGAGTGGACCCAACCCGTACCTTAAACTGACGATCGGATAAAAATTGGGATATAAATATAGGTAATGGACCTTTAAGACCCATGTTCGCGAGGTCTTTTAAAATGCCATATTTCCATGTGGTGTCGTAAGCCTTTTCAAGGTCAAAAAATATGGACACCACATGTTCATTATTGATGAAGCCATCGCGAATAAAAGTTTCAAATCGAACAAGGTGATCCATGGTAGATCTACCTTGCCAAAAACCACATTGAATATTAGATAAAAGCTTGTTGGTTTCAAGAAACCAAACAAGTCTATCATTAATCATCCGTTCCATAGTCTTACAGACACAGCTGGTAAGAGCTATGGGACGGTAATTATTTGGATCATTATGATCCTTACCCGGTTTGGGAACCGGGATAATACACGCCTCCCTCCATGAGGCTGGAAAATTACCAGTTATCCAAATATCATTAATCAAGTCCAAGAGAGTCTCCAGTGGCTCAGGTGGTAAATGGTTCAGAAACTTATAATATACATTATCAGGACCACAAGCAGTATCGTGGGCCTTTTTTAATGCAGTTCTAAGTTCCTCGATATTAAACGGATTATTATAATCTTCTAAATTCTTAGAAGAAAAGGGCAATTTGGTTTTCTCCTTCTGGTTTTTAATATGTTGGAATTTTTTAGTATAGTTCTCAGAAGAATGAATGAATGAATGAATGATTATGGCTTAACGCCACATCGGCAATATTTCAGCCATATCGTGGCGAGAACAAGGTGAAAGCAAGAGACGGTTAAGGTTTTCGATCTGATAATATGAACACCAAAAGTAAAACAAAAAGTACAGACATGATTAAAATCGAATAAAAGAAGAATAAAGATTTAAAACTCGAAAACCAGGGTTAGAGTACATGTATAAATATATATAACTGTTTATCTATAGATATCCATGACAATTAAAATTTATATTTTATGATATAGGCCAATGGCCTTCAAATAATTTATGACAACATCGCCAGCGATGTTGTCAAATAAATCATATATAGAGTTGACTGTGTAGAATCTCTGCCGAACATGGGCAAAGTCTGCACAGTCAACCAGAATATGTTTGATGCCATATTGAGCATCACATCCAACACACTCGGGAGCACTGCTCCCATCCAAGATGAAATTGTGTGTCAGATGAGAATGTCCAATACGGCATCTGGTTAAAACGACTTGGTCTCTACGAGACATATCAAGTGTATATGAATTATAGCCAATGACCGGATGAATAGCATGCAGTTTATTACGGACCTGCAAGTTCCATTCACCCTGCCAAAGGCCACGAATATATTTAAGAATATTCGACTTCATGTCAGTATAAGGGATTTTTATCTTAGATATGGGTTTATTTAGGGCAGCTTTCGCCTCCCTGTCTGCGACTGTGTTTCCATGGATACCAATATGACTTGGTATCCAGCACAATATAATATCTTTACCTCTTCTAATTAATTTCCTATGTATAGCTAAAATTTGAAGGATCAAGGGATTTTTAAATTTATTATTCTGTATTGCCAATAAGCAAGACAACGAGTCAGTGCATATCATTGCCCTCTGGGCACACCCAGAAGAAACATATGATAAGGCCAGGAGTATAGCTCTGGCCTCGGCAGAGAATATTGAAGAAGAGGATGGAAGACGAAAGGAAGAGACTCGCTGCTCCATGACAGCCGCAGTCGCAACCCTGTCCCCATCCTTCGACCCGTCAGTATATATAAATTTATAATCCATATAATTAGCTTAAATTTCAGCAAAACCTTGCTGAATTATAAGAGGATTTATATTCGATTTATTATACTTACGTAGATCAAATATTAGTTTAGCTTGTGAGAGAAGCCATGGAGGAGACTCCGGAAAAGACACCGGAGCTATATCCTCCAGCTTGATGTTAGCTCCCACAATATGGTCCCGTATACGAAGACCGAACGAAGGGATCTTGTTAGGACATTTAGTATATTTGTCTACATACAATGGATTGAAAACACAGTCGTAGGCAGGGTTTGTTGGATGTGCTTTAAGCTTTGTAACATATTGAAGGCTAAGTTTTATACGTCGGTTATATAAAGAAGGCTCATTTGCCTCCACGTATAAACTTTCTACTGGTGAAGTTCTAAAAGCACCAAGGCTGAGCCTCAAACCTTGGTGATGAACAGGATCCAACATTTTAATGTACGACTTCCTAGCGGAACCGTAAATGATGGATCCATAGTCCAATTTAGACCTCACCAGAGAACGATATAAATTAAGTAAAACTGATCGATCAGCACCCCAATCGGTGCTAGACACGACCTTAATTATATCGAGAGCCTTTGTACATTTAGCTTTAAGCATTTTGATATGAGGTATAAAAGATAGCTTACTATCAAATATTATACCTAAAAATTTTGTTTCTCGAACAATTTTAACCTGTTTACCACAAAAATTTAAGCTCAGGGTCAAGATGAAGTTTCCGTTTATTACAAAAATGCATACCGACGGTTTTAGACGTTGAAAATCTAAAACCGTTTTCAGTTGCCCATTTCTCGATTTTGTTGAGACAAAGCTGCAACTGACGTTCGATATTGTTCATATTTTTAGCTCGGTAGCATATAAGGAAATCATCGACGTATAAAGAACCCTCTGTGCCAGATGTTAATGTTTTTGCTAGGCTATTTATTTTTATGCTAAACAGAGTTGGTGATAGAATGCTGCCCTGGGGCACACCCATTTCTTGCTCATAAGAGTCAGAAAGTGTGGACCCCACCCGTATCTTAAACTGACGATCAGATAAAAATTTGGATATAAATATAGGTAAGCGACCTTTAAGACCCATGTTCGCGAGGTCTTTTAAAATGCCATATTTCCATGTGGTGTCGTAGGCCTTTTCAAGGTCAAAAAATATGGACACCAGATGTTCATTACTGATGAAGCCATCGCGAATAAAGGTTTCGAATCGAACAAGGTGATCCATGGTAGATCTACCTTGTCGAAAACCGCATTGAATATTAGATAAAAGCTTGTTGGTTTCAAGAAACCAAACAAGTCTATCATTAATCATCCGTTCCATAGTTTTACAGACACAGCTGGTAAGAGCTATGGGACGGTAATTATTTGGATCATTATGATCCTTACCCGGTTTGGGAACCGGAATAATACACGCCTCCCTCCATGATGGTGGAAAATTACCAGTTATCCAAATATTATTAAGCAAGTCCAAGAGAGTCTCCAGTGGCTCAGGTGGTAAATGGTTCAGAAACTTATAATATACATTATCAGGACCACAGGCAGTATCGTGGGCCTTTTTTAATGCAATTCCAAGTTCCTCGATATTAAAAGGATGATTATAATCTTCTAAATTCTTAGAAGAAAAGGGCAATTTGGTTTTCCCCTTCTGGTTTTTAATACGTTGGAATTCTTTAGAGTAATTCTCAGACGAAGGTTTGTTTGAAATTGTTTCAGCAAGTTTATTTGCTATATCGGGTGGAGAAGTTAAAATATTATCTCCATCTTTTAAATGCTGAACTTTTGCTTTATTATTTTTGCCCTTAAGTTTCTGAACCATGTTCCAGACCTTACGCATGGGTGTTTTTGACGTGATGCCCGAAACAAAGTTCCGCCAACAAGATCGTCTCTTGGACTTGAGTAATCGACGAGCCTTAGCTCTAAAAATACGAACCTGGTTTAAGTTATTATCAGTAGGACATGTATTAAAATTTCGCTCGGCCTTTTTGCGGTCTTTAATGGCTTTGCGACAGTCCTTATCATACCAGGGTTTGCTTTTGGATTTGGGATTTGTCGAGGTTTTAGGGATAGTTCTATCTGCAGCTCGTAATACAAGCTCGTTAAATTTTAATATAGGATCATTTGTTGCATTGAGAGTCTCTGGAGAGATATCAGCCTCGCAGAACATCTCAAATGCGATCCAGTCTGCTTTATCGAATTTCCACCTAGCTACACGTTCTAAAGAATTAGAAGTGATATGCTCTAGGATAATAGGAAAATGGTCACTACCACAAAGATCGTCATGCACCCTCCAAGGAAAATCAAGGAGAAGTGATGGATCTGTGATAGTGAGGTCGATAGCAGAATAAGTGCCATTACCTGGATGTAAATAGATGTTAGAACCATCATTGAAATAACACAGTTCTTCGTTAGATAAGAAGTCTTCGACTATCTTGCCCTTATTATTTATGTTATTACTGCCCCATAGAGGGTTATGGGAATTAAAATCTCCCATAATGATAAACGGTTTTGGCAATTGTTCTATTAGATTATGTAACTGAGAAGCTGACAAAAGAAGTGTTCGGAGGTATATACACCGAACACAATGTGACTGTTTTAGACAGTGAAATACGAACGGCCACAGCCTGAAGCTCTGTATGCAGAGCAACAAGGCTGTGGATAATACTGTTATTAATGAATATCGAGGAGCCGCCAGCAGCTCGCTCTTCTTCATTTGAATAAGTACTATATAATGAATAATTTTTAAGGGCTACTGTGTCTTTGTCAGATATCTTTAGGTGAGTTTCCTGAAGACATAGGGCTACTGGATTAAAAGATTGAACTAGCTGTGTTATTTTAATAAAATTTACCTTAAGACCTCGACAATTCCATTGTATAATTTTGTCATATATCGCCATTATGGAGGAAGACGTATTGGGGATTTATGTCTTGACCGAGGACGACCCTTTTTGGGGGATCTACTAGGAGATCTCTCAGGTGCAGATGATGTATCCATCAGGTCTGCACATGAAGTTGAAGGATCGACATCCTCCAACGATCCAATCTTATTATAAGTTTGGATTGGGTCCCTAGTGGCCTTAGAGGGACTCTCCAGGGGGCCACTAGGTTTATCCTTTTTATGATTTTTCTCAGATTTATTTTTGTCACCCGTTGTTTTCTGTGAAGAATCAACGGGTTTATTAGATTTAGATTTATTATCACATGAAGTGTGGTCAGGTAAAGAAAGTGCTGGATACTTAGGTAAATTATTAGGTATTTTAGATGGGTTGATATCAGTCTGAGATGATGAACTGGCTGTCTTATTTACGGGTTTCGTGACCAGTTTCTGTGGCTGTTCTTTGTCAATGGGCCAAGTAAAAGTTGTTTGGACCCCCACAGAAACAGTGGTTTTCCTTACAACGTTGGCAAAAGTAGATGTTGTAAGGCCATGCGTGACAGAGACCATACGCTTCGCTTCCTGATAGGATATATTATTTTTACATTTTAAGGTTATAATTTCTTTTTCTTTTTTGAAAAGAGGGCAGTCCTTAGAAGAGGCCATGTGGGCTCCGCTACAATTGAAACATTTTATTGTTTTTGTGCAGTCGAATCCCTCATGCCCTGCTCCCGCACATCTAAAGCAGACCAGTGTGTTGCGGTATTGACTCCTGCCATGGCCAAACCGCTGGCAAGAGAAACACCGGGTGGGGTTAGGTATAAACAACTCCACCCTCACACTATATGGCCCAATAAATATAGATGACGGAAGGGAAGGTCTGTTGAAAGTTATCATGTAAGTGTTCGTTTTGATCAGGTTTCCATCTCGTTTTATTATGAAGCGTTTAACCTTTATCACTCCTTGATGTTTAAGTTCTTCAGTTATTTCTTGCTCTGTCATTTCAGTAAGGTCCTGGTCTCTGTCCCGAATTATGCCATGACAGCAGTTTAATGTATTATGTGGAGAAACAGAAACAGGCTGCTCTCCTATATTTTGAATTTTTAGTAAATTTATATATTGTTGTTTTCTGGAAACTTCCAACAAAATGTTCCCAGATTTCATTTTTTTAACTTGTTTTAACGTTCCAGCATAACTTTCTATTGTTTTTTTTAATACAAATGGATTTATTTTCATTTTGCCTTCATTTTTATTAGATATTACTAAGAAGGTAGGAAAATAAGCATTTTCTCCTTCAATATCTAATGGAACTTCATTTTTTCTTTTCTTAGCAACGACTGTTGTAATTTCAGAAGAAGCCATGTTATATTTTTTTAATTTCACTTTGCGTGTCCCCCACCCGCCACGGAGTGCCAACAAGGGCGAATCTACCTCTGCGGATGACCAGCAGAGGATAAAAACAGGGAATCCACGCAAGGTATACTCGAACAGATTGAGTTATACCAAAAGGTTAAATTCAATCTACTCGATTGACCCATTAGCCACCGCCTTCTGCATTGACCCCAAAGGAAGTGCTTCTGAAGAAGAGCCAACTTGACATCTCGGTAAGACAAAGAATAACAAACGGGATCAAGTGTAGGGCTTGACGTGACCAGCCGATTGATCGGACCGGGCCCATCCGACCTCCCGTCTCTCTCCAAGTAAGGGCCAAAGTGGCGTGTTGGGCGTGAGGATCTCGCAAGACCAACCCGCCCTCAGCCACCAGGATCCCGTCCTCGGAGATTACGGGTCGCAACCCACGGCAAACAGGTCGCTTCCCGGTTGCCTCTCACACAACCGAGAAGATGTGAGCCTATTATAATCACCGGGCTCACACAGGAGAGCTCTAGGTTAGTCGACTTTTACGACAAGCTAGCCTAGAGGGCTGAGGTCCTATTCTTATCACCCCGGAAACCCCACGGGGGTATGAATATCGAGGAGCCGCCTGCAGCTCGCTCTTCTTCATTTGAATAAGTACTATATAATGAATAATTTTTAAGTGTTATTTTATCTTTGTCAGGTGTCTTCAGGTGAGTTTCCTGAAGACAGAGGGCAACTGGATTGAAAGATTGAACTAGCTGTGTTATTTCAATAAAATTTGCCTTAAGACCTCGACAATTCCACTGTATAATTTTGTCTAAGTAAGACATTATGGAGGGAGGCGTATGGGGGATTTCTCTTTATGTTTGGACCGCGGACGACCCTTCCGTGGAGATCGGCTGTTAGATCTCCCTGGTGCGGGTGATGTATCCATCACATCCGCATCTGAGGCTGAAGGACCAACGTCCTCCAACAACCCAAACTTGTTAAAAGTTTGGACAGGGTCCCTAGTGGCCTTAGAGGGACGCTCTGTGGGGCCACTAGGTTTTTTAGTTTTATTGTTATTACTGTGAGGTTTGTTTTTTGAGTTGATGCTGTCATTAGGTTCAGGTTTATCAGAGTTTTCGATAATGTTTACTGTTTTTATTTGTTCTGCTGAAGTAGTCTGGGTTGAGCAAGTGTTTTGCGCAGGTTGAGCCGAAAGTTTGACAGAAGTGGTACTAGGTTTGTCGTTTTCAATGGGCCAAGTCAATGAAGTCTGAGTAGCAACAGATACTACTCGCTTGACCACATTGGCGAACGAAGTATGCAGAGAGGAATTAGAAGGTAAGGCCAATCTGCGGGCTTCCTGATAAGATATGTTGTTTTTAAATTTGAGGTTGATTATCTGCTTTTCTTTTACGAACAGTGGACAGTCTCTAGAAGAGGCCATGTGATCTCCACCGCAATTGCAGCACTTAACTATGCTGTTACAATCGAAACCATCATGACCCCCACTGCCGCACCGGAAACAAACCAGTTTATTTCTACATTGGCCCTTGCCATGGCCAAATTTTTGGCAAGTGAAGCAGCGTGTAGGGTTAGGGATATATAAAGCCACATTAACCCTATACGGGCCAATATAGATATATGACGGAAGAGATGTAGTATTGAATGTTAAAAGATATGTATTTAATTTAATGACATTGCCAGATTTCTTCATAGTGAAGCGTTTTACTCTGGCAACACCTTGTGATTTTAACTCCTCGCAGATTTCCTCTTCGGTTAAGTCAATAATATCAGCATCCCTATCACGAATTATTCCCTGACAGCTGTTCAGGGAATTGTGAGGGGATACGAAAACAGGTATATCGGAAATTTTATTTAGTGACAGCAGATTTTTAGATTGTTGCCTCCGGAAACATTCAATGAGAATGTCTCCGGATCTCAGCTTTTTAACATTTTTAAGAGTACCAGCTGCACCCTGGAGAGCTCTTTTCAAAAGGAACGGATGAATTTTGGAGGCCGGCTTTTGTTCACTCTTTGTTGAGAGAACAATGAAAGCCGGCCAGCTGTCCTGTTCATTATCGATTGAGTCAGATAGCTTCCTCTTTTTATCAACACACGGCAACAAAGTCGGCTGAGAGGAAGTTCGGTTTGATAAATTGGAAACATTTGCAGAAATTTTTAATGTAGACATGGTTTATATGTATGAAGTTCACCCTATATGTTCCCCACCCACCACGGAGTGCCAACAAGGGCGATGTCTGAACCTGGGGATACCCAGCAGGAAAGACACCAAGGATTCCATATGAGGTATACTCGAACAGATTGATTTATACCAAAAGGTTAAATTCAATCTACTCGATTGACCCATGAGCCACCGCCTCAAAACGTAGTCCTACAAACGGTATTTCAGAAATAATATTTGTTCGCCAAACGATATGCTGTTATTGAGGCAACTGGGACCACGTAGAGGCAAGACATGACCAAGCCGATTGATCGGACCGGGCCCATCCGACCTCCCGTCTCACTCCAAGTAAGGGCCAAAGTGCCGTGTTGGGCGTGAGGATCTCGCAAGACCAACACACCCTCAGCCACCAGGATCCCGTCCTCGTAGATTACGGGTCGCAACCCACGGCAAACAGGTCGCTCCCCGGTTGCCTCTCACACAACCGAGAAGATGTGAGCCTATTATAATCACCGGGCTCACACAGGAGAGCTCTAGGTTAGTCGACTTTTACGACAAGCTTGCCTAGAGGGCTGAGGTCCTATTCTTATCACCCCGGAAACCCCACGGGGGGACGCTGGATAGAGGCCTGGGGAATGTTCTGCCACTCCTCCTGCAAACATGCAACTTGCTCTTGAAGCGTTTGGGGTTGAGGTTGACGTTGGCGTAGACGTCGATCAAGTTCATCCCACAGATGCTCAATTGGGTCAAGATCCGGGGAACGGGACGGCCAGGGTAGCACATTTACATTGTTTTCGGCGAGGAAGTCCCTTGTGACACGTGCCGTGTGCGGTCTGGCCTTGTCCTGCTGGAACAACTCCCGCTGAACGTCAATGACAGGTAAGAGGTGTGGCTGCAGGATGGTGTCTCGGTAGCGTACGGCCGTAAGATTTCGCTGAACGTGGACAAGATTTGTACGACCAGTATACGATATTGCTGCCCACATCATCACACTCCCTCCACTAAATCTGTCCACTTGGCGTACGCAGTTAGGGGCATAACGTTCGTGAGCACGTCTGTAAACCCGGTTTCTACCATCACGTCTCTGCTTTAGGAATCTGGACTCATCACTGAACCAAATGCGTCGCCAGTTGCGTAGATTCCATGCAGTCACGTTGTTACACCATCGGAGGCGATTGGCGCGATGGTGAGGACGCAGCACGATCCCAACATAGGGCCTCCTGGCTCTCAGTCTATGTTCCCTCAGCCTGTTCCGCACTGTCTGACCTGATATGCTCCTCAGTCCCCGTATGCTGGCTGCTGTGCTTTCAGCTGTAGCATAACGGTCACGCAAATGGAGGACCCTTATGTAGCGATCATGGGCTGCTGTAGTGACACGTGGTTGACCTGAACGCCGACGGTCATTTGTTGTCCCAGTATTGTTGTAGCGGGCAGCAAGCCGTGAAATCGTGCTCTGGCTGACGTGTAGACGCCTAGAAATGGACGATTGGGACTCTCCAGCTTGAAGTCTTCCAATGGCAATATTTCTTGTGACAGTGTCAATACGTGGCATGTTGAATCAGCTTGAAAACACCACTTGAAAGAAGCCGATTTCCGGCCCGAAGTTGCGGTTTTATAGTCACACACTGCATGCTTTAAAGGCGTAAGTTCGGCGTGTAAGACTGCGCGTGATGCAGTGCGGTGCTGTATTTTTTACTTCTTCCAAAAACGGCCTCCAAACTCAACATTTTCAACCAAGAAATGTTTTGAGGAATAAAATGTGTGCTAACTGTGACTATTAACAATATTAAAACACATTTTGCTCATGAAATGAAGACAAAATGTATTTCTGCCAGCAACCTGCGGATGGCCGTGGGTTTCCCCCGGGCTCTGCCCGGTTTCCACCCACCATAATGCTGGCCGCCGTCGTATAAGTGAAATATTCTTGAGTACGGCGTAAAACACCAATCAAATAAATAAATAAATAAAACAAAATGTATTTATTTCATTTTAAAATAAAACAAAACACTTATGCGTTTCTTTTTTTGGATAGTATATATACTGTCGTGTACTTGTACACAAAGAATAGTTTTCTTGATTTGTGTGCCACATTCAAGTCCATCTCTGTCACTGAGCATTGCCTCAGTGATGCAGTGAATCCACCCAGCACATGGGTGTGGGATAAACAAATCAGCATAACAAAGAACGAGTAGTACTCCGGCAATCCTTGCAGTGGGGACAATTAAAGGCCACCTCAAGCTGTCCAGTTTTGTCAGACGTAATCATGCCACAGATGTCCCAAGTCATGCGAGAACGTGCCATTGGCATGCTGGATGTAGGGATGTCCACCCAAGCGGTCGCTGCATAGCTGAATGTTCATCAGCGAACGATAGGCCGTTTAAGAGCTCGTTTCCATGAGACAGGCAGTACTGCAAATCAACCTTATCCACGTCGGCCACGTGTGACAACCCCAGCACAAGATCGTCAAATCCGGCTCGTCCACCTCCGGGATCGCTTCCGACCAGCGACACGCACAGATGATGAAACTGTTGGTCTGCACAACAGACACATCACACCACAAACAGTGCGTAACCGCCTGCGAGAAAGCGATTTACACGCTCGTCGTCCTCACCATGGCCTGGATCTTACAGCTGTCCGACGTCGCAACCGACTAGCGTGGGCAAACGCACATGTTCGATGGCCCTTGGCGCACTGGAGAAGGGTGCTGTTCTCAGATGAATCTCGGTTCCAGCTGTATCGTGCCAATGGAAGACAGCGTGTTTGGCGACGTGTCGGGGAACGGTTTGCGGACGCAAATGTTGCTCGGAGAGTTGCCCATGGAGGTGGTGGCATTATGGTGTGGGTAGGCATCGTGCACGGTCATAGGACACGATTACACTTCATATCGAGATGAGCTTCTCAACCCCATTGTTGTGCCGTTCATCCGACAGCATGACGTCACCTTCCAGCATGACAACGCCCGACCTCATGTTGCTAGGATATGCATGCACTTTCTTGAAGCTGAGCACATTCCTGTCTTGGAATGGCCTGCACATTCACCAGACATGTCACCCATAGAGCATCTTTGGGATATTCTGGATCGACTTGTCCGTGACCGTGTTCCAGTTCCGGAGAATGTGCGACAGCTCCGTGTGGCCATCCAGGAAGAGTGGAATAACATCCCACAGGCCACTATAGACAACCTCATCAACTCCATGTGAAGACGATGTGTGGCTTTGAGGGACGCAATTGGTGGACACACAAGATAATAAAAAGTGAATTTCTCGACCCTGACCCCCACCATGTTTGACTGAATGCCACTCATTTTCAGATGCCACCACCAATATGTAATGGACTGTTATCTAAACGTTATTCAATAACAAAATAAATTGTGGTTGATTTCATGTGCTCATTAACCATAATGATAATAAAACCTCAAAAGAGTGACATGGGGCATTTATATTTTTGTTCAGTGTAATTGAGCTAGGTACATTATTGTTGAGCATAGTAAATCCCCCATCTCGTCCAGCGACCAGTTAGGTAGGTTTTTTAGCAGCCACTGATGAAGACTAACTCTGGTTTCTCTTCAAATCCACGAATAAATCTTTCGCCTTTTACTAAAGATTTCCGTGGGGAGGAACATACTAATGAGTCTATAGACTATTTTTTGTAGTCCCGACCAGTCGGGACAATTTTCCAAATGAAAAACAAACATCAAATTGCGTAAAAGGAGTATCAAGTAGCATTGGTACATGGCAGAATTGCGCTGCCCTGCCGCACGGAGGCATTATTAGGAAGAGATCGAATTCTCTTACAGCTGTACACATACAGCTCTAAAAGTTTTGGACTATTTCCACGTGTCCCAGCGCATCACAAGCTAAGTTGGAACATAACCGGGCCATTCACCGACGGTAGGTGTCATGGACCTAGTCCAGCGTGTTCCTTACCCCGACCGCCTACAACAATGACACCACGTCACACACGGACGCTGTACACGCTTCCGGTCTTCATCAGCAAAGGCTGGTGTTTTAAAAAATGAGGTTAAAATGCGCCTCCAATCTTCGGCTGTTGCAAGAGACAAATTGAGCCAGCGGCCAATTAATTGAGGTAGGTACATTAGTGTTGCGCATAGTAAATCCCCCATCTCGTCCAGCGACCAGTTAGGTAGGTTTTACAGCAGCCCCTGATGAAGACTAACTCTGGTTTCTCTTCAAATCCACGAATAAATCTTTCGCCTTTTACTAAAGATTTCCGTGGGAACGAACATGCTAATGAGTCTATACTTGGAGAGAGACGGGAGGTCGGATTGGCCTGGTCCGATCAATCGGCTTGGTCACGTCTTGCCTCTGTTTGGTCCTAAAACATTTCTCAATAACATCACTCATTTAGAGAATAACGGTTTCCTTCCAAGTTTTGAGGCGGTGGCTCATGGGTCAATCGAGTAGTATGTGTCAGATGTGTGACCTTATTTACTTAATGGGGTTTGCTCATTAGGGCCATCTATTCGAGTATACCTCATGTGGAGTCCTTGGTGTGTGTCCTGCTGGGTATCCCCAGGTTCAGACATCGCCCTTGTTGGCACTCCGTGGTGGGTGGGGAACACATGGGGTGAATCTTTTTGATATATATTATGTCTTCTTTAAATTTGTCGCAAAACGTTTCCAATATATCTGTTAGATCTTCTGCTGGAATGACTTCGAGTACCGACAAAAAGAGGAAGTTGGAGGTTTTGTCGGACTCGCTTGATAAATGTAATGTGTCGGACAGTTGGCCGGCTTTTATTGTTCTTTCAACTAAGAATGAACAAAAGCCGGCCTCCAAAATCCATCCCTTTCTTTTGCAAAGGGCTCTCCAGGGAGTCGCTAGAACCTTAAAAAATGTGAAAAAGCTAAGGTCCGGAGACATTCTCATTGAATTTTTCCGCCAACAACAATCCATCAATTTACTATCGTTAAAAAAAATTTCGGACATACCTGTGTTTACATCCCCTCACAATTCCCTGAACAGCTGTCAGGGAATAATTCGTGACCGGGATCAAGATATTTTGGAACTTTCAGAAGAGGAAATCTGCAGTGAACTGAAGTCGCAAGGTGTTACCAGAGTAAAGCGCTTCACTATGAAGAAATCTGGTAATATCCTGAAACTAAATACATACCTGTTAACTTTTAATCGTACTTCTATTCCATCATACATCTACATTGGCCCGTATAGAGTTAGTGTAGACTTATACATCCCTAACCCAACACGTTGTTTTACGTGTCAGAAATTTGGTCATGGCAAGGGCCAATGTAAAAACAAACTTGTTTGTTTTCGATGTGGCAGTGAAGGTCATGAGGGTTTCGACTGCAGCAACACAGTTAAGTGTTGCAATTGCAGTGGAGATCACGTGGCCTCCTCTAGGGACTGTCCACTTTTCGTAAAAGAAAAACAAATAATCACTTTAAAAACTAAAAACAATATATCGTATCAGAAGGCCCGGAAACTAGTCTCGCCTCCTAATACTTCACTGCAGACTTCATTTGCCAATGCGGTCAAGCGAGTAGCATCTGTTGCTACTCAAACATCAACGACTTGGCCCATTGGAAATCAGAAACCTTCTCCTGTTTCTGTTGAACCTACTGTTCGACCTGCCTTCAATACTTGCTCAACACAAACTACCTTAATACAACAAATAGAACCAGCGAATAATACTGACCGACCCGATAACCCCAAACTTAATCAACGTAGAAACAAAAATATGTCCCAAAATGAACCTCCAAATAATAACAATAAATCTAATAAACCTAGTGGCCCAACAGAGCGTCCCTCTAAGGCCACTAGGGACCCTGTCCAAACTTTTAATAGGTTTGGATCGTTGGAGGACGTTGATCCCTCAACATCGGATGCGGATGTGATGGATACATCACCAGGGAGATCTAACAGCCGATCTCCACGGAAGGGTCGTCCGCGGTCCAAACATAAAGAGAAATCCCCAACACGTCTTCCTCCATAATGGCGATATATGACAAAATTATACAGTGGAATTGTCGAGGTCTTAAGGTAAATTTTATTGAAATAACACAGCTTGTTCAATCATTAAATCCTATTGCCCTGTGTCTTCAGGAAACTCACCTGATGACATCTGACAATGATAAAAAAACCCTTAAAAATTATTCCTTATACAGTACTTACTCAAATGAAGAAGAGCGAGCTGCAGGCGGCTCTTCTATCTTCATCAATAACAATATTATTCACAGCCCTGTTGCTCTGGATACAGAGCTTCAGGCTGTGGCCGTGCGTGTTTCATTATCTGAAACAATCACATTGTGTTCAGTGTATATTCCGCCGAACATTTCTTTATCAGCATTCCAGTTACATAATTTAATAGAACAGTTGCCAAAACCTTTTATACTTATGGGAGATTTTAATTCCCATAACCTCCTATGGGGCAGTAATAACAAATAATAAGGGCAAGATAGTCGAAGACTTCTTATCGAAGGAGGAACTGTGTTATTTCAATGATGGTTCTAATGCCTATTTACATCCGGGTAATGGCGCTTATTCTGCTATCGATCTCACTATCACAGATCCATCACTTCTCCCAGATTTTTCTTGGAAGGTGCATGACGATCTTTGTGGTAGTGACCATTTTCCTATTATCCTAGAACATATCACTTCTAATTCTTTAGAACGTGTAGCTAGATGGAAATTCGATCAAGCAGATTGGATCGCTTTTGAGATGTTCTGTGAGGCTGATATCATTCCAGAGATTCTCAAAGCAGCAGATTACTCTGTGTTAAAATTTAACGAGCTTGTATTACGAGCTGCCGATAGAACTATACTTAAGACCTCGACAAATCCAAAATCCAAAAGTAAACCCTGGTACGACAATGACTGTCGCAAAGCCATAAAGGACCGTAAAAAGGCTGAACGCAGATTTAATCATTGTCCTACTGATAATAATTTAAACCAGGTTCGTAATTTTAGAGCTAAGGCTCGTCGATTACTCAAGTCCAAGAGGCGATCTTGTTGGCGGAACTTTGTTCCGGGCATCACGTCAAAAACACCCATGCGTAAGGTCTGGAACATGGTTCAGAAACTTAAGGGCAAAAATAATAAAGCAAAAGTTTAGCATTTAAAAGATGGAGATAATATATTAACCCCTCCATCTGATATAGCCAATAAATTAGCTGAAACAATTTCAACAAAATCTTCTTCTGAGAACTATACTAAAGAATTCCAGCATATTAAAAACCAGAAGGAGAGAATTAAATTGCCCTTTTCTTCTAAAAATTTAGAAGATTATAATCGTCCGTTTAATATTGAAGAACTTAAGACTGCATTAAGAAAGACCCACGATACTGCTTGTGGCCCCGATAATGTATATTATAAGTTTCTGAACCATTTACCACCTGAGCCATTGGAGATTCTCTTGGATTTGCTTAATGACATTCGGATAACTGGTAATTTTCCACCGTCATGGAGGGAGGCGTGTATTATCCCGGTCCCTAAACCGGGTAAGGATCATACTGATCCAAATAATTACCGTCCCATAGCTCTTACCAGCTGTGTCTGTAAGACTATGGAACGGATGATTAATGATAGACTTGTTGGTTTCTTGAAGCCAACAAGCTTTTATCTAACATTCAATGTGGTTTTCGGCAAGGTAGATCTACCATGGATCACCTTGTTCGATTTGAAACTTTTATTCGTGATGGTTTTGTTAATAATGAACATGTGGTATCCATATTTTTTGACCTTGAAAAGGCCTACGACACCACATGGAAATATGGTATTTTAAAAGATCTCACGGATATGGGTCTTAAAGGGTCGCTTACCTAAATTCATATCACAACTTTTATCCGATCGTCAGTTTAAAATACGGGTTGGGTCCACTCTTTCTGACTCTTATGGCCCGGAAATGGGTGTACCCCAGGGCAGCATTCTATCAACAACTCTGTTCAGCATAAAAATAAATAGCCTAGCAAAAACATTAACATCTGGCACAGAGGGTGCTTTATACGTCGATGATTTCCTTATATGCTACCGAGCTAAGAATATGAATAATATCGAACGTCAGTTGCAGCTTTGTCTCAATAAAATCGAGAAATGGGCAACTGAATACGGGTTTTAGATTTTCAACGTCTAAAACCGTCGGTATGCATTTTTGTAACAAACGGAAATTTCATCTTGATCCTGAGCTTAATTTTTGTAGTGAACAGATTAAAATCGTTGGCGAAACCAAATGTTTAGGTATAATATTTGATAGTAAGCTATCTTTTATACCTCATATCAAAATGCTTAAAGCTAAATGTACAAAGGCTCTCGATATAATTAAGGTCGTGTCTAGCACCGACTGGGGTGCTGACCGATCAGTTTTACTTAATTTATATCGTTCTCTGGTGAGGTCTAAATTGGACTATGGATCCCTCATTTACGGTTCCGCTAGGAAGTCGTATATTACAATGTTGGATCCTGTCCATCACCAAGGTTTGAGGCTCAGCCTTGGTGCTTTTAGAACCTCACCAGTAGAAAGTTTATACGTGGAGGCAAATGAGCCTTCCTTATACAATCGACGTATTAAACTTAGTCTTCAATATGCTACAAAGCTTAAAGCACATCCAACAAACCCTGCCTACGACTGTGTTTTCAATCCATTAAATGTAGACAAATATATTAAATGTCCTAAAAAGATCCGTTCGTTCGGTCTTCGCATACGGGACCATATTGTGGGAGCTAACATCAAGCTGGAGGGTATAGCTCCAGTATCTTTTCCAGAGTCTCCTCCATGGCTTCTCCCACAAAGCAAACTAATATTTGATCTACGTAAATATAATAAATCCAATACAAACCCTCTTATAATTCAGCAAGGTTTTGCTGAAATCAAGGCTCATTATATGGATTATAAATTTATATATACTGACGGGTCAAAGGATGGGGACAGGGTTGCGGCTGCTACTGTCATGGAGCAGCGGATCACTTCTCTTCGTCTGCCACCTTCATCTTCTATCTTTTCTGCAGAGGCCAGGGCTATACTCCTGGCCTTATCATATGTTTCCCCTGGGCATGTCCAGAGGGCAGTGATCTGCAGCGACTCGCTGTCTTGCCTTTTGGCAATTCAGAATAATAAATTTAAAAATCCATTGATACTTGAGATAATAGCCAAACACCGAAAATTAGTTAAAAGAGGTAAAAGATATTATATTTTGTTGGATACCAAGTCACACTGGTATCCATGGAAACACAGTCGTGGACAGGGAAGCGAAAGCTGCCCTATACAAACCTGTATCTCGGGTTAAAATCCCTTATGCTGACGTGAAGTCCAATATTCTTAAATATATTCGTCGCCTTTGGCAGGGTGAATGGGACTTGCAGATCCATAATAAACTGCATGCCATTCATCCTGTCATTGGCTACAATGCCTATACTTGTCTAATGTCTCGCAGAGACCAAGTAGTTTTAACGAGGTGTCGTATTGGGCATTCTCATCTGACACACAATTTCATCTTAGATGGTAGCAGTGCTCCAGAGTGTGTTGGATGTGATGCTCAATACGGCATGAAACATATTCTAGTTGACTGTGTAGACTTTGCCCATGTTCGGCAAAGGTTCTACACTGTCAACTCTATATATGATTTATTTGACAGCATCGCTGGCGATGTTGTCATCAATTATTTGAAGGCCATTGGCCTTTATCATAAAATATAAATTTTAATTGTCATAAATATCTATAGATAAACAGTTATATACATATAGATTTATACATGTACTATAACCCGGGTTTTCGAGTTTTAACTCTTATTTTTCTTTTATACGATTTTAAACATGTCTGTATTTTTTGTTTTACTTTTGGTGTTCATATTATCATATGGAAAACCTTAACCGTCTCTTGTTTTCACCTTGTTCTCGCCACGATATGGCTGAAATATTGCCGATGTGGCGTTAAGCCATAATCATTCATTCCTTCATTCACCTCCCTGTCTGCGACTGTGTTTCCATGGATACCAATATGACTTGGTATCCAGCAGAATATAATATCTTTACCGCTTCTAATTAATTTCCTATGTTTAGCTAAAATTTGAAGGATCAAGGGATTTTTAAATTTGTTATTCTGTATTGCCAATAAGCAAGACAACAAGTCAATGCATATCATTACCCTCTGGGCACACCCAGAAGAAAAAAAATGATAAGGCCAGGAGTATAGCTCTGGCCTCGGCAGAGAATATTGAAGAAGAGGATGGAAGATAAAAGGAAGAGACTCGCTGCTCTAAGACAGCCGCAGTCGCAACCCTGTCCCCATCCTTCGACCCGTCAGTATATATAAATTTATAATCCATATAATTATTTTTAATTTCAGCAAAACCTTGCTGAATTATAAGAGGATTTATATTCGATTTATTATATTTACGTAGATCAAATATTAGTTTAGGTTGTGGAAGAAGCCATGGAGGAGACTCCGGAAAAGTCACCGGAGCTATATCCTCCAGCTTGGTGTTAGCTCCCACAATATGGTCCCGTATACGAAGACCGAACGAAGGGATCTTGTTAGGACATTTAGTATATTTGTCTACATACAATGGATTGAAAACACAGTCGTAGGCAGGGTTTATTGGATGTGCTTTAAGCTTTGTAGCATATTGAAGGCTAAGTTTTATACGTCGGTTATATAAAGAAGGCTCATTTGCCTCCACGTATAAACTTTCTACTGGGGTTCTAAAAGTTCTAAGTTCTAAAAGCACCAAAGCTGAGACAAAAACCTTGATGATGGACCCAATACAACATTTTAATATACGATTTCCTAGCGGAACCGTAAATGATGGATCCATAATAAAATGTAGACTTCACCAGAGAACGATATAAATTAAGTAAAACTGATCGGTCATCACCCCAATCGGTTCTAGACACGACCTTAATTATATCGAGAGCCTTTGTACATTTAGCCTTAAGCATTTTTATATGAGGTATAAAAGATAGTTTACTATCAAATATTACACCTAAAAATTTAGTTTCTCCAACGATTTTAACCTGTTCTCTAAAAAAATTAAGCTCAGGGTCAAGATGAAGTTTCCGTTTGTTACAAAAATGCATACCGACGGTTTTAGACGTTGAAAATCTAAATCCGTTTTCATTTGCCCATTTCTCGATTTTATTGAGACAAAGCTGCAACTGACGTTCGAATGAATGAATGAATGAATGATTATGGCTTATCGCCACATCGGCAATATTTCAGCCATACCGTGGCGAGAACAAGGTGAAAGCAAGAGACGGTTAAGGTTTTCCATATGATAATATGAACACCAAAAGTAAAACAAAAAGTACAGACGTGATTAAGATCGAATAAAAGAAAAATAAGATTTAAAACTCGAAAACCAGGGTTATAGTACATGTAGAAATATATATAACTGTTTATCTATAGATATTTATGACAATTAAAATTCATATTTTATGATATAGGCCAATGGCCTTCAAATAATCTATGACAACATCGCCAGCGATGCTGTCAAATAAATCATATATAGAGTTGACAGTGTAGAATCTCTGCTGAACATGGGCAAAGTCCACACAGTCAACCAGAATATGTTTGATGCTATATTGAGCATCACATCCAACACACTCGGGAGCACTGCTCCCATCCAAGATGAAATTGTGTGTCAGGCGAGAATGTCCAATACGGCATCTGGTTAAAACGACTTGGTCTCTATGAGACATATCAAGTGTATATGAATTATAGCCAATGACCGGATGAATAGCATGCAGTTTATTATGGGCCTGCAAGTTCCATTCACCCTGCCAAAGGCCACGAATATATTTAAGAATATTGGACTTCATGTCAGTATAAGGAATTTTTATCTTAGATATGGGTTTATTTAGGGCAGCTTTCGCTTCCCTGTCCACGACTGTGTTTCCATGGATACCAATGTGACTTGGTATCCAACAGAATACAATATCTTTACCTCTTTTAATTAGATTTTTATGTACGGCTAATATCTCAAGGATGGAAGGATTTTTAAATTTATTATTCTGAATTGCCAAAAGGCAAGACAGCGAGTCCGTGCAGATCACAGCCCTCTGGGCATGCCCAGCACAAACATATGACAAAGCCAGAAGTATAGCTCTGGCCTCTGCAGAAAAGATTGAAGATGAGGATGGAAGACGAAGAGAAGTGACCCGCTGTTCTAAGACAGCCGCAGCCGCAACCTTCTCCCCATCCTTCGACCCGTCAGTATATATAAATTTATAATCTGGATAATTAGCCTTTATCTCAGAAAAACTTTGCTGAATTATTAGAGGATTCGTATTTCTTTTGTTATGTTTACGTAGATCAAATATCAATTTAGGTTGTGGGAGAAGCCAGGGAGGAGACTCCGGAAAAGAAACCGGAGCTATATTCTCAAGCTCGATGCCAGCCCCCACAACGTGGTCCCGAACACGAAGACCGAACGAAGGAATCTTATTAGGATATTTGTTATATTTGTCTACATATAACGGATTAAAACACAGTCATAGGCAGGGTTTGTTGGGTGTGCTTTAAGCCTTGTAGCATATAACTGACGATCGATGTTATTCATATTCTTAGCTCGGTAGCATATAAGAAAATCATCCACGTATAAAGAACCCTCTGTGACATATGTTAATGTTTTTGCTAGGCTATTTATTTTTATGCTAAACAAAGTTGTTGATAGAATGCTGCCCTGGGGTACAACCATTTCCTGGCCATAAGAGTCAGAAAGAGTGGACCCAACCCGTACCTTAAACTGACGATTGGATAAAAATTGTGATATAAATATAGGTAGTCGCCCTTTAAGACCCATATCCGCGAGGTCTTTTAAAATACCATATTTCCATGTGGTGTCGTAGGCCTTGGGAAAAAAAAAGGTCAAAAAATATGGACAACACATGTTCATTATTAACAAAACCATCACGAATAAAAGTTTCAAATCGAACAAGGTGATCTAAAGCAGATCGACCTTGACGAAAACCACATTGAATGTTAGATAAAAGCTTGTTGGTTTCAAGAAATCAAACAAGTCTATCATTAATCATCCGTTCCATAGTCTTACAGACACAGCTGGTAAGAGCTATGGGACGGTAATTATTTGGATCAGTATGATCCTTACCCGGCTTAGGGACCGGGATAATACATGATGGTGGAAAATTACTTGTCCAAATATCATTAAGCAAATTCAAGAGAGTCTCCAATGGCTCAGGTGGTAAATGGTTCAGAAACTTATAATATACATTATCGGGACCACAAGCAGTATCGTGGGCCTTTTTTAATGCAGTTTTAAGTTCATGGACATTAAATGGACGATTATAATCTTCTAAATTCTTAGAAGAAAAGGGCAATTTGGTTTTCTCCTTCTGGTTTTTAATATGCTGAAATTGTTTAGTATAGTTCACAGAAGAAGATTTTGTTGAAATTGTTTCAGCTAATTGATTGGCTATAATCAGATGGAGGGGTTAATGTATTATCTCCATCTTTTAAATGCTGAACTTTTGCTTTATTATTTTTGCCCTTAAGTTTCTGAACCATGTTTCAGACCTTACGCATGGGTGTTTTTGACGTAATGCCCGAAACAAAGTTCCGCCAACAAGATCGTCTCTTGGACTTGAGTAATCGACGAGCCTTTGCTCTAAAAATACGAACCTGATTTAAGTTATTATCAGTAGGACATATATTAAAATTTAGCTCGGCCTTTTTGCGGTCCTTAATGGCTTTGCGACAGTCCTTATTATACCAGGGTTTACTTTAGGATTTTGGATGGGTCGAGGTCTTAGGGATAGTTCTGTCAGCCGCTTGTAAAACAAGCTCATTAAATTTTAATATTGGATCATCTGCTACACTGAGAGCGTCTCAGGTGATATCAGCCTCACAAAACATCTTAAATGCGATCCAATCTGCTTGATTGAATTTCCACCTAGCTACACGTTCTAAAGAATTAGAAGTGATATGCTTTAGGATTATTGGAAAATGGTCAGTACCACAAAGATCGTCATGCACCTTCCAAGAAAAAAATCAAGGAGAAATGATGGATCTGTAATAGTGAGATCGATAGCAGAATAAATGCCATTACCCGGATGTAAATAGGTATTAGAACCATCATTGAAATAACACAGTTCCTCTTTCGATAAGAAGTCTTCAACTATCTTGCCCTTATTATTTATGTTACTACTGCCCCAAAGGGAGTGATGGGAATTAAAATCTCTCATTATTATAAAAGGTTTTGGCAATTGTTTTTTTAAATTATGTAACTGCAAAGCCGACAAAGAAATGTTAGGAGGAATATACACTGAACATAATGTGATTGGTTCAGACAACGAAACACGGACGGCCACAGCCTGAAGCTCTGTATCCAGAGCAA
Source organism: Liolophura sinensis (assembly GCF_032854445.1). Taxonomy (NCBI): domain Eukaryota; kingdom Metazoa; phylum Mollusca; class Polyplacophora; order Chitonida; family Chitonidae; genus Liolophura; species Liolophura sinensis. The sequence continues at coordinate 3,322,044 of NC_088305.1, read as the reverse complement.
CAGGGCCGTGAATAATATTGTTATTGATAAAGATCGAGGAGCCGCCAGCAGCTCGCTCTTCTTCATTTGAATAAGTACTATATAATGAATAATTTTTAAGGGTTACTGTATCTTTGTCAGATGTCTTCAGGTGAGTTTCCTGAAGACACAGGGCTACTGGATTTATAGATTGAACTAGACGTGTTATTTCAATAAAATTTACCTTAAAACCTCGACAATTCCATTGTATAATTTTGTCTAAAGAAGACATCATGGAGGAAGACGTATTGGGGATTTATGTCTTGACCGAGGACGACCCTTTTTGGGAGATCTACTAGGAGATCTCCCAGGTGCAGATGATGTATCCATCAGGTCTGCACATGAAGTTGAAGGATCGATGTCCTCCAACGATCCAAACTTATAAGTTTGGATTGGGTTCCTAGTGGCCTTAGAGGGACGCTCCAGGGGGCCACTAGGTTTATCCCTTTTATGATTTTTCTCAGATTTATTTTTGTCACCCGTTGTTTTCGGTGAAGAATCAACGGGTTTATGAGATTTAGATTTATTATCACATGATGTGTTGTCAGATAAAGAAAGTGCTGGATAATCAGGTAAAGTAAGAGCTATTTTAGATAGGTTGATATCAGTCTGAGATGAGGAGGTGGCTGTCTTATTTACGGGTTTCGTGACGAGTTTCTGTGGCTGTTCTTTTCCAATGGGCCAAGTAAAAGTCGTTTGGACCCCCACAGAAACAGTGGTTTTCCTTACAACATTGGCAAATGTAGATATTGTAAGGCCATGCATGACAGAGACCATACGCTTTGCTTCCGGATAGGATATATTATTTTTACATTTTAAGGTTATAATTTCTTTTTCTTTTTTGAAAAGAGGACAGTCCTTGGAAGAGGCCATTTGGGCTCCGCTACAATTGACACATTTTATTGTTTTTGTGCAGTCAAATCCCTCGTGACCTGCTTCGGCACATCTAAAGCAGACCAGTGTGTTGCGGCATTGACTCCTGCCATGGCCAAACCGCTGGTAGGAGAAACACCGGGTGGGGTTAGGTATAAACAACTCCATTCGTACGCTATACGGTCCGACAAATATAGATGACGGAAGGGAAGGTCTGTTAAAAATTATCATATAAGTGTTCGTTTTTATCAGGTTTCCATCTCTTTTAATTATGAAACGTTTGACCTTTATCACTCCTTGATGTTTTAGTTCTTCAGTTATTTTTTGTTCTGTCATTTCAGTAAGGTCCTGGTCTCTGTCACCAATTATGCCATGACAGCAGTTTAATGTATTATGTGGAGAAAAACAAACAGGCTGCTCTCCTATATTTTGAATTTTAAGTAAATTTATATATTGTTGTTTTCTGGAACATTCTAACAGAATGTTTCCAGATTTCATTTTTTGACTGGTTTCAGAGTTCCAGCATAACTTTCTAACGTTTTTTAAAGTACAAATTGATTTATTTTCATTTTGCCTTCATTTTTATTAAACATTACTAAGAAGGTAGGAAAATAAGTATTTTCTCCTTTAATATCTAATGGAACTTCATTTTTTCTTTTTTTTTAGCAACGACTGTTGTAATTTCAGGAGCCATGTTATATTTTATTTGATTTCACCCTGCATGTCCCCCACCCGCCACGGAGTGCCAACAACGGCGAATCTAATCCTGCGGATGACCAGCAGAGAACAGAAACAGGGAATCCACGCAAGATATACTCGAACAAACTGAGTTACACCAACAAGGTTAAACCCAATCTACTCAATTGACCCATTAGCCACCGCCTTCTACACTGACTCCGAACAAGAGCATCCGGTGTTAACCCAACTTTACATCACAGTACGTGAAAGAATACCAAACTGGATCAAGTGTAGGGCTTGACGTGATCAGCCAATTGATCAGACCGGGCCCATCCGACCCCCCGTCTCTCTCCAAGTAAGGGCCAAAGTGGCGTGTTGGGCGTGAGGATCTCGCAAGAACAACACGCCCTCAGCCACCAGGATCCCGTCCTCGGAGATTATGGTTCGCAACCCACGGCAAACAGGTCGCTACCCGGTTGCCTGTCACACAACCGCGAAGATGTGAACCTATTTTACTCACCGGGCTCACACAGGAGAGCTCTAGGTTAGTCGACTTTTACGACAAGCTTGCCTAGAGGGCTGAGGTCCTATTCTTATCACTCCGGAAACCGCACGGGGGAAAGAACGAAGACGATTGGCAGAATGCCTGAAAATCTACAAATGTGAGCTTGACCTTCAGACTATCCTTAACCCCAAACCACATCTGAGAACACAAATATTCTCCTTACTAAAAGAATAAATAAAATCGACGGGTTACGAAAGCTGAATCTAATGAAACACTATTGACCAACAACGGCGATACCTTGATTTTGAGGGCCATCTATTCCACAGATGCATAATTCCTTCCTACAACTTTATCCCCGACTGTATCGCGATACCTTGATCTTGAGGGCCAATAAAACATTTATGAACCGGTTTGCAAAAACACAGCACAAAAAAAACACAATATAACCACAGAACTACAGATGACTGTAGTGATTAATAACATTTCTCCATTTACTAATCTGCCCACTTGTTTATCTACTCTTATTTGTTGATATTTATTTTCTATTTATTTACAAATGCGTATATGATCATGCGAGGGCAGACCCTCTATCAAGTTTTGATTGGTAGCTATACCACTAATTTGCTCCTAAGTATCTGTTTGATCAAATATCTTCTTGCTTAAGGTATACATTGCATTATCAACAAAACCCCTTCGCTATACAAAAATACAACTATCTCGTATATTTGTTTTGTATATTTGTTTTCACAGGAACAAAAAACAAGGATGGAGAATCTGAATTATCGGCAGCAGTTACGTTTATTGGCTGGGGAATAGTATCCTTCGAAATTCGATCCCAAACTCTACAATCGACTTTAGAACAGGCCAGGACATTCGGTTCTTTGGCATTGGGGGAGCTAGAGTTGGGACACTTAGATACTCTGGAAGATTGGAAAGTCTCCTTCAGGAGACAAAACCTGAACTAGTTATCCTCCACATTGGGGGAAACGATGCTTACTCTCACAAAATATCATCAGCAATTTGCACTGATATTTTAGACTATGTTGGTGCACTTAAATCGTAATACCAAATTCCAAGGATCTATATCAGCCAGCTTCTTTGCCGTCAGTTAACTCGGCGAATTTCGGTCCACATTTTTAACACAAAAAACCATGAAATTAACATAAAGCTGGCAAACAACCAATTGGCCACCTTCTGGAGACATAGGGGACTGATCAGACCACAAAAGCAAATTCTAACCAACGAAGGAGTGCACCTAAACACTCTAGGCCAGCAACTGCTCTACCGGTCTATGAAACGAGCTGTCCTCGCCGCCTTGGGAGGCCACGAATAAAAATTGGAAATAGAAAAGGAAATCAAGTAAAGAACAAGGCAGGAAAACAAATCTTTCGGCATATTAGTGTAGTTTCGTGGAGACCAGAGTCTGAAATTTCGCAAAAAAGCGTGACTGTTGTGTTCCCGGTTGCGCTCAATCCCCCGGTGGACACTCGGTGAGGCAATGTCAGACTAAGTTTCTTATTGCGGAAAAATGGATCACGTTGAAGGGTCCATTATTGAGCGAAATGTGGTTCTCGCTTGGCCGGGATTTGTCGGTCGTCAAAGGCTTGTTGACCCCTTGAAATATGCAGTTGGTTTGGACACCTTGGAAGCCATCGCACCGACCGCGTCTCGTAATCAGTAGTTGGTTACTTTGACGTCCGCGGCTGCCGCCCGTGCGTTGCTCATTAAGGGCACCTTGGAAAACGGTGGGAGTATTGTGCGGGTTTATCCATACAGTAGTTCCCTGGCAACGATTCGCATTTTCAGACTGCCATACGAGTTCCTGGGTTCTGCCGTCGCAGATGCGCTGTCCAATTTTGGAGAGCTGGTAAGTTTAGTACAGGAAACCAGTACTATAACAGGACTTACGAAGGTAAGGACAGGCGTTCGTCGCGCAGTGATGAAGTTGGATGGAGATTTCCCCGTCCTCCTGCCCATTGAAAAGGTGCAGGTCTTGATTTCAAACGTCGGCCGTCCCCACGCTGTGCCAAGTGCCTGCAACCCGGACACGTTTCCCGGGAATGCACCACGCCCAGATGTGCGCACTGTGGAGAATATGGTCATGTGTTTCAAAATTGCGACGATGTGGTGGTGACAGCCACACCCGATCGTGATCTTGTTGAGGAGATTCCACCAGCTTCTACAGCTTCACCCATCTCGGCGAAGGAAGGCAAACGGCCAAGGAGCCGTTCCTCCAGCCCGACAAGGCAAGCACCGGGAGTTCGTGCCAGTAGTGAATCTTCCGATGACACCCCTTTGGAGATAGACATGTCCACTCATCCGAAAAAGCCATCAAGCACTTTGGGAGACACCGGAGATCATATGGCGTTTTCCTGGATATGAAAATGACGACATTAGACATGCCCAACGGACTTACGATAAACGGACTATCCTTTATGGGCTGGCTGTAAGGTCGATCCATCTTTTAGTTCGGAATATATTTCATTATGTTAGCCTCAAAGATATTCTTTAGAAGATTATAATCGTCCTTTTATTATCGATGAACTTAAAATTGCATTAAACAAGGCACGCGTTACTGCGTGTTGTCCTGATAACGCATATTATAAGTTTCTGAACAATTTACCGCCTGAGCCACTAAAATGAATGAATGAATAATTATGGCTTAACGCCACATCGGCAATATTTCAGCCATATCGTGGCGAGAACAAGGTAAAAACAAGAGACGGTTAAGGTTTTCCATATGATAATATGAACACCAAAAGTAAAACAAAAAGTACAGACATGTTTAAAATCGTATAAAAGAAAAATATTTAAAACTCGAAAACTAGGGTTATAGTACATGTATAAATCTATATGTATATAACTGTTTATCTATAGATATTTATGACAATTAAAACTTATATTATATGATATAGGCCAATGGCCTTCAAATAATTGATGACAACATCGCCAGCGATGCTGTCAGATAAATCATATATAGAGGTGACCGTGTAGAACCTTTGCCGAACATGAGCAAAGTCTACACAGTCAACCAAGATATGTCTAATGCCGTACTGAGCAGCACATCCAACACACTCGGGAGCACTGCTCCCATCTAAGATGAAATTGTGTGTCAGATGAGAATGCCCAATACGACACCTCGCTAAAACTACTTGGTCTCTGCGAGACATTTGACAAGTATAGGCATTGTAGCCAAAGACAGGATGAATGGCATGCAGTTTATTATGGATCTGCAAGTCCCATTCACCCTGCCAAAGGCGACGAATATATTTAAGAATATTAGACTTCACGTCAGCATAAGGGAATTTAACACGAGATACAGGTTTATATAGGGCAGCTTTCGCTTCCCTGTCTACGACTGTGTTTCCATGGATACCAGTGTGACTTGGTATCCAACAAAATATAATATCTTTACCTCTTTTAATTAATTTTCGGTGTTTGGCTATTATCTCAAGTATCAATGGATTTTTAAATCTATTATTCTGAATTGCCAAAAGGCAAGACAGCGAGTCGCTGCATATCACTGCCCTCTGGACATGCCCAGAGGAAACATATGATAAGGCCAGGAGTATAGCCCTGGTCTCTGCAGAAAAGATAGAAGATGAAGGTGGCAGACGAAGAGAAGTGACCCGCTGCTCTAAGACAGCAGCAGTTGCAACCCTGTCCCCATCCTTTGACCCGTCAGTATATATAAATTTATAATCCATATAATCAGCCTTGATTTCAGCAAAACCTTGCTGAATTATAAGAGGATTTGTATTGGATTTATTATATTTACGTAGATCAAATATTAGTTTACTTTGTGGGAGAAGGCATGGAGGAGACTCCGGAAAAGACACCGGAGCTATATCTTCCAGCTTGATGTTAGCTCCCACAATATGGTCCCGTATGCGAAGACCGAACGAAGGGATCTTGTTAGGACATTTAATATATTTGTCTACATATAATGGATTGAAAACACAGTCGTAGGCAGGGTTTGTTGGATGAGCTTTAAGCTTACTAGCGTACTGAAGGCTAAGTTTAATACGTCGGTTATATATAGAAGGCTCATTTGCCTCCACGTATAAACTTTCTACTGGTGAGGTTCTAAAATCACCAAGGCTGAGCCTCAAACCTTGGTGATGGACAGGATCCAACATTTTAATGTACGACTTCCTAGCGGAACCGTAAATGATGGATCCATAGTCCAATTTAGACCTCACCAGAGAACGATATAAATTAAGTAAAACTGATCGGTCAGCACCCCAATCGGTGCTAGGCACGACCTTAATTATATCCAGAGCCTTTGTACATTTAGCTTTAAGCATTTTAATATGAGGTATAAAAGATAGTTTACTATCAAATATTATACCTAAAAATTTTGTTTCGCCAACAATTTTAACCTGTTCACCACAAAAATTAAGCTCAGGGTCAAGATGAAGTTTCCGTTGATTACAAAATTGCATACCGACGGTTTTAGAGGTTGAAGATCTAAAACCGTTTTCAGTTGCCCATTTCTCGATCTTATTGAGACAAAGCTCTACCTGACGTTCGATATTATTCATATTCTTAGCTCGGTAGCACATAAGGAAATCATCCACGTATAAAGCACCCTTTGTGCCAGATGTTAATGTTTTTGCTAGGCTATTTATTTTTATGCTAAACAGAGTTGGTGATAGAATGCTGCCCTGGGGTACACCCAATTCCTGTGCGCAACAGTCAGAAAGAGTGCACCCAACCACATTGAATATTAGAGTAAGTTGTTGGTTTCCAGAAACCAAACAAGTCTAGACTTACCATTAATCATCCGTTCCATAGTCTTACAGACACAGCTGGTAAGAGCTATGGGACGGTAATTATTTGGATCAGTATGATCCTTACCCGATTTGGGAACCAGGATAATACACGCCTCCCTCCACGACGTGATTTATCCATCACATCCGCATCCGATGTTGAAGGACCAACGTCCCCCAACGATCCAAACTTATTAAAGTTTGGATAGGATCCCTAGTGGCCTTAGAGGGACGCTCTGTGGGGCCACCAGGTTTTTTAGTTATTTTATTATTATTTTGAGATTTGCTTTTGGATTTGTTTTTGTCATTTTTAGGGCATTTGGGCTCAGCTGGTACTATTTACTGTTTTTATTTGTTCTTTTGAAGCAGTTTGAGATGAGAAAGAATTAAACGAAAGTCGAGACGAAAGTTGCAAAGAAACATAACTAGGTTTGTCGTTTCTAAAGGGCCAAGTCCAAAAGGTTTAAGCAGCAACACTTGCAAAACTTGACCACGTCGACATACGTCACGTTTCACGTTTCTTTAGGTTCCAGCTACCGTGAAGAGCCCTTTACAAAAGAAAGTGATGGATTTTGGAGGCCGGCTTCCGTTCATTCTTAGTTGAGAGAACAATAAAAGTCGGCCAACTGTCCAGTCCATAACATTTATCAAACGAGTTCGAGAAAACCTCTGACTTCCTCTTTTTGTCGGTACTCGAAGTCGTCCCAGAGGAAGAACTGATAGATATCTTACAGACATTTTGCAAAGTAAATAAAGACATAGTACGTATAGTACAAATTCACCCCACTCACCACGGAGTGCCAACAAGGGCGATGCCTGAACCTGGGAATACCAAGCAGGAAAGACACCAAGGACTCCATCTGAGGTAGACTCGCATAGATGGCCTTAATGAGCGAACCCCATTAAGTGAATAAGGTCACACATCAGTTTTACAATGGTTCTCTTGTAAGGAAATAAGGAAAAGATTGTCCAAAATCTGGCACTCTGCTCTATGATTGTGTCTAATCCCACCTAACCCATGGGCTAGGAGCTGTCAGTTCATCGTGTTGAATTTATTAATTTATTTATTTATTGGATTGTTGTTTTACGCCAGTCTCAAGAATATTTCACTTATACGACGGCGGCCGGCATTATGGTGGGAGGAAACCGGGCAGGCCCGGGGGAAACCCACGACAATCCGCAGGTTGCTGCCAGACCTTCTCACTTACGGCCGGATAGGAGGCCGGCATGACCTGGACTTGAACTCACAGCGACCGCATTGGTGAGAGGCTCCTGGGTCATTACGCTGCGCTAACCAACTGAACCAAAGAGGCTTCAGGATATGTTTGTATACACTATATAATTATATTTATTTGATTGGTGTTTTACGCGGTATGCAATATTATTATATTCGACGGCAGTGAGCATTATGGTGCGGGAGGGGAGGGTGGTGGTAGCAGACAGAGTCCCGTGGGGGGGGACTTGCGACCATTCGCAGATTGGTGTTAGACCTTCTCTCTTGCAATTTATTAAACGTCACTGATCTGGAATCACTCATTTAACGTAGAATCAAACTAAAGCATACCCGGGTACATCTCCCCCATTAAGAATGAAATTTTCTGCTAGAGAATGCCCGTAACGGCACCTCGTTAAAACCACTTTTTCTCTACGCGACATACCGTGAGGGTAAGGATTATAGCCAACAAGAAGGTGAATTTCATGCGGTTCATTGCGGACTCGTGGGTCCAATTCAGCCAAAAAGGCGACTAATATTACGAAAATCGGAATTTCATGCTTTGATATGGGTTAAGGGCAGATGTAGCTTTAAAAATAAATGTGGGGATGTCAGTGACGCCATTTCAATGACTTCTTAATGCTCTCTCGCAATCATGGGTATGGTACCCCAAAAGGGACAAAAAGCCTTCTGGTTTTATTTTGTGCCTGGGATATACAGTTGTTGATTAGTTCGGCATTCAACACAATTAAATCAGTTAATTTTTAGACTGGTCTAGATAATCCTGGCGTTCGAACGGTCGATATGCCTTTAGTTATGCTGTGTATAATTGGGACATTACAGGGAAATACATATTTGAACATTTTCTGATATGTCACATATTCGTGTAAGTGTGATTCTTACTTTTGAATGTATAGCACGTTTGTATAAAGCTAGACGAAATCGCACTGTTCGACATTTTCCTCCACCGCCATATTTGATGTCGACAGCCTAAAGAATTGTAGCTTGAATTTGTAGACCCGAAAATACGTGTCCAGTCCGAACTGGTTTTCTGGGAAGTTATCGTGTTCGGTATGTTGTATCCACACAAAATTTTGGGTACTGTATGTGTTACATGCGCACATCTATATGTTAGTCTATCTCTATGAAATCGATCTCCAGGGGTTTGATTTAGACAAAATCATTTATCGAACCTACTTTCAAAAATAAACTAAAATTTTCTTCGCAGGACCGTATACGGGTCATTAAACTCTTTTATGATTTTCAATTCCTCATTAGCTGAGAAATTCTCTCAGGGTATGAATGGTTTATAACATAATTAAAAACGTATAGTATAGAGAGGAAAACAAGAGCAGCGACGAAAGTGTGGTGGCCGGCAAATGGTCAGGCATGACTGGTGAAATACTGCCTCTTGTATCATTTTGATACTGATCATCTTAACAATTCATGTACACTCCTACTAAAACGAGTTACAGACAGGCTGTGTACACACATGTAGTGGTCAAGTGTAATGTACATGTAACATAGTTATAATAGACATGTGATATACGCATAGTTAAAATCAAACTATAGACTGGGCAGTCAACTGTGTCCAGCTTGTTAACATGCAAAGTTAAGAAGATTAAATGTGGGGATTAACTTCCACATGTACATTTGACTAATCAGTCAGTGCTAGTAATTAAAGAACAAGTTTATACCTGAAAGCAGCAAGTGTTACTAATAGTTAAGTAAACAAACAATTGTAAGTATAAATATGGTGTTTTTCAAGCAGAGAGAGGAAGGGGAAAAGGGTTTGGGGGTTGACCTGTGAAAACCTCAAGAGTCTGGTCACTTCATGGTGTTATGTGTAAGAAATGCCGGTTGTCAACGGAAAACGCCTTGGAGAGTTTTCCTATCTACGTTAGACATGCAATGATGATAAAGCCATCCCGGTCGCAATTTTACTTAAGAACCTAACCCGGTCTTGGTAGTAGCAAATTACACGCCCCCCTAGCACCATGGCTACATGTAGCATGATTAGGCAAAGTACCGTAAATAAAGCCATATTAAAAAGGTGTTTAATTTTGGCAGCGCCCATAACTTCCCATGACAAAAACGAAATATGGCTTGCTAAATTGCGGTGATTAAATAGTGAAGTTCTACAGATATATTGATACTCATTGGGAGAAGAACACTGGCGTGCATGTAGACACTTTCCAAACAAGATGCACGTCTGCATGCTGTATATTTCTTCAAAAAATTAAAACATAAGATTTTCGCCGTTAGCCATTTTTAAATTCCAAGTGAATGGCTTAAACAATTGTACAGCCATAACAAGTATATCGTGTGATTTCAAAATCTGTTCATAGAGCTTAAATTGGTGCAGTAGTTTTAATCAGAACAAAGTAAATGTCGTCTGTATGTTACATGTTATTATAGCCTGTATGGAGTCTAGAAATGACTGCCCCATACCCGAACTTGTAAATCATAGGACGTCGACGATACCACTTACTCCCCACGCCAAGTGTTGCATCTTTAATTTGGTCTGTTGTATATACCAATGTCATTATACAGCCAAACATATATGCTTTTGTCGCGCGGGCTCCTTTATTTATTTGCTCAATTTTAACAATATTCTTTAAAATACATATCCCAGTACGATTCGTGGCTAGTCAAACCTATTTTCAAGAAAACTGAAAGGATTCCAAAATGTAACTTCTCTAGTTAATAGACAAATCAGCAGTTTACAATGGTCACACAGACGTGAGTTTACATGAAAAGATGACGAACTAATACAAGGTACATCACAATTGAAGAATGTTCAGTTATATTTCAATCCTCCTTGTAGAATAAGCAAAATGGCTGTCTAAGGCGAGGTGCTAAATCTATGCTTCGAAACAGAGATTGGTATACCAACCGTCAACCAGTAAGGCCGTTCCAGGTCCCAAATAGCAAGGCCAATACCCAAATATGACATAACACAAACCACTAAAAAGAACGTATACATAAAGTACGAAAATAGAACGGAATCATGCAAAGAGAAGCAGTCAGTTTTCAACGATGTTGGAAAGACACAGGTATGTTTCTAAGTGTTTCGGCACTAGCCGATCGGAAATCGCAGCAGTTCCCCTCCAGATAAATACAACCAACCAGTCAGTGTGCCATCACGGATTTCATAATTCAACAGTACACTCACCAGATTTAATTCTATCAAAGTTTTTCCAACGTGAAACATACACTGTTTTATCTATCAAATATCATTGAGGTAGTCAGTTTTCGATACCAGCTGAAAATACATAAGCCCGCTGAAATGAACCCAAGTTATCGCTGTAGAATCTGACACGTTGGACATTTTTCCCTTAACATCACCCCTTTGTCAAGTTCGCCAATCAGCGCAAGTCACTCAACATTTTCAATCCGAATTCGTCTTTCGGGACCGAAGAAATAGGTCCGTGAGATATGTGCTCGAATTCGTTACCGAGCACGAGATCGGTGAAGGTATCTTATAAGAACGGCTATGATAATATGTCTAACAGGATTAGTACGAAATTCGGTTCAGACCGCGGACCGATTTTTGGGTATACTCTGAACTTAATCGCTGTCTTTACAGTTGTTTGTTATTTGTGGTTAAAACACGAAAGAACAGCGATTGAACACGAGGCCAGAGGTGTGTAATACATTTACATCAGAACTCAGCATACAGCTGTGTTTTACATCCTTTGGTCCGTGACTGATTTTCATCTCCTGATCTTGCCTAACAGATATCCCATATTTGTGGAAGGAAATACCAGCCAGCTCCCTATAAACTACAATCTTCTGTACGAGCGGTGTGGATTTCTAACTGCCAGTAAGGCCACAATCTCAGTGTAGACAAAGGAATTTTTGATATCACGCAGTCCTGTAGCCTACCTATGAGTATACGCAAATCCCTATTGATTTCACTCGCAAACAAGGTTTCGATTGCCGAAGTGTAACACAACAACACTGTACGTTAACAAGGTTTTCCCTCCATCTTTCCAGGGTTAGAACGGAGTTCAACAGGAACGATTATGACATTATATGACCTATGAACTCGTTTCGCACTTAAACATTCATATAAGCCGACACGAAATGTGAGCTGCTAGGCTTTATAGGCCATAATCCATGTAACGGGAAGTCATGAATTGCTTTCCCATGACTGTCCATATATATATCATCTAACAAAATGCCACCATTGCATTAGAGCACGGTGTCGCCTGACATGAATTTCAAGCCATGAACAGCGCCATCTATGTTGCCGAAATCCATGGAAATATTAATCCTATCTTCACGCGCAAACTAGATGACTTTATGCACGCCAAACGGTGCGTGTGTGTTGACTATACCTACGTTGTATCCAATTGTGTAACAGTCATCATGAATGCACAGGCGTTGGTAGGGGTGTGAGGGTGATTCGATCACTGTTCTGTGTTGGTACAATGAAGATGTGAGACTTTGTAAAGTATTAAGGTATTTATTTTCATCTACAAAAAGTCCGTGTGAATGACTGATGTAAACTCAGAGTAGATACATCTATTCCTAGCGCATTTGCATGGCAACACCAAGGCTGAAAACGCTGCAAGTCAGTGTGTAATTGAGGATGTCAGCGTTAGAAATAACGCACTATGAAACAGATCCAGTTAGGCTCGTGGAACGGTGACCTGCGTGGAACGGTGATCCTTTACGTATATTTTTCATGTAGTAGTTTAGTTGGTGGTGTGACAACGCTCAACTCATTATAGCGTGTCGGAAATAAGAACAGCGGTTTGTGCAACTAGTTATTGTCGCTTCACGCATGCTCCAACGCTTACTGTAATCAAATAATTTTAGATTCAAGAATGTGTTTGGGGGGGCATTGAACTTTATTCATTTCCCTACTGAATAGAAGCTGAATATACCTGTGTAATCTGTTCCCTGATATTTCTCGTAACGATATCACATGGCTAATACAGAACTCATGCGATCTATTTTTCTGTCCATTTGAAACTTGGACAATATTCGAAATCGAATGTAATGTCCACATCCAATGCAGAGCGCAGAAACAAAGATATCAGAACACTAAAGGACAGGTTCGAAAAGCGTTTTAGACAATCTCGGCGTTAAGACTTGCGTAATGAGTTAATTTTTAGGTGCACGTGCATTTAAAAGTTCCAGATAACTACCAGAACCTTAGCTAGTGTTTTATCGAGTGGCGCTCCGCCATGCCTCTCGGAACGTCCGCCATCCCTCTGTGAAACCGCAGTACCCAGCGCCATGCCTAAAATGTTTTTTTGTAAAGTAGTTTTTCCCTAGTTCGAATTTTCTGCTGAATAAAACGCTATGCATTATAATTCTATCGGCATACGACCTCGTACATACGTGTAGGTATTTTTCGCCTCCAATTTCCGAGAGTTACTTTCAAATTTCAAACCCGTTAAGACCTCTTGAGTGCCTGAGGCATGGTTTTCGAAGGTCCCCGGATGCCCGGCCCATTTGTCTGGGATGCTCTTGCTCCATGCTTTCACCAAATCGTAGCTAGGGGTCTGCAAAACTGACTGGCATTGTGTAGAGCTGAATCACATTACTGCAGTGCTTATCAACACAAAACCAACTTTTCTCGCTGGATAAATATTTTTTTCGCAATACGCATGTTTAAAGTACAAGTGTTACTATTCACTTTAGACAACGTTAATTTCAAAAAGTACTGGTCATGACCAGTAGAATAATAACTTTTTGAGGGTTAGTCACCTACAGGTAAATGATTCCTGGTAGGGAATAGGTAAAGCAAATTTACGGTTTCAAGGACCTTTATTTTTGTCATTTTTTTAACAGAATTTAAATGTATTCCCGCATATTCGCATTTGTGGAGTCTACCACAATTTAGTCCAAATGTAGTACCACAGAGTGGTTGATCTAAGTGAATTTCTTGTGCATATGAAGTACTACAAAGCTTCAACATTTTCACTACTAAAATGACTTTTTTCATGGAAATTTATGCATACAATTAATATTAAAATGAAACAAAAAAATTCCGTGTCATTAAAATATGCAAGCTTCATTACACAATGGAAATAATTTCTCTGCACCATACGTCTAGTTCTCTCAATGTTTCAAAATATTGTTTGAAAGGTGGCTGTAAAAGGTGGAAAATTAGAGTATGTATGAATGTACATTCTACTGTACAATACGTGTGTATGCTAAAGGCTTTATGGCCCTTATTAGGAGTCCTTAGATGCCCGTGTCTTTTTGTAGCAGGCAGCCAAAGTGGACACAGACACCCATTACAACTTCCGTTTTTCCGTAGGACGATTGTAGTTCTGTGTATTTTAGGGTATAAGGTCTTGTTTTGCTCCCAGGCGGCCATGTTTGGTGTACAGGTGCATACTTGATATTAAAATGCTGGAAACTGTGTAAGCTATAAGGAGGTATGAGTTTTATTGATGAAATTTTCCTTCAACATCAGACGCGGAGGTGATGGATACATCACCCGCACCAGGGAGATCTTGTAGCCGATCTCCAAGGAAGGGTCAACCTCGGTCCAAGCATAAATCTCCTATACGCCTACCTCCATAATGTCTTCCTTAGATAAAATTATACAGTGGAATTGTCGAGGTCTTAAGGCAAATTTTATTGAAATAACACAGCTAGTTCAATCTTTCAATCCAGTTGCCCTGTGTCTTCAGGAAACTCACCTTAAGACATCTGACAAAGATAAAATAACTAATAGATAATAAAAGATAAAATATTGTATTGAAGAAGGGCGAGCTGCAGGCGGCTCATCGATCTTCATAAATAACAGTATTATCCACAGCCCTGTAGCTCTGGATACAGAGCTTCAAGCTGTGGCCGTTCGTGTTTCAATATATGAAAGTCACATTATGTTCGGTGTATATACCACCGAACACCTCTTTGTCAGCTTTTCAGTTACACACTCTAAAAGAACAGTTACCTAAACCGTTAATAATACTGGAAGATTTTAATTCCCATAAACCTATGGTGCAGTAACAACATAAATAATAAGGGCAAGATCGTAGAAGACTTCTTATCGAATGGTGAACTGTGTTATTTCAATGATGGTTCTAATACCTATTTACATGCGGGTAACGGCACTTATTCTGCTATCGATCTCACTATCACGGATCCATCACTTCTTGATTTTTCTTGGAAGGTACATGACGATCTTTGTGGTAGTGACCATTATCCTATTGTCCTAGAGGATATCACTTCTAACTCTTTAGAACGTGTAGCTAGGTGGAAATTCGATAAAGCAGATTGGATCACATTTGAGATGTTCTGTGAGGCCGATATCACTCCAGAGATTCTCAATGCAGCAGATGATGCAATATTAAAATTTAACGAGCTTGTTTTAAGAGTTGCCGATAAAACAATCCCTAAAACCTCGACAAATCCAAAAGTAAACCCTGGTATGATCAGGACTGTCGCAAAGCCAAAGGACCGCAAAAAGGCCGAGCGAAATGTTAATATGTCCGAATGATAACTTAAACCAGGTTCGTATTTTTAGAGCTAAGGCTCGCTGATTATTCAAGTCCAAGAGACGATTTTGTTGGCGGAACTTTGAGGCATTACGTCAAAGACACCCATGCGTAAGGTCTGGAACATGGTTCAGAAACTTAAGGGCAAAAATAATAAAGCAAAAGTTCAGCATTTAAAAGATGGAGATAATATATTAACATCTCCAACTGATATATAGCCCATAAATTAGCTGAAACAATTTCCAACAAATCTTCTAAGAACTATACTAAAAATTTCCAACATATTAAAAACCAGAAGGAGAAAACTAAATTGCCCTTTTCTTTTTTTTTAGAATTTAGAAGATTATAATTGTCCATTTAATATCGAGGAACTTAGAACTGCATTAAAAAAGGCCCACGATACTGCTTGTGGTCCTGATAATGTATATTATAAGTTTCTGAACCATTTACCACCTGAGCCACTGGAGACTCTCTTGGATTTGATTAATGATATTTGGATAACTGGTAATTTTCAACCATCATGGAGGGAGGAGTGTATTATCCCGGTTCCCAAACCGGGTAAGGATCATACTGATCCAAATAATTACCGTCCCATAGCTTTTACTAGCTGTGTCTGTAAGACTATGGGACGGATGATTTAATGATAGACTTGTTTGGTTTCTTGAAACCAACAAGCTTTTATCTAATATTCAATGTGGTTTTCGTCAAGGTCGATCTACTTTACATCACCTTGTTCGATTTGAAACTTTTATTCGTAATGGTTTTGTTAATAATGAACATGTGGTGTCCATATTTTTTGACGTCGAAAAGGCCTACGACACCACATGGAAATATGGTATTTTAAAAGACCTCACGGATATGGGTCTTAAAGGTCGATTACCTATATTTATATCACAATTTTTATCCGATCGTCAGTTTAAGGTACGGGTTGGGTCCACTCTTTCTGACTCTTATGAGCAGGAAATGGGTGTACCCCAGGGCAGTATTCTATCACCAACTCTGTTCAGCATAAAAATAAATATCCTAGCAAAAACATTATTATCTGGAACAGAGGGTTCTTTATACGTGGATGATTTCCTTATATGCTACCGAGCTAAGAATATGAATAATATCGAACGTCAGGTCTAAACTGGACTATGGATCCATCATTTCCGGTTCCGCTAGGAAGTCGTATATCAAAATGTTGGATCCTGTTCATCACCAAGGTTTGAGGCTCAGAGGGCAGTGATAAAGAATAATAAATAGTGATAGAGAATAATAAATTTAAAAATCCATTGATACTTGAGATCATAGCCAAACACCGAAAACTAATTAAAAGAGGTAAAGATATATTCTGTTGGATACCAAGTCACACTGGTATCCATGGAAACAGTCGTGGACAGGGAAGCGAAAGCTGCCCCTATATAAACCTTTATCTAGGGTTAAAATCCCTTTATACTGACGTGAAATCTAGTATTCTTAAATACAATCGTCGCCTTTGGGCAGGGTGCATGCTATTCACCCGGTCATTGGCTACAATGCCTATACTTGTAAAATGCCTCGCACAGACCAAGTAGTTTTAACGAAGTGTTGGATTGGGCATTCTCATCTGACACACAATTTCATCTTAGATGGGAGCAGTGCTCCCGAGTGTGTTGGATGTGATGCTCAGTATGGCATCAAACATATTTTGGTTGGCTGTAGACTTTGCCCATGTTAGGCAGAGGTTCTATACGGCCAACTCTATATATGATTTATTTGACAGGATCGCTGGCGATGTTGTCATAAAATATTTTGAAGGCCTTTGGCCTATATCATAAAATATAAATTTCAAATGTCTGAAATATTTATAGATAAAAGTTATACATACAGCTTTCCAGGTATACTATTTTTAAGTATGATGGTTTTCGAGTTTTAACTGTTTTGGTTTTTCCTTATCTGATTTTAAACATGTCTGTACTTTTTTTTGATTTCTGATGTTCTCACCATTTCGAAAATCTTATTCTCGCCACGATATGGCTGAAATATTGCCGATGTGGCGTTAAGCCATAATTATTCATTCATTCTTAAGCAATTGTCCAGTTGTCCCTTGGCATAGTCCGTTTTCTCCTGGATTTGAAAGCCTGTACTGAATGTGCTCTTGGAGTTTTCTGGTTGAATTGCGGAGTGATCTCCCCTTAACTCTGTTGCTTCTTATAAACCTTGTGGTACTGGCTCACCCTTTCAATCTGTTGTACAGTTTTCTCGCTCCTAGGTGAAATACTGGCGCCGACAGCTTGGAGTTTAGCAGCATTGGGCTTGTCCTGGGCATTAAGTCTGTGGATTGTGGACGCCGCCGTTCCCTCCACATTTCTGCTGTAGTTTACATTCTTGGGCAAGGAGACACTGAGTGACCTGTTGACAGCTTGGCACTTTTAAGTGCTGGTGTTCATCCGGAGGCGGGCGACGGATGTCTCGCTCAACTTCATGTGCAGTACTTCGGTCAATAGTTTCCTGTCGTTGTCATCCATGTTGAAAGGGCAGAGTTTACTGGTGGATAAAAACAGGGACCCATCCCACCAGCTGCTGGTTTTTCCTCCAGAGGGGCACGTGGAACAGTCCCCACTGTAACACCTGACCGTTGCATCCACAACCCTGGGTAGTTAATTTTTTTATTTCTCTCATGTCACCACGGTGCCCAGACATAAGTTGAGAAAATATCAAGCTACACCGGGCATTAACATCCTGGCTCAACACCTTCTGTGCTTTCTTCTTTGCTTCCCTCGTTCAGCCCTGTTCCTCGAACATGACATCACTGAACTTAGCCCGGTTACATTTCTTGAACTGGGATCTACATAGGTGAGTGGGGCCTGCTAACCGCTCGACGTCCCACTTGGCTCGATCAGTCGGATGCCGTCCTCCACTCCCTTGGCTGACCTGGAGTCGCCGTCCGTGGTTACGTGCTTGGCTAAAACACCTTGTCTCGCCAATCTCGTTCCCAATATTATACTCGGACCAGGGGGCATGTGGGCTTGTGTTCGCCGTGCACTCCTCGGGTCCTCCGGGGCACTTTACTTGGAAGCTTTTCTCCCTCCGCCAGGTTCCAGTCCAACACAATTTATTCTTCAATGTAGCAGAGACAATGTATTGCTTGTCTGTTGATGTCTCCACAGCCAGGGAAATGGTCTGTGAAGCATTCTGGCCTGGTTTAGGGTGGTAGGCGGCACAATCCATCGCTGCAAATAGGAGTCTGGCTCGGGTGTTCCACATTGGTGTGTCCTGGAGGCCTACTTGAAGAGCTCGGTTCACCTCCGCAGCTTTTTGGCCAGGTTTGTTGCATTCTAATCTCTATGTAGAATTTGTGGAAGCCAGATTCACAGTCACAGCACTTAAAACGGAACGCCAAGGCTAGACCCCCACTTTTTCTCTGCAGCTATCTCTAACCTGGGCAGTGGACAATTGTCTTCGGTCTCACTGTGCTCAAGCATAACTGTTCCATATACACACCATTTTCTGTATATCTATGAGTCGCATTCCTTCAGCAGCCCATTCCCGCTCATGTGTAACTCTGTCTGATCCAGCCGTGGAATCTACCTTGCACCGTCTTGGCCGCCGTATTCTCTTTGTGTCCGGCTGGTGTGTTCTTACAGACTCCTGATTGGGCTGGAATCTCTCCATCCAGGAACACTCAGGCACAGGATTCAGGATGTCTAACTGCTGACAGATTTTTTGAGAACTCCTGGGCCTTTCCAGGTTGAAATCTAGACTGTTTCCCTTTCTGTCTCCCTTCATGGTGTTTTGGTAGATTGTTTGCCTTGTTAACTGTCAGACTGACTAATGTAGGTGTACTTGGTGGCTGCCTTATTGGAAATGTTAAATTCATGGTTTTCCCCTATATTTATCTCTTGTAGATGCCGATGTGACACCCTTTGTGCAGAGTAATAACCTGCTGTGAGACAACAGCAGTGGTGCAGGGATGCTGCATGGTGAGCTGGTCAGCCAATCAGCAGTCATGGGGGAGGAGGGGGAAGCGGGGGGGGGGGGGGGAGGGCCTGGGTGGTCTTTTAAAGGGTTTCATCGTGTAAATCAGTGGGGAACAGGGATACTAGTCTTCAGTCCTGTCCACTGAAAAAGTGCCTGTGGGCAGGTCTTCATCACCTTGAGGCCTTATTCTTGCTTTGATGTTGGTCACAAATGATTGTTCCGAAATTGTGACCATTCGCTTTGATACCTCCTACCACACTGTCAGTCAAATTTTTTTTCCACAAAGTTGCTGAAGTAAATGTCTCGTACTTTGACATTTAATTGTCAGATAAATTGCCTATATTTTGATGTATGCTTTGACACTTTGGGCTTGTAACTTTGATTTTTAAAGCCGCTCTAAGTAGAAAAATCTTCTAAAAAATACATATTTTTTAAATGGTTGCTTTTGAAAAGTCTTAAGGGCTCTGTCAATGTGATTTTTCAAACTTTTTTTGCAAATAAACATCTTGTCTTTCCAAAGCAGTTGATCTGATAGAGATATCTTGAACGGTATATGCGCTGCAAAGCTTCAAAGTTTACCCTTTAAAGTTCTTTTAACCTAAAAAAAAAGACATGTCCAAGATGGGTGTACACCAACTTGAATTCATCCAACTCCAAAGTTTCTGCATGTATCAAGCCCTAATTTTGCCTGTGAGGTTCAGAAGTGTCAGGAATTATGTGGTGCAAAAATTGATTTTGATAAAAGTTGGCCGGTGTGATTGGACACAGACCCCCATTACAACTTCCGTTTTTTCGGTTTGGACGATTGTAGTTCTGTGTATTTTAGGGTATAAAGTCTTTTTGTGCTCCGTGGCGGCCATGTTTGGTGTACAGGTGCATGCTTGATATTAAAATGCTGGAAACTGTCTAAACTATAAGGAGGTATGAGCTTTATTGATGAAAGTTTGAAATTCTGGGCGAGAGGACACAAGGTGTGAGGTAGTGATAAGGCTGCGAGTGGCGTCCCCTTGGCGTTGCTAGGCACGCCTCCCAGCTGCCGGCATGGAAAGGTCCAGATTTTGACGGTCAACCCATGTCAAGATTTTTATGGCTTGTTTCTCACAGGCTGGGCCAGGTATGCACCAAAGCTTATTGGCCACGGAATGTTTAGGACTGAAAGACGCAAGACGTTAACATTGTCGTTTATGGAAAATTAATGGGTGTCTGAGGCCAAGAGGTATAGTTTCTGTAAAGAAACAAATTTAATTCCGTTTGTGGAATTTTTTCCCGAACAGCCCCCTTGGACCAATAGATGTCTTCGAATAATCTTCTCAAATACAGACCAACATGTCATGTGTATCATCATAGATGGCGCCTCTTGTAGCATGAGATCTTTACATATTAACGGGAAAGACCGTAATCGTCGCTTACATTTGAATCACAATCTGTTCGGTTAAGGTCTGTAACCCTTGTCATTTTTCGAACTGTATCTAATACCGCTTAACCTGGGGCTAGGGCCGTAAAAGTAGCTATGCTCATTACATCTGCATGATGCCTTTATGAACAGTTGCAATCAAAGCGCGACTGAGATACCTTGTTTGATTGTTATTTGACCTGGAACTCATTCAAGGACTACGAATCTGAACTTTGATATGGAATTTATTACATACCCTTGTATTTGGAAGCTAGTGTTAAACGTTGTTTAGTTAATGAATCTTGCGATTATCGACTTGGAACGCCCTTTGCGGTTTATGAATGTCGGACATGACGCTTGTATAAAATTACATTTTTTTTTATATTTCTGTCTTGACAGTCACTAACGGGAAAGCGTACATGTCAAGATGTGCTGATAGAAATGGTCAGAGAAATGGATGTTTCAAAACGTCGGTCAATGTGAAGAGGGAACGGGCTTATGTGGATTGATACCAGAACTATTTGCTTTAGTGCCGTGCCAAATTTATGCACGTGTTGAGAGGTAGGTTTCGGGTGGTACCCAGAGCAATGGCAATATGACTCGTGTTAAGGGTGAATTAATATAAAACTCACTCTTATACTGTATACGATTTGCTGGCAGGAACTTAAGGGAGATCACTCGGCTTAATGGAGGGGGTACCAATGCCGTAGTTTTGTGCGCAGAGCTGCTTCATCGTCCATATCAGCCTACCCGAAAAAAGTCATACTATCCCCGACAATAATGAATACAGCGTCACTGGTAATTACGTAACAGGAACTGAGGAAGTCAAATGCGATGTGCATGCAACTTCAAAGTTTTCTGCTAGGTTAACCGGCATGCCGATTCGGCGACTGTGCACCACATTTAGAGTATCGATGTTCATCTTGAAGTAGACATTGATGTAAACAGTCAACACTAAGAGAATTTGACCATATTTTACCCACCTATCACTAAACGCGTTGTCCGACTGCGTCACACCTGCCTTCTTCGTTTGCGTGGACTTCTCGCCCGCGCAGGTGGGGATGGCTCAGACATTATCTCCCCCTCACTGTTGCTACCTTCCCCTGACATCTCATTAACAGGCTGGGAAATAGACTTTCTTGGTCGTGAGAGCCCCCTGGCCCTTACTTGGAGAGAGACTTGGGGTTGGATGGGCCCGGTCCGATCAATCGGCTTGGTCGCGTCTTGCCTTGGCATGGTCCCAAAATTTCTCCATAACATCACTCCTTAAAGAATAAATGTTATTTCTGAAATTTCGTTCACGGGACTGCGTTTGAGGCTGTGGCTCATCGGTCAACCAAGTAGTTAGTGTCTGATGTGCTGCCTTCATCGGTTAAGAGACGGAGGAGTTCGGGAAATGGGTATGCATAGGAGGGCCATCTATTTGAGTATACCTCGTGTGGAATCCTTGGTGTCTTTTTTGCTGGGTATCCCCAGGTTCAGACATCGCCCTTGTTGGCACTCCGTGGTGGGTGGGGAAAACATGGGGTGAACTTTATATACCTATATGCCATGTCTTCTGCAAACCTTTCTTCTTATGTGTCTATTATAAGTACCAGGTCTTCATCTCTGCCAGTTTTAAGAAATCACAGGGCGTTACCAGAGTGAAACACTTCATTACGAAGAAATCTGGTAACATCATCAAAATAAATACATACCTCCTTACCTTCAACAGTAAGTCTATTCCGTCGTATGTCTACATTAGTCCGTATAGGGTTAGTGTCGACTTATATATCCATAACCCGATCCGTTGTTTCAACTGTCAAATGCTTAGTCATGGCAACGGTCAATGTAGAAATAAACTGATTTGTTTTCGGTGATGCTTTGCGGCAGTGATGGTCATGGTTTTGACTGTAGCAGCACAGTTAAGTGCTGCAATTGCAATGGAGATCGCATGGCCTCCTAGGGACTGCCCACTTTTCGTAAAAGAAAAGCAAATAATCACTATAAAAACTAAAAACAATATATTGTATCAGGAGGCCCGCAAACTAGTCTCGCCTCCTAATACTTCACTGCAGACTTCATTTGCCAATGCGGTCACGCGAGTGGCATCTGTTGCTACTCAAACCTCAGTGACGTGGCCCATTGAAAACCAAAAACCGTGTCCTGTTCCTATTGAACTTACTGTTCAACCTGCTTTCAATACTTCCTCAACCCAGACTACTTCAATACAACAGATGATACCAGCAAATAATACCAACCCGATAACCCTAAACCTAAAACCAACCTCAAAACAAAAATACGTCCGGAAATAAACCTCCAAACAATAACAATAAATCTTGTGGCCCAACAGAGCGTCCCTCTTAGGCCGCTAGGGATCCTATCCAAACTTTAAATAAGTTTGTGTCGTTGGAGGACGTTGGTCCTTCAACATCAGATGCGGATGTGATGGATACATCACCCGCACCAGGGAGATCTAACAGCCCATCTCCAAGCAAGGATCGTCCACGGTCCAAACATAAAGAAAAATCCCCTATACGCCTACCTCCATAATGTCTTCCTTAGATAAAATTATACAGTGGAATTGTCGAGGTCTTAAGACACATTTTATTGAAATAACACAGCTAGTTCAATCTTTCAATCCAGTTGCCCTCTGTCTTCAGTAAACTCACCTGAAGACACCTGACAAAGATAAAATAACTCTTAAAAATTATTTATTGTATAGTACTTATTCAAATGAAGAGCGAGCTGCAGGCGGCTCCTCGATATTCATAAATAACAGTATTATCCACAGCCCTGTTGCTCTGGATACAGAGCTTCAGGCTGTGGCCGTTCGTATTTCACTGTTTAAAACAGTCACATTATGTTCGGTGTATATACCTCCGAACACTTCTTTGTCAGCTTCTCAGTTACATAATCTTACAGAACAATTACCTAAACCGTTTATTATAATGGGAGATTTTAATTCCCATAACCCTCTATGGGGCAGTAATAACATAAATAATAAGGGCAAGATAGTCGAAATCTTATGTAAGGAAGACCTGTGTTATTTCAATGATGGTTCTAATACCTATTTACATCCGGGTAATGGCAGCTATTCTGCTATCGATCTCACTATCACGGATCCATCACTTCTCCCAGATTTTTCTTGGATGGTGCATGACGATCTTTGTGATAGTGACCATTTTCCTATTATCCTAGAGCATATCACTTCTAAATCTTTAGAACGTGTAGCTAGGTGGAAATTCGATAAAGCAGATTGGATCGCATTTGAGATGTTCTGCGAGGCTGATATCTCTCCAGAGACTCTCAATGCAACAAATGATCCTATATTAAAATTTAACGAGCTTGTATTACGAGCTGCCGATAGAACTATACCTAAAACCTCGACAAATCCACAATCCAAAAGCAAACCCTGGTATGATAAGGACTGTCGTAAAGCCATAAAGGACCGTAAAAAGGCTGAACGTAGATTTAATCATTATCCTACTGATAATAACTTAAACCAGGTTCGTATTTTTCGAGCTAAGGCTCGCCGATTACTCAAGTCCAAGAGACGATCTTGTTGGCGGAACTTTGTTTCAGGCATTACGTCAAAAACACCCATGCGTAAGGTCTGGAACATGGTTCAGAAACTTAAGGGCAAAAATAATAAAGTAAAAGTTAAGCATTTAAAAGATGGAGATAATATATTAACTTCTCCACCCGATATAGCTAATAAACTAGCTGAAACAATCTCAAAGAAATCTTCTTCTGAGAATTACTCTAAAGAATTCCAACGTATTAAAAACCAGGAGAGAATTAAATTGCCCTTTTCTTCTAAGAACTTAGAAGATTATAATCATCCTTTTAATATCGAAGAACTTAAAACTGCATTAAAAAAGGCCCACGATACTGCTTGTGGTCCGGATAATGTATATTATAAGTTTCTGAATCATTTACCACTTGAGCCACTGGAGACTCTCTTGGATTTGCTTAATGATATTTGGATAACTGGTAATTTTCCACCATCATGGAGGGAGGCGTGTATTATCCCGGTTCCCAAACCGGGTAAGGATCATAATGATCCAAATAATTACCGTCCCATAGCTCTTACCAGCTGTGTCTGTAAGACTATGGAACGGATGATTAATGATAGACTTGTTTGGTTTCTTGAAACCAACAAGCTTTTATCTAATATTCAATGTTGTTTTCGGCAAGGTAGATCTACCATGGATCATCTTGTTCGATTCGAAACCTATATTCGCGATGGCTTTATCAATAACGAACATGTGGTGTCCATATTTTTTAACCTTGAAAAGGCCTACAACACCATATGGAAATATGGTATTTTAAAAGACCTCATGGATATGGGTCTTAAAGGTCGCTTAACTTTATTTATATCACAATTTTTATCTGATCGTCAGTTTAAGGTACGGGTGGGTTCCAATCTTTCTGACTCTTATGAGAAGGATATGGGTGTACCCCAGGGCAGCATTCTATCACCAACTCTGTTTAGCATAAAAGTAAATAGCCTAGCAAAAACATTTACATCTGGCACAGGGGGTTCTTTATACGTAGAAGATTTCCTTATATGCTACCGAGCTAAAAATATGAATAATATAGAACGTCAGTTGCAGCTTTCTCAATAAAATCGAGAAATGGGCAACTGAAAACGGATTTAGATTTTCAACGTCTAAAACCGTCGGTATGCATTTTTGTAATCAACGGAAACGTCATCTTGACCCTGAGCTTAATTTTTGTGGTAAACAGATTAAAATTGTTGGCGAAACAAAATTTTTAGGTATAATATTTGATAGTAAGCTATCTTTTATACCTCGTATTAAAATGCTTAAAGCTAAATGTACAAAGGCTCTCGATATAATTAAGGTCGTGTCTAGCACCGATTGGGGTGCTGACCGATCAGTTTTACTTAATTTATATCGTTCTCTGGTGAGGCCTAAATTGGACTATGGATCCATCATTTACGGTTCCGCTAGGAAGTCGTATATCAAAATGTTGGATCCTGTTCATCACCAAGGTTTGAGGCTCAGCCTTGGTGCTTTTAGAACCCCACCAGTAGAAAGTTTATATGTGGAGGCTAATGAACCGTCTTTATATTACCGTCGTATTAAACTTAGCCTTCAATATGCCACAAAGCTTAAAGCTCATCCAACAAACCTTGCCTACGACTGTGTTTTCAATCTATTATATGTAGACAAATATATTAAATGTCCTAACAAGATCCCTTCGTTCGGTCTTCGCATACGGGACCATATTGTGGGAGCTAACATCAAGCTGGATGATATAGACCCGGTGCCTTTTCCGGAGTCTCCTCCATGGCTTCTTCCACAAACTAAACTAATATTTGATCTACGTAAATATAATAAAGCCAATACAAATCCAAGTTTTGCTGAAATCAAGGCTGATTATATGGATTATAAATATACTGACGGGTCAAAGGATGGGGACAGGGCTGCGGCTGTCTTAGAGCAGCGGGTCACTTCTCTTCGTCTGCCAGCTTCAGCTTCTATCTTTTCTGCAGAGGCCAGGGCTATACTCCTGGCCTTATCATATGTTTCCTCTGGGCATGCCCAGAGGGCAGTGATATGCAGCGAGTCGCTGCCTTGTCTTTTGGCGATTCAGAATAATAAATTTAAAAATCCATTGTTACTTGAGATAGGATCCAAACACCGAAAACTAATTAAAAGAGGTAAAGATATTATATTCTTTTGGATACCAAGTCCCAGTGGTAGCC
The DNA here is from genome assembly GCF_032854445.1 of Liolophura sinensis. Lineage (NCBI taxonomy): Eukaryota > Metazoa > Mollusca > Polyplacophora > Chitonida > Chitonidae > Liolophura > Liolophura sinensis. Next base: position 3,295,465 of record NC_088305.1, on the reverse strand, counting down.
ATGGAAACAGTCGTAGACAGGGAAGCGAAAGCTGCCCTGTATAAACCTGTATCTCGGGTTAAAATCCCTGACGTGAAGTCTAATATTCTTAAATATATTCGTCGCCTTTGGCAGGGTGAATGGGACTTGCAGATCCATAATAAACTGCATGCCATTCATCCTGTCATTGGCTACAATGCCTATACTTGTCTCTTAGAGACCAAGTAGTTTTAACGAGGTGTCGTATTGGGCATTCTCTTCTGACACACAATTTCATCTTAGATGGGAGCAGTGTGTTGGATGTGATGCACAATACGGCATTAAACATATCTTGGTTGACTGTGTAGACTTTGCTCATGTTCGGGAAAGGTTCTACACGGTCACCTCTATATATGATTCCCCCGTGGCGTTTCCGGGGTGATAAGAATAGGACCTCAGCCCTCTAGGCAAGCTTGTCGTAAAAGTCGACTAACCTAGAGCTCTCCTGTGTGAGCCCGGTGAATATAATAGACTCACATCTTCCCGGTTGTGTGAGATGCCGTTGGTTGCGACCCGTGATCTACGAGAACGGGATCCTGGTGGTTGAGGGCGTGTTGGTCTTGCGAGATCCACACGCCCACCACGCCACTTTGGCCCTTACTTGGAGAGAGACGGGAGGTTGGATGGGCCCGGTCCGATCAATCGGCTTGGTCACGCCTTGCCTCTGCGTGGTCCCAACATTTTTCCATGACACTATTCCTTAGAGAAAATGCTATTTCTGAAATTTTGTTTGTGTGACTACGATTAAGGCGGTGGCTCATGGGTCAATCGAGTGGTGTGTATTTGATGTGCCACCTTCTTCTTTGCTTAGGAGACAGAGGTGCTGGTGGTGGGGAACTGGGTGTGCATGTTAAGGCAATCTATTCGAGTATACCTCATGTGGAGTCCTTGATGTGTTTTCCTGCTGGGTATCCCCGGGTTCAGGCATCGCCCTTGTTGGCACTCCGTGGTGGGTGGGAAACACGTGGGGTGAATTTTTATATATCTACCATGTCTTCATTAAACCTTTCCCCAAATGTTTCAAAAAAACGAAAAAATGAAGTTTTGATAGATACGGACGGTGGGTCCAATAATTGGCCTGCCTTTATTGTCCTGTCTACAAAAAACAACACAAGACCTGCATGCAAATTGGACCCCTTCTTGCTTAAAAAATGTATAGAAGGATCGGCAGGACAAGTTAAACAAGTTAAAAAGCTTCGATCGGGCGATGTTCTGATCGAAGTATTTCGTAAACAGCAGGCTCTTAATTTAATGTCCATAAATAAAATTGCTGATTTTACTGTTGTTGTGTCTCCTCACACAACATTAAATTCTAGTCAGGGAGTAATCCGAGATAGAGATCAGGACCTTGCCGACTTCACCGAGGAACACCCCCGTGGGGTTTCCGGGGTGATAAGAATAGGACCTCAGCCCTCTAGGCAAGCTTGTCGTAAAAGTCGACTAACCTAGAGCTCTCCTGTGTGAGCCCGGTGAATATAATAGGCTCACATCTTCTCGGTTGTGTGAGAGCCAACCGGGAAGCGACCTGTTTGCCGTGGGTTGCGACCCGTAATCTCCGAGGACGGGATCCTGGTGGCTGAGGGCGGGTTGGTCTTGCGAGATCCTCACGCCTAACACGCCACTTTGGCCCTTACTTGGAGAGAGACGGGAGGTCGGATGGGCCCGGTCCGATCAATCGGCTGGTCACGTCAAGCCCTACACTTGATCCAGTTATTCTTTCACGTACTGTGATGTAAAGTTGGGTTTTCCCCAGGTGTTCTTGTTCGGGGTCAGTGTAGAAGGCGGTGGCTAATGGGTCAATCGAGTAGATTGAATTTAACCTTTTGGTATAACTCAATCTGTTCGAGTATACCTTGCGTGGATTCCCTGTTTTTATTCTCTGCTGGTCATCCGCAGAGGTAGATTCGCCCTTGTTGGCACTCCGTGGCGGGTGGGGAGCACGTACGGTGAAATTAATAAAATATATATCATGGCCTCACCTCAACCTTCAACAGTCGTTGGTAAAAAAAGGAGAAATGAAATTCCACTAGAAATAGAAACAGAAAAAGATTACTTTCCTACATTTTTAGTTATATCCAATAAAAATGAAGGCAAAATGAAAATCAACCCATTCGTATTAAAAAAAACATTAGAAAGTTACGCAGGGACATTAAAACAGGTTAAAAAAATGAAATCTGGAAACATTTTGTTGGAGGTTTCCAGAAAACAACAATATATCAATTTGCTGAAAATTCAAAATATAGGAGAGCAGCCTGTTTCTGTTTCTCCACATAATACATTAAACTGCTGTCATGGCATAATTCGAGACAGAGACCAAGACCTTTTCGAACTAACTGAAGAAAAAATAACTGAAGAACTAAAAAACCAAGGAGTGATAAAAGTGAAACGTTTTGTAATTAAAAGAGATGGGAATCTCATTAAAACAAACACATATATGTTAACTTTCAATAAACCGGCACTTCCGTCATCTATATTTATCGGGCCATATAGTGTAAGGGTGGAGTTATTTATACCCAACCCCACCCGGTGTTTCTCTTGCCAGCGCTTTGGTCACGGCAGGAGTCAATGCCGCAACACACTGGTCTGCTTTAGATGTGCGGAAGCAGGACATGAGGGATTTGACTGCACAAATACAATAAAATGTTTCAATTGTCGCGGAGCCCACATGGCCTCTTCCAAGGGCTGCCCTCTCTTCAAAAAAGAAAAAGAAATCATAACCCTAAAGTGTAAAAACAATATCTCATACCAGGAAGCGAAGCGTCTGGTCTCTGTCACACATGGCCTTACTACATCTACGTATGCCAATGTTATAAGGAAAACCACTGTTTCTGTGGGGGTCCAAACGACTTTTACTTGGCCCATTGGCAAAGAACAGCCACAGAAACTGGTCATGAATTCCTTAAATAAGACAGCCAGTTCATCACAAACTGATATAAACCTATCTAAAAAACATAATACTTTACCTGATTATTCTGCACTTTCTGTATCTAACACATCATGTGATAATAAATCTAAATCTGATAAACCCGTTGATTCTTCTTCACAGAAAGCAACGGGTGAGAAAAATAAATCTGACAAAAATCATAAAAGGGATAAACCTGGTGGCCCCCTGGAGCGCCCCTCTAAGGCCACTAGGGACCCAATTCAAACTTTTAATAAGTTTGGATCGTTGGAGGATGTCGATCTTTCAACTTCATGTGCAGACCTGATGGATACATCATCTGCACCTGGGAGATCTCCTAGTAGATCTCCCAAAAAGGGTCGTCCTCGGTCAAGACATAAATCCCCAATACGTCTTCCTCCATAATGGCGATATATGACAAAATTATACAATGGAATTGTCGAGGCCTTAAGGTAAATTTTATTGAAATAACACAGCTAGTTCAATCTTTAAATCCAGTTGCCCTATGTCTTCAGGAAACTCACCTGAAGACATCTGACAAAGATAAAGTAAATCTTAAAAATTATTCTTTATATAGTATTTATTCAAAGGAAGAAGAGCGAGCTGCAGGCGGCTCCTCGATATTCATAAATAACAGTATTATCCACAGCCCTGTTGCTCTGCATACAGAGCTTCAGGCTGTGGCCGTTCGTATTTCACTGTCTAAAACAGTCACATTATGTTCGGTGTATATACCTCCGAACACTTCTTTGTCAGCTTCTCAGCTACATAATCTTACAGAACAATTGCCTAAACCGTTTATTATAATGGGAGATTTTAATTCCCATAACCCTCTATGGGGCAGTAATAACATAAATAATAAGGGCAAGATAGTCGAAGACTTCTTATGTAAGGAAGAACTGTGTTATTTCAATGATGGTTCTAATACCTATTTACATCCGGGTAATGGCACTTATTCTGCTATCGATCTCACTATCACGGATCCATCACTTCTCCCAGATTTTTCTTGGAAAGTGCATGACGATCTTTGTGGTAGTGATCATTTTCCTATTTTCCTAGAGCATATCACTTCTAATTCTTTAGAACGTGTAGCTAGGTGGAAATTCGATAAAGCAGATTGGATCGCATTTGGAATGTTCTGCGAGGCTGATATCTCTCCAGAGACTCTCAATGCAACAAATGATCCTATATTAAAATTTAACGAGCTTGTATTACGAGCTGCCGATAGAACTATACCTAAGACCTCGACAAATCCAAAATCCAAAAGTAAACCCTGGTACGACAATGACTGTCGTAAAGCCATAAAGGACCGTAAAAAGGCTGAACGTAGATTTAATCATTGTCCTACTGACAATAACTTAAACCAGGTTCGTATTTTTCGAGCTAAGGCTCGTCGATTACTCAAGTCCAAGAGACGATCTTGTTGGCGGAACTTTGTTTCAGGCATTACGTCAAAAACACCCATGCGTAAGGTCTGGAACATGGTTCAGAAACTTAAGGGCAAAAATAATAAAGCAAAAGTTCAGCATTTAAAGGATGGAGATAATATATTAACTTCTCCACCCGATATAGCAAATAAACTTGCTGAAACAATTTCAAACAAATCTTCTTCTGAGAATTACTCTAAAGAATTCCAACATATTAAAAACCAGAAGGAGAAAATTAAATTGCCCTTTTCTTCTAAGAATTTAGAAGATTATAATCATCCTTTTAATATCGAGGAACTTAGAACTGCATTAAAAAAGGCCCACGATACTGCCTGTGGTCCTGATAATGTATATTATAAGTTTCTGAACCATTTACCACCTGAGCCACTGGAGACTCTCTTGGACTTGATTAATGATATTTGGATAACTGGTAATTTTCCACCATCATGGAGGGAGGCGTGTATTATTCCGGTTCCCAAACCGGGTAAGGATCATACTGATCCAAATAATTACCGTCCCATAGCTCTTACCAGCTGTGTCTGTAAGACTATGGAACGGATGATTAATGATAGACTTGTTTGGTTTCTTGAAACCAACAAGCTTTTATCTAATATTCAATGCGGTTTTCGACAAGGTAGATCTACCATGGATCACCTTGTTCGATTCGAAACCTTTATTCGCGATGGCTTCATCAGTAATGAACATGTGGTGTCTATATTTTTTGACCTTGAAAAGGCCTACGACACCACATGGAAATATGGCATTTTAAAAGACCTCGCGAACATGGGTCTTAAAGGTCGCTTACCTATATTTATATCCAAATTTTTATCTGATCGTCAGTTTAAGGTACGGGTGGGGTCCACTCTTTCTGACTCTTATGAGCAAGAAATGGGTGTACCCCAGGGCAGCATTCTATCACCAACTCTGTTTAGCATAAAAATAAATAGCCTAGCAAAAACATTAACATCTGGCACAGAGGGTTCTTTATACGTCGATGATTTCCTCATATGCTACCGAGCTAAGAATATGAACAATATCGAACGTCAGTTGCAGCTTTGTCTCAACAAAATCGAGAAATGGGCAACTGAAAACGGTTTTAGATTTTCAACGTCTAAAACCGTCGGTATGCATTTTTGTAATAAACGGAAACTTCATCTTGACCCTGAGCTTAATTTTTGTGGTAAACAGGTTAAAATTGTTGGAGAAACAAAATTTTTAGGTATAATATTTGATAGTAAGCTATCTTTTATACCTCATATCAAAATGCTTAAAGCTAAATGTACAAAGGCTCTCGATATAATTAAGGTCGTGTCTAGCACCGATTGGGGTGCTGACCGATCAGTTTTACTTAATTTATATCGTTCTCTGGTGAGGTCTAAATTGGACTATGGATCCATCATTTACGGTTCCGCGAGGAAGTCGTACATTAAAATGTTGGATCCTGTTCATCACCAAGGTTTGAGGCTCAGCCTTGGTGCTTTTAGAACCTCACCAGTAGAAAGTTTATACGTGGAGGCAAATGAGCCTTCCTTATACAACCGACGTATTAAACTTAGTCTTCAATATACTACAAAGCTTAAAGCACATCCAACAAACCCTGCCTACGACTGTGTTTTCAATCCATTATATGTAGACAAATATATTAAATGTCCTAACAAGATCCCTTCGTTCGGTCTGCGCATACGGGACCATATTGTGGGAGCTAACATCAAGCTGGAGGATATAGCTCCGGTGTCTTTTCCGGAGTCTCCTCCATGGCTTCTCCCACAAACTAAACTAATATTTGATCTACGTAAATATAATAAATCGAATACAAATCCTCTTATAATTCAGCAAGGTTTTGCTGAAATTAAAGCTAATTATATGGATTATAAATTTATATATACTGACGGGTCGAAGGATGGGGACAGGGTTGCAACTGCGGCTGTCATGGAGCAGCGAGTCTCTTCCTTTCGTCTTCCATCCTCTTCTTCAATATTCTCTGCCGAGGCCAGAGCTATACTCCTGGCCTTATCATATGTTTCTTCTGGGTGTGCCCAGAGGGCAATGATATGTACTGACTCGTTGTCTTGCCTATTGGCAATACAGAATAATAAATTTAAAAATCCCTTGATCCTTCAAATTTTAGCTATACATAGGAAATTAATTAGAAGAGGTAAAGATATTATATTCTGCTGGATACCAAGTCATATTGGTATCCATGGAAACACAGTCGCAGACAGGGAGGCGAAAGCTGCCCTAAATAAACCCATATCTAAGATAAAAATCCCTTATACTGACATGAAGTCCAATATTCTTAAATATATTCGTGGCCTTTGGCAGGGTGAATGGAACTTGCAGGTCCATAATAAACTGCATGCCATTCATCCGGTCATTGGCTATAATTCATATACATTTGATATGTCTCGTAGAGACCAAGTCGTTTTAACGAGATGCCGTATTGGACATTCTCATCTGACACACAATTTCATCTTGGATGGGAGCAGTGCTCCCGAGTGTGTTGGATGTGATGCTCAATATGGCATCAAACATATTCTGGTTGACTGTGTAGACTTTGCCCATGTTCGGCAGAGATTCTACACAGTCAACTCTATATATGATTTGTTTGACAGCATCGCTGGCGATGTTGTCATAAATTTTTTAAAGGCCATTGCCCTATATCATAAAATATAAATTTTAATTGTCATGGATATCTATAGATAAAAAGTTATATATATTTATACATGTACTCTAACCCTGGTTTTCGAGTTTTAAATCTTATTTTTCTTTTATTCGATTTTAATCACGTCTGTACTTTTTGTTTTACTTTTGGTGTTCATATTGTGATATCGAAAACCTTAATCGTCTCTTGCTTTCACCTTGTTCTCGCCACGGTATGGCTGAAATATTGCCGATGTGGCGTTAAGCCATAATCATTCATTCATTCACCGAGGAACAGATATGTTCTGAATTAAAATCGCAAGGAGTTGTTAAAGTCATGCGATTTACAACAAAAAAAGGCGATAACATTATAAAACTGAATACTTATTTGCTGACTTTCAACAATCCATCTGTTCCTCAATTGATCTACATTGGCCCCTACAGTGTTCGAGTGGACCTAATCCAACGAGGCGCTTTAGATGTCAAAAATTTGGGCATGGCAAGGGCCAATGTAGAAATCAGTTGGTGTGTTTCAGATGTGCAGGAGAAGGCCATGAGGGCTTCGACTGCACTAAAACAATAAAATGTTTCAATTGTGGCGACGCCCATATGGCCTCCTCTAAGGACTGTTCTCTTTTTATTAAAGAGAAACAGATTATTACATTAAAGGTGCAAAATAACATTACTTACCTAGAAGCACGTCGCCTGATCTCCGCTCAGCGCACTCCCCTGAAAACTTCATTCGCCAATGTAGTCAAGAAAGTGTCCACATCGGTTGGCACTCAAACATCTATAACTTGGCCCATTGGTGATGACAAGCCTAAAATAACTGTACCAAAATTAGTTAAACCTGTAAACCAAGCAATGACTTCTTGTTCTACGCAGACAATACAACCCGATATCGAGCGAAAGAACCATAACAGTACATCTGCCCCTGCTGATAAAAATAAATCTAAGGTAGGTCAAAAAGGGTCTAATCAACAAGATCGTAAACCTAGTGGACAATCAAACCGCCCGTCTGTCACTAGGGATCCCATTCAAACTTATAATAAGTTTGGATCGTTGGAGGACGTTGGTCCTTTAGCATCAGATGCGGATGTGATGGATACATCACCCGCACCAGGGAGATCTAACGGCCCATCTCCAAGAAAGGGTCGTCCGCGGTCCAAACACAAAGCCCCCGTGGGGTTTCCGGGGTGATAAGAATAGGACCTCAGCCCTCTAGGCAAGCTTGTCGTAAAAGACGACTAACCTAGAGCTCTCCTGTGTGAGCCCGGTGAATATAATAGGCTCACATCTTCCCGGTTGTGTGAGAGGCAACCGGGGAGCGACCTGTTTGCCGTGGGTTGCAACCCGTAATCTACGAGAACGGGATCCTGGTGGCTGAGGGCGGGTTGGTCTTGCGAGATCCTCACGCCCAACACGTCACTTTGGCCCTTACTTGGAGAGAGACGGGAGGTCGGATGGGCCCGGTCCGATCAATCGGCTGGTCACGTCAAGCCCTACACTTGATCCCGTTTTGTTATTCTTTGTCTTACTGAGATGTCAAGTTTGCTCTTCTTCAGATGCACTTCCTTTGGGGTCAGTGTAGAAGGCGGTGGCTAATGGGTCAATCGAGTAGATTGAATTTAACCTTTTGGTATAACTCAATCTGTTCGAGTATACCTTGCGTGGATTCTCTGTTTCTATTCTCTGCTGGTCATCCGCAGAGGTAGATTCGCCCTTGTTGGCACTCCGTGGCGGGTGGGGGACACGTAAGGCGAAATTAAAAAAATTAAACAATGGCCTCATTTCAAATGTCAACTTCAATTATGCCTAACAGATCTTCCTCTCAGCCGACTTCATCAAGTGCTGACAAAAAGAGGAAGTTAGAACTTTTTTCAGACTCTCTTGATAATGGACAGGACAGCTGGCCGGCTTTTATTGTTCTCTCGACTAAGAGTGAACAGAAGCCGGCTTCAAAAATTCACCCTTTTGTATTGAAAAGGGCTCTCCAGGGCGCTGCTGGAACATTAAAAACAGTTAAAATTTAAGATCCGGAGACATTCTCATTGAATGTTTCCGGAAGCAACAATCCAAAAATTTATTATCATTAAATAAAATTGCTGATATATCTGTTTTCGCATCCGCGCACAATTCCCTGAACAGCTGTCAGGGAATAATTCGTGACCGGGATGGTGATATTATTGACTTGTCTGAGGAGGAAATATGCGCAGAACTGAAATCACAAGGTGTTGCCAGAGTTAAACGCTTCACTATGAAGAAATCTGGCAACATCATTAAACTTAATACATATCTTTTGACCTTTAACACAACCTCGCTTCCGTCGTATATCTACATTGGCCCGTATAGGGTTAGTGTAGATTTATACATTCCCAACCCTACACGCTGCTTTACTTGCCAAAAATTTGGTCACGGCAAGGGCCAATGTAAAAATAAAATGGTTTGTTTTAGATGCGGCAGTGAGGGTCATGATGGTTTCGACTGCAGCAGCACAGTTAAGTGTTGTAATTGCAGTGGAGATCACATGGCCTCCTCCAAGGACTGTCCGTTTTTTATTAAAGAAAAGCAAATAATAAATCTAAAAACTAAAAATAATATCTCTTATCAGGAGACCCGCAAATTGGCCTCCGTCTCTAACACATCACTGCAATCTTCGTTTGCCAATGTGGTCAAGCGAACTACAACGTCTGTTGGAACTCAGACTTCATTAACATGGCCCATTGGAAACGACAAACCTAGCTTCACATCTTTACAACCTGCTGCTCAACCTGCGCATATTTCCTGCTCAACACAGACCACTGCAGAACAGCAAATAAAACCAGTCAATAATAAACAACAAACTGATAAACCTGAAATTAACCAATTCAAAAACAAATCTGCCAAAACCAAATCTGAAAATAAATATAATAGTGATAATAGTAAACCTAGCGGTCCCACAGAGCGTCCCTCTAAGGCCACCAGGGACCCTGTCCAAACTTTTAATAGATTTGGATCGTTGGAGGACGTTGGAGAACGTTGGTCCTACAACATCGGATGCGGATGTGATGGATACATCACCCGCACCAGGGAGATCTTCCAGCCGATCTCCAAGGAAGGGTCGTCCTCGGTCCAAACATAAAGAGAAATCTCCTATACGTCTCCCTCCATAATGTCTTATTTAGACAAAATTATACAGTGGAATTGTCGAGGTCTTAAGATAAATTTTATTGAAATAACACAGCTAGTTCAATTACTAAATCCTATTGCCCTGTGTCTTCAGGAAACTCACCTGAAGACATCTGACAAAGATAATATAACTCTGAAAAATTATTCCTTATACAGCACTTATTCAAATGAAGAAGATCGAGCTGCAGGCGGCTCTTCCATCTTCGTGAATAACAATGTTATTCACAGCCCTGTTGCTCTGGATACAGAACTGCAGGCTGTGGCTGTTCGTGTTTCGTTGTCCAAAACAATCACATTATGTTCGGTGTATATTTCCCCGAACATTTCTTTGTCAGCTTTGCAGTTACAAAATCTAAAAGAACAATTACCCAAACCTTTTATACTTATGGGAGATTTTAATTCCCATAACCCCCTTTGGGGCAGTAATAACATAAATAATAAGGGCAAGTTAATGGAAGATTTTTTATCGAATGGTGAACTGTGTTATTTCAATGATGGTTCTAACACCTATTTACATCCGGGTAATGGCGCTTATTCTGCTATCGATCTCACTATCTCAGACCCATCACTTCTCCCAGATTTTTCTTGGAGGGTGCATGACGATCTTTGTGGTCGTGACCATTTTCCTATAATCCTAGAACATATCACTTCTAATTCTTTAGAACGTGTAGCTAGGTGGAAATTCGATAAAGCAGATTGGATCGCATTTGAGATGTTCTGTGAGGCTGATATCATTCCAGAGACTCTCAAAGCAGCAGATGATCCTATGTTAAAATTTACCGAGCTTGTATTACGAGCTGCCGATAGAACTATACCTAAGACCTCGACAAATCCAAAATCCAAAAGTAAACCCTGGTACGACAATGACTGTCGTAAAGCCATAAAGGACCGTAAAAAGGCTGAACGTAGATTTAATCATTGTCCTACTGATAATAACTTAAACCAGGTTCGTATTTTTCGAGCTAAGGCTCGTCGATTACTCAAGTCCAAGAGACGATCTTGTTGGCGGAACTTTGTTTCAGGCATTACGTCAAAAAACACCCATGCGTAAGGTCTGGAACATGGTTCAGAAACTTAAGGGCAAAAATAATAAAGCAAAAGTTCAGCATTTAAAGGATGGAGATAATATATTAACTTCTCCACCCGATATAGCAAATAAACTTGCTGAAACAATTTCAAACAAATCTTCTTCTGAGAATTACTCTAAAGAATTCCAACATATTAAAAACCAGAAGGAGAAAATTAAATTGCCCTTTTCTTCTAAGAATTTAGAAGATTATAATCATCCTTTTAATATCGATGAACTTAGAACTGCATTAAAAAAGGCCCACGATACTGCCTGTGGTCCTGATAATGTATATTATAAGTTTCTGAACCATTTACCACCTGAGCCACTGGAGACTCTCTTGGACTTGATTAATGATATTTGGATAACTGGTAATTTTCCACCATCATGGAGGGAGGCGTGTATTATTCCGGTTCCCAAACCGGGTAAGGATCATACTGATCCAAATAATTACCGTCCCATAGCTCTTACCAGCTGTGTCTGTAAGACTATGGAACGGATGATTAATGATAGACTTGTTTGGTTTCTTGAAACCAACAAGCTTTTATCTAATATTCAATGCGGTTTTCGACAAGGTAGATCTACCATGGATCACCTTGTTCGATTCGAAACCTTTATTCGCGATGGCTTCATCAGTAATGAACATGTGGTGTCTATATTTTTTGACCTTGAAAAGGCCTACGACACCACATGGAAATATGGCATTTTAAAAGACCTCGCGAACATGGGTCTTAAAGGTCGCTTACCTATATTTATATCCAAATTTTTATCTGATCGTCAGTTTAAGGTACGGGTGGGGTCCACTCTTTCTGACTCTTATGAGCAAGAAATGGGTGTACCCCAGGGCAGCATTCTATCACCAACTCTGTTTAGCATAAAAATAAATAGCCTAGCAAAAACATTAACATCTGGCACAGAGGGTTCTTTATACGTCGCTGATTTCCTTATATGCTACCGAGCTAAGAATATGAACAATATCGAACGTCAGTTGCAGCTTTGTCTCAACAAAATCGAGAAATGGGCAACTGAAAACGGTTTTAGATTTTCAACGTCTAAAACCGTCGGTATGCATTTTTGTAATAAACGGAAACTTCATCTTGACCCTGAGTTTAATTTTTGTGGTAAACAGGTTAAAATTGTTGGAGAAACAAAATTTTTAGGTATAATATTTGATAGTAAGCTATCTTTTATACCTCATATCAAAATGCTTAAAGCTAAATGTACAAAGGCTCTCGATATAATTAAGGTCGTGTCTAGCACGGATTGGGGTACTGACCGATCAGTTTTACTTAATTTATATCGTTCTCTGGTGAGGTCTAAATTGGACTATGGATCCATCATTTACGGTTCCGCTAGGAAGTGGTACATTAAAATGTTGGATCCTGTCCATCACCAAGGTTTGAGGCTCAGCCTTGGTGCTTTTAGAACCTCACCAGTAGAAAGTTTATACGTGGAGGCAAATGAGCCTTCCTTATACAACCGACGTATTAAACTTAGTCTTCAATATACTACAAAGCTTAAAGCACATCCAACAAACCCTGCCTACGACTGTGTTTTCAATCCATTATATGTAGACAAATATATTAAATGTCCTAACAAGATCCCTTCGTTCGGTCTGCGCATACGGGACCATATTGTGGGAGCTAACATCAAGCTGGAGGATATAGCTCTGGTGTCTTTTCCGGAGTCTCCTCCATGGCTTCTTCCACAAACTAAACTAATATTTGATCTACGTAAATATAATAAATCGAATACAAATCCTCTTATAATTCAGCAAGGTTTTGCTGAAATTAAAACTAATTATATGGATTATAAATTTATATATACTGACGGGTCGAAGGATGGGGACAGGGTTGCGACTGCGGCTGTCATGGAGCAGCGAGTCTCTTCCTTTCGTCTTCCATCCTCTTCTTCAATATTCTCTGCCGAGGCCAGAGCTATACTCCTGGCCTTATCATATGTTTCTTCTGGGTGTGCCCAGAGGGCAATGATATGTACTGACTCGTTGTCTTGCCTATTGGCAATACAGAATAATAAATTTAAAAATCCCTTGATCCTTCAAATTTTAGCTATACATAGGAAATTAATTAGAAGAGGTAAAGATATTATATTTTGCTGGATACCAAGTCATATTGGTATCCATGGAAACACAGTCGCAGACAGGGAGGCGAAAGCTGCCCTAAATAAACCCATATCTAAGATAAAAATCCCTTATACTGACATGAAGTCCAATATTCTTAAATATGTTCGTGGCCTTTGGCAGGGTGAATGGAACTTGCAGGTCCATAATAAACTGCATGCCATTCATCCGGTCATTGGCTATAATTCATATACATTTGATATGTCTCGTAGAGACCAAGTCGTTTTAACCAGATGCCGTATTGGACATTCTCATCTGACGCACAATTTCATCTTGGATGGGAGCAGTGCTCCCGAGTGTGTTGGATGTGATGCTCAATATGGCATCAAACATATTCTGGTTGACTGTGTAGACTTTGCCCACGTTCGGCAGAGATTCTACACGGTCAACTCTATATATGATTTATTTGACAGCATCGCTGGCGATGTTGTCATAAATTTTTTGAAGGCCATTGGTCTATATCATAAAATATAAATTTTAATTGTCAAATATCTATAGATAAACAGTTATATATATTTATACATGTACTATAACCCTGGTTTTCGAGTTTTAAATCTTATTTTTCTTTTATTCGATTTTAATCACGTCTGTACTTTTTGTTTTACTTTTGGTGTTCATATTATCAGATCGAAAACCTTAACCGTCTCTTGCTTTCACCTTGTTCTCGCCACGATATGGCTGAAATATTGCCGATGTGGCGTTAAGCCATAATCATTCATTCATTCATTCATTCCAAACACAAAGATAAATCTCCTATACGTCTCCCTCCATAATGGCGATATACGATAAAATTATACAATGGAATTGTCGAGGTCTTAAGGTAAATTTTATTGAAATAACACAGCTAGTTCAATCTTTAAATCCAGCTGCTCTCTGTCTTCAGGAAACTCACCTGAAGACATCTGACAAAGATAAATTATCTCTTAAAAATTATACACTTTATAGCAATTATTCTGGTGAAGAAGAGCGAGCTTGTGGCGGCTCCTCTATTTTGAAATAAGCAACTGAAAACGGTTTTAGATTTTCAACGTCTAAAACCGTCGGTATGCATTTTTGTAATAAAAGGAAACTTCATCTTGACCCTGAGCTTAATTTTTGTGGTAAACAGGTTAAAATTGTTGGAGAAACAAAATTTTTAGGTATAATATTTGATAGTAAGCTATCTTTTATACCTCATATCAAAATGCTTAAAGCTAAATGTACAAAGACTCTCGATATAATTAAGGTCGTGTCTAGCACCGATTGGGGTGCTGACCGATCAGTTTTACTTAATTTATATCGTTCTCTGGTGAGGTCTAAATTGGACTATGGATCCATCATTTACGGTTCCGCTAGGAAGTCATACATTAAAATGTTGGATCCTGTTCATCACCAAGGTTTGAGGCTCAGCCTTGGTGCTTTTAGAACCTCACCAGTAGAAAGTTTATACGTGGAGGCAAATGAACCTTCTTTATATTTTTCAATCCATTGTATGTAGACAAATATACTAAATGTCCTAACAAGATCCCTTCATTCGGTCTTTGTATACAGGACCATATTGTGGGCGCTAACATCAAGCTGGATGATATAGCTCCGGAGTCTCCTCCATGGCTTCTTCCACAACCTAAACTAATATTTGATCTACGTAAATATAATAAATGGAATATAAATCCTCTTATAATGCAGCAAAGTTTTGCTGAAATTAAAGTTAATTATATGGATTATAAATTTATATATACTGACGGGTCGAAGGATGGGGACAGGGTTGCGACTGCGGCTGTCATGGAGCAGCGGGTCTCTTCCTTTCGTCTTTTATACTCTTTAATATTCTCTGCCGAGGCCAGAGCTATACTATCCATGGAAACACAGTCGCAGACAGGGAGGCGAAAGCTGCCCTAAATAAACCCATATCTAAGGTAAAAATCCCTTTTTTATACTGACATGAAGTCCAGTATTCTTAAATATATTCGATGCCTTTGGCAGGGTGAATGGAACTTGCAGGTCCATAATAAACTGCATGCCATTCATCCTGTCATTGGCTATAATTCATATACAATTAATGTGTCTCTTTAGAGACCAAATTTCATACTGGATGGGAGCAGTGCTCCAGAGTGTGTTGGATGCGATGCTCAATATGGCATCAAACATATTCTGGTTGACTGTGTAGACTTTGCCCATGTTCGGCAAAGATTCTACACAGTCAAATCTATATATGATTTATTTGACAGCATCGCTGGCGATGTTGTCATAAATTTTTTGAAGGTTATTGGCCTATATCATAAAATTTAAATTTTAATTGTCATAAATATTTAAAGACAAACAGTTATATACATATAGAATATAATCCTGGTTTTCGAATTTTAACTCATATTTTTTCTTTTATGCGATTTTAAACATGTCTACTTTTTGTTTTACTTTTGATGGTCATATTATCATATCGAAAACCTTAACCGTCTCGCGTTTTCAGATTGTTCACTGTGAAAACGTGGAAACACAGTCGTCGACAGGGAAGCGAAAGCTGCCCTATATAAACCTGTATCTCGGGTTAGAATCCCTTTTATACCGACGTGAAGTGTAATATTGTTAAATATATTCGTCGCCTTTGGCAGGGTGAATGGGACTTGCAGATCCACAAGAAACTGTATGCCATCCATCCTGCCATTGGTTACAATGACTGTACTTGTCAAATGTCTCGTAGAGATCAAGTAGTTTTAACGAGGTTTCGTATTGGGCATTCTCGTCTAACACACAATTTCATCTTAGATGGGAGCAGTGCTCCCGAGTGTGTTGGATGTGACGCTGAATATGGCATCAAACATATCTTGGTTGACTGAGTAGACTTTGCCCGTATTAGGCAAAGGTTCTACACGGTCACCTCTATATATGATTTATTTGACAGCATCGCTGGCGATGTTGTCATAAATTATTTGAAGGCCATTGGCCTATATCATAAAACATAAATTTTAATTGTCATAAATATCTATAAACAGTTATATACATATAGATTTATACATGTACTATAACCCTGGTTTTCGAGTTTTAACTTTTATTTCTTTTATGTACGATTTTATACATGTCTGTACTTTTTGTTTTACTTTTGATGTTCATATTATCATATCGAAAACCTTAACCGTCTCCTGTTTTCACCTTGTTCTCGCCACGATATTGTTGAAATATTGCCGATGTGGTTTTAAGCCATAATCATTCATTCATCATTCATTCATCCAACAAACCCTGCCTACGGCTGTTTTCAATCCATCTTATGTAGACAAATTTCATAAAAGTCCCAATAAGATCCCTTGGTTTGGTGTTCTTATAGGCGGCCATATTGTGGAAGCTAACATCAAACTAGAGGATATAGCTCCGGGTCAAAGGATGTATTAGGTGCTATCTGTTCCGGAATCAGTATAATGTGACTGGGTGGGGCGTCGTGTATGGTGTGTTCGGCATGATATTTTAGTGGCGATATGGACTCGCCCTGCCCGAAGATGACGCTGTACACGTACACAAACCTGGTGACTCCTTGTCACCATGTGACTGAAAAATTAAGTACGACGTTAGACGCCAAATATTCATACACTTCCCTAGAAAGATCCCAAACATCAGAAAAAGAAGGTTGCTGCCAGGCCTTCCCAAGTACGACGGGAGAGGAAGCTAGCATGACCTTGATTTGAACTCACACAATACTCTACCTGTCTAGGGCCGGCTACCCACCTTACCGCCCCAGTATGGGATGAATCTAACGGTGAAACGTTTGACAGAGATACATGCCGTTTGCGCTCTTCAGGGAAAGATAACTTATTTGAATCGCTCCACATCAATGTCAATTATTCAGTTACTTCCCTTTGGTTACGAAATTTCAAGTCGTTCGAACATATTCAATTAAATTGTATGATGTAAAGACAAAAATGGTTTACATAAAAACTAATATTGAGGACATGTGAACATTTCAGAAAACTTGTAATCGAATATAAAATTTACAATGACTCTTATAGTTCCAATTTAAAGAGGAGGGTTTCCTCGGTGAACGAGGGGGTTAGCACGCCAGCGTGCACAGTGACCCAGGAGCCTCTCACCAGTGCTGTCGTTTCTCATGCTGGCTTTCTTTACGGCCGTGCGTAGGAAGGTCTACAACGCTATCTGTCGATAAATGATATATTCGTGAGCGCGAGCATTAATCAAATGAAAAAATAAAGATTTTATCCCAGATATTTTGGCCAAAAAAAAATCTGTGCAAAACCTAATGGAATTTTCCCCATTCCGCAAAATATCAACATCGTTGCCGCACGTTGCTGTTCAAAATAAGTAAAACAAAAAGTTGCCAAAATTTAAACAGCGTGTCGCATTATGAGTGAAAAATTTAGAATCGTTTAAACATCATAATTAGTAAAGTTTCGAGTCTGCTGTTTACTGAAATGCCAATATTTAAATACATAGTCATCAACTAAAGCTGAAGTAATTAAAAGAGTAGTATTCCTGAAATGTGCGAGAAGTACTTTAAAAACTTCTTCACCGCTTATCTTGTTTTCTCTAGTGTCGAATTAGTGGAATGTTATCTCTGGTGTACACGTACTGTGACGAAGTGTACTATTATTTTTGGTGTCCTCGTACTGTGACGAGGTGAAATGTTACGTCCTGCATACCGTAACAAGGGGGAGTGTTATGGTTGGTGTCATCATAATGTGACTGGGTGGAATGTTATGTCTGCGCGCTGTGACTGGGTGGAATGTTATTTGTGGTGTCTGCACGCTGTGACTGAGTGGAATGTTATATGTGATTTTTTCACGCTGTGACTGGGTGGAATGTTATATGTGATGTCTGCATACTGTGACTGGGTAGAATGTTATATGTGATGTCTGCACGCTGGGACTGGGTGGAATGTTATATGTGATGTCTGCATACTGTGACTGGGTGGAATGTTATATGTGGTGTCTTCACGCTGTGACTGAGTGGAATGTTATATGTGATTTTTTCACGCTGTGACTGGGTGGAATGTTATATGTGATGTCTGCACGCTGTGACTGGGTAGAATGTTATATGTGATGTCTGCACGCTGTGACTGAGTGGAATGTTATATGTGATGTCTTCACGCTGTGACTGGGTAGAATGTTATATGTGATTTCTTCACGCTGTGACTGGGTGGAATGTTATATGTGATGTCTGCATACTGTGACTGGATGGAATGTTATATGTGATGTCGGCACGCTGTGACTGAGTGGAGTGTTATATGTGATGTCTGCACGCTGTGACTGGATGGAATGTTATGTGTGATGTCTGCACGCTGTGACTGGATGGAATGTTATGTGTGATGTCTGCATGCTGTGACTGGGTAGAATGTTATATGTGATGTCTGCACGCTGTGACTGGGTGGAATGTGGTGTCTGCACGCTGTGACTGAGTGGAATGTTATGTGGTGTCTGCACGCTGTGACTGAGTGGAATGTTATATGTGATGTCTGCACGCTGTGACTGAGTGGAATGTTCTATGTGATGTCTGCAAGCTGTGACTGGGTGGAATGTGGTGTCTGCACGCTGTGACTGAGTGGAATGTTATATGTGATATCTTCACGTTGTGACTGGGTAGAATGTTATATGTGGTGTGTGCACGCTGTGACTGAGTGGAATGTTATATGTGATGTCTTCACGATGTGAGGGGGGGAATGTTATATGTGATGTTTTCACGCTGTGACTCGGTAGAATGTTATATGTGGTGTCTGCACGCTGTGACTGAGTGGAATGTTATATGTGATGTCTGCACGCTGTGACTGAGTGGAATGTTATGTGATGTCTTCACGCTGTGACTGGGTGGAATGTTATATGTGGTGTCTGCACGCTGTGACTGAGTGGAATGTTATGTGATGTCTTCACGCTGTGACTGGATGGAATGTTATGTGTGATGTCTGCATGCTGTGACTGGGTAGAATGTTATATGTGATGTCTGCACGCTGTGACTGGGTGGAATGTGTCTGCACGCTGTGACTGAGTGGAATGTTATGTGGTGTCTGCACGCTGTGACTGAGTGGAATGTTATATGTGATGTCTGCACGCTGTGACTGAGTGGAATGTTCTATGTGATGTCTGCAAGCTGTGACTGGGTGGAATGTGGTGTCTGCACGCTGTGACTGAGTGGAATGTTATATGTGATATCTTCACGTTGTGACTGGGTAGAATGTTATATGTGGTGTGTGCACGCTGTGACTGAGTGGAATGTTATATGTGATGTCTTCACGATGTGAGGGGGGGAATGTTATATGTGATGTTTTCACGCTGTGACTCGGTAGAATGTTATATGTGGTGTCTGCACGCTGTGACTGAGTGGAATGTTATATGTGATGTCTGCACGCTGTGACTGAGTGGAATGTTATATGTGATGTCTTCACGCTGTGACTGGGTGGAATGTTATATGTGGTGTCTGCACGCTGTGACTGAGTGGAATGTTATGTGATGTCTTCACGCTGTGACTGGGTGGAATGTTATATGTGATGTCTGCACGCTGTGACTGGGTGGAATGTTATATGTGATGTCTGCACGCTGGGACTGGGTGGAATGTTATATGTGATGTCTGCACGCTGTGACTGGGTAGAATGTTATATGTGATGTCTGCACGCTGTGACTGAGTGGAATGTTATATGTGATGTCTTCACGCTGTGACTGGGTAGAATGTTATATGTGATTTCTTCACGCTGTGACTGGGTGGAATGTTATATGTGATGTCTGCATACTGTGACTGGATGGAATGTTATATGTGATGTCGGCACGCTGTGACTGAGTGGAGTGTTATATGTGATGTCTGCACGCTGTGACTGGATGGAATGTTATGTGTGATGTCTGCATGCTGTGACTGGGTAGAATGTTATATGTGATGTCTGCACGCTGTGACTGGGTGGAATGTGGTGTCTGCACGCTGTGACTGAGTGGAATGTTATGTGGTGTCTGCACGCTGTGACTGAGTGGAATGTTATATGTGATGTCTGCACGCTGTGACTGAGTGGAATGTTCTATGTGATGTCTGCAAGCTGTGACTGGGTGGAATGTGGTGTCTGCACGCTGTGACTGAGTGGAATGTTATATGTGATATCTTCACGTTGTGACTGGGTAGAATGTTATATGTGGTGTGTGCACGCTGTGACTGAGTGGAATGTTATATGTGATGTCTTCACGATGTGAGGGGGGGAATGTTATATGTGATGTTTTCACGCTGTGACTCGGTAGAATGTTATATGTGGTGTCTGCACGCTGTGACTGAGTGGAATGTTATGTGATGTCTTCACGCTGTGACTGGGTGGAATGTTATATGTGATGTCTGCACGTTGTGACTGAGTGGAATGTTATATGTTATGTCTGCACGCTGTGACTGGGTGGAATGTTATATGTGATGTCGGCACGCTGTGACTGAGTGGAGTGTTATATGTGATGTCTGCACGCTGTGACTGGATGGAATGTTATGTTATGTCGGCACTCTGTGACTGAGTGGAATGTCATATGTGATGTCTGCATACTGTGACTGGGTAGAATGTTATATGTAATGTCGGCACGCTGTGCCTGGGTGAAATGTTATGTGATGTCTGCATACTGTGACTGGGTGGAATGTTATGTGATGTCTGCATACTGTGACTGAGTGGAATGTTATATGTGATGTCTGCACGCTATGACTGGGTACAATGTTATATGTGATGTCTGCATGCTGTGACTGAGTGGAGTGTTATGTGATGTCTGCACGCTGTGACTGAGTGGAATGTTATATGTGATGTCTTCACGCTGTGACTGGGTGGAATGTTATATGTGGTGTCTGCATGCTGTGACTGAGTGGAGTGTTATGTGATGTCTGCACGCTGTGACTGAGTGGAATGTTATATGTGATGTCTTCACGCTGTGACTGGGTGGAATGTTATATGTGGTGTGTGCACGCTGTGACTGGGTGGAATGTTATATGTGATGTCTTCACGCTGTGACTGGGTGGAATGTTATATGTGATGTCTTCACGCTGTGACTGGGTAGAATGTTATGTGATGTCTTCATGCTGTGACTGGGTAGAATGTTACATGTGATGTCTTCATGCTGTGACTGGGTGGAATGTTATATGATGTCTTCACGCTGTGACTGGGTAGAATGTTATATGTGATGTCTGCATGCTGTGACTGAGTGGAGTGTTATGTGATGTCTTCACGCTGTGACTGGGTAGAATGTTATATGTGATGTCTTCATGCTGTGACTGGGTAGAATGTTATGTGATGTCTTCATGCTGTGACTGGGTGGAATGTTATATGTGATGTCTTCACGCTGTGACTGGGTGGAGTGTTATATGTGATGTCTGCACGCTGTGACTGAGTGGAATGTTATATGTGATGTCTTCACGCTGTGACTGGGTGGAATGTTATATGTGATGTGTGCTCGCTGTGACTGAGTGGAATGTTATGTGATGTCTTCACGCTGTGACTGGGTGGAATGTTATATGTGATATCTGCACGTTGTGACTGAGTGGAATGTTATATGTGATGTCTGCACGTTGTGACTGAGTGGAATGTTATATGTGATATCTGTACGTTGTGACTGAGTGGAATGTTATATGTGATATCTGCACGTTGTGACTGAGTGGAATGTTATATGTTATGTCTGCACGCTGTGACTGGGTGGAATGTTATATGTGATATCTGCACGTTGTGACTGAGTGGAATGTTATATGTGATATTTGCACGTTGTGACTGAGTGGAATGTTATATGTGATATCTGCACGTTGTGACTGAGTGGAATGTTATATGTTATGTCTGCACGCTGTGACTGAGTGGAATGTTATATGTGATATCTGCACGTTGTGACTGAGTGGAATGTTATATGTGATATCTGCACGTTGTGACTGAGTGGAATGTTATATGTTATGTCTGCACGCTGTGACTGGGTGGAATGTTACATGTGATGTCTGCATGCTGTGACTGAGTGGAATGTTATATGTGATGTCTGCACGCTGTGACTGGGTAGAATGTTATATATGATGTCTGCATGCTGTGACTGAGTGGAGTGTTATGTGATATCGGAACGCTGTGACTGGGTAGAATGTTATATGTGATGTCTGCACACTGTGACTGAGTGGAATGTTATATGTTATGTCTGCACGCTGTGACTGGGTGGAATGTTATATGTGATGTCTTCACGCTGTGACTGGGTAGAATGTTATGTGATGTCTTCATGCTGTGACTGGGTGGAATGTTATATGTGATGTCTTCACGCTATGACTGGGTAGAATGTTATATGTGATGTCTGCACGCTGTGACTGAGTGGAATATTATGTGGTGTCTGCACGCTATGACTGAGTGCAATGTTATATTTTAATTTTTTAATTTAATTCTTTATTTGTTTACTGAGGATATCCCACAACCCATGGGTCACTAGGGTGTCTCCTCAAACTTATATACATCATACATTTATATAATCAAAACTTGATAGTGAAAAATAACATATTTACAATAGACATAGGCGTCCAATACTGCACACACTCATATACTTTATTAAGTACCGAATATATAACAGATTTAAGAATGGGTTTCAGTCTTAGCACTTTGTACCTTAAAAGGAGCTTGTTTGAACTACTTGGTGAGTACAATGGATAAATCTTCGAGTATCTTGAATGAATTTGTGCACAGAACAGAATATGGTTTTATTGTCTTCAAGAGATAGGTCATTTCATCCAAAAAGTAAAATATTTGAGATGTTTTGAGCAATGCGGAAGGAAAATAGATAAGTGAGCATTTGGAGAAATCGTTTTAGTAAACCTGTCGAACATGTGCTTCCTTTGAGCGGCATATGCGGGACATTCAATAGGAAAATGAGAATTTTCACATTTGTAATTACATTTATGACAAGACTGGTCACCTGAAAGGCCATTGGTAAATAAGTCTGCGTGAAGAGCGCTCAGTCCCATCCGCATCCTACAATGCAGTATCTAGGAAAATGTTACAAAAGAATCGTACAGTACGGAAATAGTAATGCTGTCAACAAAACTTGGTTTGAGATAGGATTTAAGCTTTTCTAGAGAGTCGTGACGAAAGTGGAGAGGTATTGAATTCCAATCTTTAATTGTTTGGGGAATAAATGACGACATGTACAACTGGATACGACCTTTGGGAAGACGGATGTTGTGCTTATTTCGTAGATTGTATGTACTGGCGACAGCTTCATTTCCGCATGGTAGTAACTTTTTCAAATAAGGAGGCGATAGCCCATTTATAATTTTATGGAAGAGAAGAATTCTGTGGGATCTACGTCTCACATAAAGCGGTTCCCATCTTAGTTCATTTAATAATTTACTATACGATGTCCGACGTAAGCCCCCAGAACAGAGAAGAGCAGCTCTTCGCTGAATTGTTTCAAGTTTTTGAGACAACACTATACCGCAATTGTCAAACAGGATGTCACCATATTCGATGGTAGATCTTATTTGACTGAAGTATAGAGTTTTCAAACATTTTCGGGTAAGGCATTTCTTACATCGGTTGAGAATACTCAGTTTTTTGTTACATTTATTAACTAAGTTTCTAATGTGTTCGTCCCATTTCCCATTGTGTTGTAAAAAGATCCCAAGGTGTTTGTGGGACTGAACGCTCTTCACCTCCGTGCCATTAAGATACAGTTTGGGATAGGAAGGATTTCCCTTTAATGATACAAGGAAATAAACTGTCTTAAGAGCATTGAATGTGACACACCATTGATTTGCTCACAATGCTAACTTGTTAAGGTCACGATTCAGTCTTGTTTCTGAGACTGGTAGTTCTTTAATTTCTTCTAACAAGGATGTGTCGTCAGCAAATATATTTGTCAGATTCAATATTAGTATTTATATCATTTATGAAGATAAGAAACAACAAAGGACCAAGTACAGAGCCCTGGGGAACTCCTGAGTACGTAGGATTCGAGCTAGATTCTTTACCGTTGAGGCAAACAATACCCATCTGCCTCAACTTAAACAGTAAACCTGTGTGCCAAACCTTGTCAAAGGCTTTGCTCACATCCAAGAATACCAAACACATATCATTACCGTTGTCTAAACCTTTATAAATATTATGGACGATTTTAGTTAGTTGACAGATAGTTGAATCACCACTTTTGAATCCTGCATTGTGAGGAATAAGAATATTGTTTATCGTAAGATATTGATATAAATGTTTATAGATGACTTTTTCAAATACTTTGGATATCGATGGTTGAAGACATACTGGTCTGTAGTTAGAAATACAATGTCGATCACCTTTTTTAAATACTGGGCAAACGCGGCACCTTTTCCACGCGGACGGAAAAACGCCGTTTTGTAATGAAGAGTTAAATAGTTTAGTAAGCGAGGGTACTATACTTCCTGCTGCACTCTGCAACATAAAATTACTGATTCCATCCGGACCTGATGCCTTCCTTGTATTTAACGAACTGAGACACTGGCCAACTTCCTTTTCGGTTATTTGTATACTGTTTAAACGAGTTGTAGTAACGAAGGAGAAGTCCGGCAAGTCGGGGACAGGAGATGGAAGGTCAGAATGTGATGCAAAGAATGCACAGAAAGCATTGGCCTTATCAATATCACTGGACACATTTTTACCATTTACAAGTAGTGGTGGTATTGGAGGTTTTGCTTTAGAACCCAACAGTGATTTCATTGAAGACCAGTAAGTCTTGGTATCTAGATTTGGGTCAGATAGTTTGGTCTTTAGACGTGTAGCATAGCGACGAATTGCCTCTCTTTTGGTTGTGTTGGCCTCCCTTCTGGCTATATAGAAGCGAAATTTATCTTTTTCATTTTTAGATCTTTTATACTTTTTAAAGCATCTATTTCGAATTCGTAACTTATATCGCACATCATTGGTCACCCAGGGCTTGTTGCGGGGTCTCACGGTAATTTCTTTATTTGGGATAGCTTCCTTACAGCATGACAGAAAAAGATTTGACCATGCATACACTTTGTCATTTATATCAGTGAAAACGTCACATATATCCCAGGGTGAGACAGACAGTAAGTTACGTAGACGGTCTATATCAGCACATTTAAGGTCCCATACATGTCTTTTAAAACATTTAGGGTTATCATTGCACAGAACATTCAGTTTACAATAGATCGTGCAGTGGTCAAGATTAGCCATGGGACAAGCCACTCCGTAATCTATTACATATCTCATATTGTCAGTGATTATTAGATCTAATAAATAAGCACTATCTTCCGTATATCTTGTCGGCTCATTCAGTATTTGAAATAAATTTTTTCCAGCCAAAAGGTCGAAAAGTTTCATTTTTAATTCACTGTTATCATGGTATTTATTCCAGGCAGTGCAGCGATCGTTAAAATCACCAAATATTAGTAAAGCATGTGGGTTTTCTAATATAACAGAAGTGAGAGTAGAATCAAAGTTATCAATAAAAAGATCCCGTGATTCCGTTGATTGGTTAGGAGGGCGGTAACATACAGCAACTAATACACTTCTATTGAACAATTCAATTGTAATCCATAGCATTTCATTTTCATTTTCAAGATCTAATCTGCGTGTGATATTCAATGATGACTTACAATAAATGTCAACACCCCCACCATGCCTATCTCTGTCTTTCCCCATAATGTAGTACCCTTCTATATTAACTCTTTCATCTGGTATGGCAGAACTAAGCCAAGTTTCTGTTACACAAATAATATCGTAATCATGTTCTTTTACAAGTACGGTCGAGACTTCGTCTAATTTAGAATATGATGACATTTGATCATCAGACTGAGCCAGAAGGCTCCTAGCATTAAAATGACAACATCTAGTTGTAGTCATGTAGTTTTCGGTAAGATCACGTGTGATTATATGTGATGTCTGCACGCTGTGACTGGATGGAATGTTACATGTGATGTCTGCACGCTGTGACTGAGTGGAATGTTATATGTGATGTCTGCACGCTGTGACTGAGTGGAATGTTATATGTGATGTCTGCACGCTGTGACTGGGTGGAATGTGGTGTCTGCACGCTGTGACTGGGTGGAATGTGGTGTCTGCACGCTGTGACTGGGTGGGATGTTTTCTTTGGTGTCTCCATACTGTGACTGGGTGGAATGTTATATGTGATGTCTGCATGCTGTCACTGGGTGGGATGTTATATGTGATGTCTGCACGCTGTGACTAGGTGGGATGTTTTCTTTGGTGTCTCCATACTGTGACTGGGTGGAATGTTATATGTGATGTCTGCATACTGTAACTGGGTGGAATGTTATATGTGGTGTCTGCACAATGTGACTGGGTGGAATGTTATATGTGATGTCTGCATGCTGTGACTGGGTGGAATGTTATATGTGATGTCTGCACGCTGTGACTGGGTGGAATGTTATATGTGATGGCATGCTGTGACTGAGTGGAATGTTATATGTGATGTCTGCATACTGTGACTGAGTGGAATGTTATATGTGATGTCTGCATGTTGTGACTGGGTGGAATGTTATATATGATGTCTGCATGCTGTGACTGAGTGGAGTGTTATGTGATGTCGGAACGCTGTGACTGGGTAGAATGTTATATGTGATGTCTGCACACTGTGACTGGGTGGAGTGTTATATGTGATGTCTGCATGCTGTGACTGAGTGGAATGTTATGTGATGTCTTCACGTTGTGACTGGGTAGAATGTTATATGTGATGTCTGCATGCTGTAACTGGGTGGAATGTTATATGTGATGTCTGCACAATGTGACTGGGTGGAATGTTATATGTGATGTCTGAATGCTGTGACTGGGTGGAATGTTAAATGTGATGTCTGCATGCTGTGACTGGGCGGAATGTTATATGTGATGTCTGCATGCTGTGACTGGGTGGAATGTTACATGTTATGTCTGCATGCTGTGACTGAGTGGAATGTTATATGTGATGTCTGCACGCTGTGACTGGGTAGAATGTTATATGTGATGTCTGCATGCTGTGACTGAGTGGAATGTTATATGTGATGTCTGCATGCTGTAATTGGGTGGAATGTTATATGTGATGTATGCACACTGTGACTGGGTGAAATGTTAAATGTGATGTCTGCATGTTGTGACTGAGTGGAATGTTATATGTTATGTCTGCATGCTGTGACTGAGTGGAATGTTATGTGATGTCTTCACGCTGTGACTGGGTAGAATGTTATGTAATGTCTTCACGCTGTGCCTGGGTAGAATGTTATATGTGATGTCTGCACGCTGTGACTGAGTGGAATGTTACATGTGATGTCTACGCGCTGTGACTGAGTGGAATGTTACATGGGATGTCTGCACGCTGTAACTGAGTGGAATGTTCAATGTGATGTCTGCATGCTGTGACTGGGCGGAATGTTATATGTGATGTCTGCATGCTGTGACTGGGTGGAATGTTACATGTGATGTCTGCATGCTGTAACTGGGTGGAGTGTTATATGTGATGTCTGCACGCTGTGACTGGGTGGAATGTTATATGTGATGTCTTCACGCTGTGACTGGGTAGAATGTTATATGTGATGTCTGCATGCTGTGACTGAGTGGAATGTTATGTGTGATGTCTGCATGCTGTAACTGGGTAGAATGTTATATGTGATGTCTGCACACTGTGACTGGGTGGAATGTTATATGTGATGTCTGCGTGCTGTGACTGGGTGGAATGTTATATGTGATGTCTACACACTGTGACTGAGTGGAATGTTAAATGTGATGTCTGCATACTGTGACTGAGTGGAATGTTATATGTGATGTCTGCATGTTGTGACTGAGTGGAATGTTATATGTGATGTCTGCATGCTGTGACTGAGTGGAATGTTATGTGATGTCTGCACGCTGTGACTGGGTAGAATGTTATATGTGATGTCTGCATACTGTGACTGGGTGGAATGTTATATTTGATGTCTGCACGCTGTGACTGAGTGGAATGTTATACGTGATGTCTGCATACTGTGACTGGGTGGGATGTTTTCTTTCGTGTCTCCATACTGTGACTGGGTGGAATGTTATATGTTATGTGTGCATACTGCGACTATGCCTGGTTATTACTTTACTTGATTGGTGTTTTACGCCGTACTCAAGAATATTTATTTCATTTATACGACGACGGCCGGCATTATAGTGGGTGGAAACCGGGAAGAGCCCGGTGGAAACCTAGGACCATCCGCAGGTTTGCTGTCAGACCTTCTCACGTACAGCCGGAGATGAAGCCAGCATGAGCTGGACTTGAACTCACAGCGACCGCATTGGTGAGAGGCTCCTGTGCCTACTGTGACTGAGTAGAATGTTGTATCTGGTATCTGCACACTGTAACTGGGTGGAATGTTATCCCATATGTCTGCATACTGTGACTGAGTGGGACGTTGTGCCTGGTGTCTTTATGGTGTGACTGAGTGGAATGTTATGTCTGGTGTTTGCATACTGTGACTGGGTGGAATGTTATGTTTGGTGTCTGCATACTAGGACTAGGTGGGATGTTATAACTGGTGTCTGCATACTGTGACTGGGTGCGATGTTATGTCTGGTGTCTGCATACTGTGACTGGGTGCGATGTTATTTCTGGTGTTTGCACACTGTGACTGGGTGGGTTGTTATGTCTGGTGTCTGAATAATATGACTGGGTGGGATGTTATGCCTGGTGGTGTATGCATACTGTTACTGGGTGGAATGTAATGTCTGGTGTCTGCATACTGTGACTGGGTGGGATGTTTTCTTTGCTGTCTCCATACTGTGACTGGGTGGGATGTTATGCCTGATGTCTACCCTGTCACAGTATGTAGTCATCAGACATAACATTCCACCTATTCACAGTATGCGAACACCAGGCATAACATTCCACCCAGTCACAGTATTCAGACACCAGACATAACATTCCACCCAGTCACAGTATGAAGACACCAGACATACCATTCCACCCAGCCACAGTAGGCAGACACCAGATATAACATCCCACCCAGTTATAGTGTGCAGATACCAGACATAACATCTCACCCAGTCACAGTATGTAGAATGTTATGCCTGGTGTCTTCATACTGTAACTGAGTAGAATATTATACCTGGTGTCTGCGTACTGTGACTGTTATGTCTGGAGTCTCCCCCCTCTCCCCCCGTGGGGTTTGTGGGGTGATAAGAACAGGACCTCGGCCCTCTAGGCAAGCTTGTCGTAAAAGACGACTAACCTAGAGCTCTCCTGTGTGAGCCCGGTGAACCGGGGAGCGACCTGTTTGCCGTGGGTTGCGACCCGTAATCTCCGACGACGGGATCCTGGTGGCTGCGGGTGGGTTGGTCTTGCGAGATCCTAACGCCCAACACGTCACTTTGGCCCTTACTTGGAGTGAGACGGGAGGTCGGATTGGCCCCGTCCGATCAATCGGCGTGGTCATGTCTTGCCTCTGCGTTGTCCCAGAATTTCTCCATAACACTATTCCTTAAAGAAAATGTTATTTCTGAAACTTCGTTTATGGGACTACGTTTTGAGGCGGTGGCTCATGGGTCAATCGAGTAGATTGAATTTAACCTTTGGTATAAATCAATCTGTTCGAGTATACCTCATACGGAATCCTTGGTGTCTTTCCTGCCGGGCATTCCCAGGTTCAGGCATCGCCCTTGTTAGCACTCCGTGGTGGGTGGGGGACATATGGGGTGAAATATAATATATATATATATATATATATATATATATATATATATATATATATATATATATATATGCCATGTCTTCCTCAAACCTTTCAATTAATGTCTCCAGTATAACTAACAGGCCTTCCTCTCAGCCGATTTCAAGTGCTGATGAGAAGAGAAAATTAGAAGTTTTGGCTGACTCAGTTGATAACGGACTGGACAGTTGGCCGGCTTTCATCGTTCTCTCAACAAAGAGTGAACAGAAGCCGGCCTCAAAAATTCATCCATTTGTACTTAAAGGGCCTTGCAGGTATCAGCGATACTTTAGAAAACGTCAAAAAAATTACGATCCGGAGACATTCTCATTGACTGTTTCCGGAAAGAACAATCCATCAATTTATTAGCTTTGAATAAAATAACTGATATTCCTGTGTATACATCCCCACATAATTCCCTGAACAGCTGTCAGGGAATTATACGTGACAGGGATCAGGATATCATTGATTTATCAGCAGACGAAATCTGCACAGAACTGAAATCGCAGGGTGTTACCAGAGTGAAACGTTTCACTATGAAGAAATCTGGTAACATCATTAAACTAAATATATATTTTCTAACCTTCAACAGTAAATCTATTTCGTTACATCTACATTGGCCCCTATAGGGTTAGTGTGGAGTTGTATATCCCTAACCCGATACGTTGTTTTAACTGTCAAAAGTTTGGTCATGGCAAAGGCCAATGCAAAAATAAACCTGTTTGTTTTCGGTGCGGCAGTGAAGGTCATGATAGTTTCGACTGTAGCAGCAGTGCTAAGTGCTGCAATTGCAATGGAGATCACATGGCCTCCTCTAGGGACTGCCCACTTTTTGTAAAAGAAAAACAAATAATCACTATAAAAACTAAAAACAATATATCGTATCAGGAGGCCCGCAAACGAGTCTCGCCTCGTATTACTTCACTGCAGACTTCATTTGCCAATGCGGTCAAGCGAGTAGCATCTGTTGCTACTCAAACCTCATTGACTTGGCCCATTGGAAACGACAAACCTAGTTCTCTACAACCTGCTGCTCAACCTGCCCGTAATTCCTGCTCAACCCAGACGACTACAGTAACTCAAAAAAAAAAAACACAGTAAATATTACAAAACAAACTGATAACCCTGAGGCTGATCAGAGGAAAACAAACCTACCAGAACTAAGTCTGAAAATAAATGTCGTAATGAAAATAATAAACCTAGTGGCCCCACAGAGCGTCCCTCTAAGGCCACTAGGGACCCTGTGCAAACTTTTAATAGGTTTGGATCGTTGGAGGGCGTTGGTCCTTCAACATCAGATCCGGAGGAGATGGATACATCACCTGCACCAGGGAGATCTAACAGCCGATCTCCAAGGAAGGGTCGTCCACGGTCCAAACATAAAGAGAAATCCCCCATATGCCTTCCTCCATAATGTCTTCTATAGACAAAATTATACAATGGAATTGTCAAGGTCTTCAGGCAAATTTTATTGAAATAACACAGCTAGTTCAATCTTTCAATCCAGTTGCCCTGTGTCTTCAGGAAACTCACCTGAAGACATCTGACAAAGATAAAATAACTCTCATTATATAGTACTTATTCAAATGAAGAAGAGCGAGCTGCAGGCGGCTCCTCGATATTCATATTCCACCGTCATGGAGGGAGGCGTGTATTATCCCGGTCCCTAAACCAGGTAAGGATCATACTGATCCAAATAATTACCGTCCCATAGCTCTTACCAGCTGTGTCTGTAAGACTATGGAACGGATGATTAATGATACTTGTTTGGTTTCTGGAAACCAACAAGTTACTTTCTAATATTCAATGCGGTTTCCATCAAGGCAGATCCACTATGGATCCACAATGGCTTCATCAATAACGAACATGTGGTGTCCATATTTTTTGACCTTGAAAAGGCCTACGACACCACATGGAAATATGGTATTTTAAAAGACCTCGCGGATATGGGTCTTAAAGGTCGCTTACCTATATTTATATCCCAATTTTTATCCGATCGTCAGTTTAAGGTACGGGTGGGGTCCACTCTTTCTGACTCTTATGAGCAGGAAATGGGTGTACCCCAGGGTAGCATTCTATCACCAACTCTGTTTAGCATAAAAATAAATAGCCTAGCAAAAACATTAACATCGGGCATAGAGGGTTCTTTATACGTGGATGATTTTCTTATATGCTACCGAGCTAAGAATATGAATAAAATCGAACGTCAGTTGCAGCTTTGTCTCAATAAGATCGAGAAATGGGCAAAACGGTTTTAGATTTTCAACGTCTAAAACCGTCGGTATGCATTTTTGTAATAAACGGAAACTTCATCTTGACCCTGAGCTTAATTTTTGTGGTAAACAGGTTAAAATTGTTGGAGAAACCAAATTTTTAGGTATAATATTTGACAGTAAACTATCTTTTATACCTCATATTAAAATACTTAAAGCTAAATGTACAAAGGCTCTCGATATAATTAAGGTCGTGTCTAGCACCGACTGGGGTGCTGACCGATCAGTTTTACTTAATTTATGTCGTTCTCTGGTGAGGTCTAAATTGGACTATGGATCCATCGTTTACGGTTCCGCTAAGAAACACAGTCGTGAACAGGGAAGCGAAAGCTGCCCTATATAAACCTGTATCTCGGGTTAAAATCCCTTATACTGACGTGAAGTCTAATATTCTTAAATACATTCGTCACCTTTAGCAGGGTGAATGGGACTTGCAGGTCCA
Source organism: Liolophura sinensis (assembly GCF_032854445.1). Classification (NCBI taxonomy): domain Eukaryota; kingdom Metazoa; phylum Mollusca; class Polyplacophora; order Chitonida; family Chitonidae; genus Liolophura; species Liolophura sinensis. Next base: position 3,262,808 of record NC_088305.1, on the reverse strand, counting down.
CAATAAACTGCATGCCATCCATCCTACCATTGGCTACAATGCCTATACTTTTCAAATGTCTCGCACAGACCAAGTAGTTTTAACGAGGTGTCGTATTGGGCATTCTCATCTGACACACAATTTCATCTCGGGTGGGAGCAGTGCTCCCCAAGTGTGTTGGATGTGATGCTGAATATGGCCTCACACATATCTTGGTTGACTGTGTAGACTTTGTCCTTGTTAGGCAAAGGTTCTACACGGTCAACTCTATACATGATTTATTTGACAGCATCGCTGGCGATGTTATCATAAAATATTTGAAGGCCTTTGGCCTTTATCATAAAATATGAGTTCTAATAGTCTTTAATATTTATATATAAAAAGTTATATACATGTAGTTTTCCAGATATGCTATTTTTTTAAATATGCTGGTTTTGGAGTTTTACCTGTTTTGGTTTTTTTCTGATCTGATTTTAAACATGTCTGCACTTTTTGTTCTATTTTTTTCGAAAACCTTAACCGTCTCATGTTTTCACCTTGCTCTCGCCACGATATGGTTGAAATATTGCCGATATGGCGTTAAGCCATAATCATTCATTCATTCATTTATTCAATCCATTATATGTAGACAAATATACTAAATGTCCTAACCAGATCCCTTCGTTGGATCTTCGTATACGGGACCATATCGTGGGCGCTAACATCAAGCTGGAGGACATAGCTCCGGTGTCTTTTCCGGAGTCTCCTCCATGGCTTATTCCACAACCTAAACTAATATTTGATCTACGTGAATACAATAAATGGAATATAAATCCTCTTATAATTCAGCAAGGTTTTGCTGAAATTAAAGCTAATTATATGGATTATAAATTTATATACACTGACGGGTCAAAGGATGGGGACAGGGTTGCGGCTGCGGCTGTCATGGAGCAGCGAGTCTCTTCCTTTCGTCTTCCATCCTCTTCTTCAATATTCTCTGCAGAGGCCAGAGCTATACTCCTGGCCTTATCATATGTTTGGCAATGATATACACTGACTCGTTGTCTTGCCTATTAGCAATACAGAATAACAAATTTAAAAATCCCTTGATCCTTCAAATTTTAGTTATACACAGGAAACTAATTAGAACAGGTAAAGATATTATATTCTGCTTGATACCAAGTCATTTTGGTATCCATGGAAACACAGTCGCAGACAGGGAGGCGAAAGGTGCCCTAAATAAACCTTAAATATTTATCAACGATAAAATTCCCTCATACTGACATGAGGTCCAATATTCTTAAGTATATTCGTTGTCTTTTGCAGGGTGAATGGGACTTGCAGGTCCATAATAAACTGCATGTTATTCACCCGGTCATTGTCTACAATAATTATACTTGCAAGTCTCGTAGAGGCCAAGTAGTCGTAACAAGGTGTCGTGTTGGGCAATCTCGTCTAACGCACAATTTCATACTAGATGGGAGCAGTGCTCCCGAGTGCGTTAGATGCGATGCCTAATATGGCATCAAACATATTTTGGTTGACTGTGTGGATTTTGCCCAAGTTCGGCAGAGATTCTACATAGTCTAGTTTATATATGATTTATTTGACAGCATCGCTGGCAATTATTTGAAGGCCATTGGCCTTTATCATGAGATATAAATATTAATCGATAGTTATATATACATTTCTGGATATATTATTTTTAAAATGAGGGTTTTCGAGTTTTACCTGTTTTGGTTATTCTAATCTGTTTTTAAACATGTAAAAACATTTGTTTCATTTTTGATGCTCTCACCACCATATCGGAAACCGCTACCGCCTCGTGTTTTCATCTTGCTCTCGCCACGATATGGCTGAAATATTACCGATGTGACGTTAAACCATAATCATTGATTTATTCATTCACCGCTTACTAGCAAAATAAATAAAAGCAAAACAATCGTCAATACCTAGCTATTAATTTGGGGACGTCATTCTGCCATGTCATAGCTATCCAGAGTGAGGTCAGGAAACCTATAGGAGCTCTCCCATGTCGATATTAAACAATGTGACAAGGAGAAAACACAAATAAAAACACCTGATATCCAATCAAAGAGTATTAGCTCTGTTCCGTGTTCAAAGGGCAGAGGTTTATTTTAGTTTGGTGCTCCATCAGGGCGATGTGCGTGGACACAAGAGTCGCGTTTTAGTGGTCCTGCATGGGTATAAGCATTCGTCCTCGCTGGCGAATTTAGGGAATTTCTCGAACATAGCAGGACTTTCTGATTGATAACAGACCACTTCATTCAGATTTGGGAAAGATATTTTCGTGATAAATCTGATTTTTTGAGGAAAAATAATGCAATATTATGACAATGTTTTTCTTCAAAGACTCTCCCTAGGCCGTTTTCTTACCAGCTTAGAGTGACCCGTTACTGCTGCCTCCTGCCCAACATGTACCCATTGTGACATAACCATTCTCAGTTCTCTGCTCATAAATGTGTAGTTCAGAATGCATCAGTTTAACACTTAAACTAACCGTAAAATCCAGTTTATCCAAATCGATATTTGTATGTTCAGTATAAGAAACCACACGGACAATCGAGAGCTAATGAATTTCTTGACGAGACGCTCGATTATCACGTGACGCTTTCAGCGTTAGTCTGGCCAAGTTCATACGGGCTTCTGCAACATGGCTACTCGGGGTGGGTTATCCGCCAGTGCCATATCCCCGATGCTGAATTTCATCTTCTCTCGTTTCAAAACTTTGCAGAATTTTTTTACCTATTTTTGTGATAACTGTGTCCTATACCATTTGTCTGTGCATATATAGGCGCAGTCTGTGTGTTCACTTTAAGCTGCTCTTGGTAAAAATTTTATTCGATTAGCTAATATGGACGACTTGATTTGAATTAAAATTAACAGCACGACACGGTGCCCACCAGAATAACCCTTATAATATACTGTATAAAAGACTTTACGTGACAAACTTTCAAACCTTTTGTATCCTCTATAGGATACCCTGCCCACATTTTTGGGCATTTCTGATTTGGAAATGTTAAATCATTGGATATGTATAATTGTTTGGTGTTTTTCGCCGTGCCCAGGAATGTTTCCCATAACCATCCGCAGGCTGCTCAAGCACTGGGCACGGCCCCTGGTTACAGGCCTTCCGGCTGTTGATTATTTCAGGAGTTTTATCGCCTTTCATAGATGCGGATGCTTTCCCCTGGCTTTGCGTATTTTCCTACACCCTAGGGACTTGACTGTTAACCGATATACCAGTCCAAAATAAACAAAGCAGCAAAATGAACAATCGCCAATTCGCAATTGTTAATCAAACAGCTGGAATCGACAGCGTAGCGAGACCCCTCGTTAGGTGAGGAGCCTGGTCCTCAGACACGAGACAGGTCTGTTGTCCAGTATATATGCTTCACAGCAAAAATGAAACCTTTGTTCCTGTTCTGTCTGGTGTCCGTGTACTGTGACTAGTTTCGGCATCTCGTTACAGTATGTAGTGACTTGTGTGTGGAGGGTGGGGGGGCTGTGGCATGTCCTGTGTGGTGCCAGTATACTCTAATTAGGTGGAGCATTGCATCTGATACAAGGCGTATGCATATTGTGAATGGGCGAAAAATTATGTCTGGTGTCAGCATATTGTAACCTGGTGGGATGTCATGTCTGGTGTGCGCATGCTGTGTCTAGGTGGAGTGTTATGTATGGTGTCATCGTGTCGTGATTAGGGGCAATGTTACGTCCTGCACACTCTGACTAGGTGCAGTGTTATTTCTGGTGTCCTCATACTGTGACTAAGTAGATGCCTGGTGTCTGCACACTGTTATATCTGGTGTCTGCACACTGTTATATCTGGTGTCCGCACTCTGTTAGGTCTAATGTGCGTATACTTTCACTTGGTGGAATGTTTTATCTGGTGTCGACATATTGTGACTAGATGAGATGTTTTGTCTCGTGTCGAACAAGTCGAATGTCGACTAGGTGGAGTGTTATGTCTGGCGTCCGCACACTGTGATGTCTGGCGTCCGCATGCTCTTTTCTCTGGTGTCTGCATACCGTGATATCTACTGTCGACACACCGATATGTCTTGTGTAGGCACATCGTTATGCCTGGTGTAGTCATAGGGCTATGTCTGTTGTCCGCACACTGTTATGTCTGGTGATCGCCACCTGTAACAAGGTGGAGTGTTACGTCCTGCATAATGTGACTAGGTATTATGTCTGCTGTCCACAAACTTTTTGTCTGTACACTGTTACGTTCTTTGTCTGCACACTGTTGTGTCCGGTGTCCGCAAGTTATGTCTATAATACACGGAGACGAGGTGAAATATCCTGCATGCTGTAAATAGGTGAAATGTTATGGTTGGTGTCATCATATTGTGACTGGATGGAGAGTTATGTCTGGCGGCCGCATGCTGTTTTGTCTGGTGTCCCCAAACCGTAATATCTAGTGTCGGCACACCGTTATGTCTGTTGTCCGCACACCGTTGTGTCTGGTGTCGTCATACCGTTATGCCTGGTCTTCGTATACCGTCATGTCTGGTGTTCGCATACCGTCATGTCTCGTGTTTACATAATGTGACTGGGTGGAATGTTGTCTGGTGTCTGCATAGGTGACTGGGTGGAATGTTATGTCTGGTTCTGGATACTGTGACTGGGTGGAATGTTATGTCTGGTTCTGGATACTGTGATTGGGTGGAATGTTATGTCTGGTGTTTCCATACTGTGATTGGGTGGAATTTTATGTCAGGTGTTTGCATAAAAGTGGAATGTTATGTCTGTTGTTTGCATACTGTGACTGGGTGTAATGTTATGTCTGGTGTCTGTATACTGTGACCGGGTGTAATGTTATGTCTGGTGTCTGTATACTATGACTGAGCGAAATGTTATATCTGGTGTCTGCATACTGTGACTGGGTGGAATGTTATGTCTGGTGTCTGCATACTTTGACTGGGTGTAATGTTACGCCTGGCGTCTGAATACTGTGACTGGGTGTAATGTTACGCCTGGCGTCTGAATACTGTGACTAGGTGTAATGTTATGTCTGGTGTCTGCATACTGTAACTGAGTGGGATGTTATGTCTGTAGTGTTTGCATATTGTAACTGAGCGAAATGTTATATCTGGTGTCTGCATACTGTGACTGAGCGAAATGATATGCCTGGTATCTGCATACTGTGACTTGGTGGAATGTTATCTGTAGTGCATTCATACTGTAACTAAGTGGAAGGTTATGTCTGGCTTTTGCATACTGTGACTAAGTAGAATGTTATGCCTTGTGTCTCGATTCTGTGATTAGGTAGAATGTTATGTCTGGTGTCTGCATACTGTAACTGGGTAGATTGTTTAATCTGGGGTCTGCATAATGTGACTGGTTGGAATGTTATGTCTGGTGTCTGCATACTGTGACTGGGTGGAATGTTATGTCTGGTGACTGTATACTGTGACTGGGTGGGATGTTATGTCTGGTGACTGTATACTGTGACTGGATGGAATGTTATGTCTGGTGACTGTATACTGTGACTGGGTGGGATGTTATGTCTGGTGACTGTATACTGTGACTGGGTAGAATGTTATGTATGGTGACTGTATACTGTGACTGGGTGGGATGTTATGTCTGGTGTCTGCATACTGTGACTGGGTAGAATGTTATGTATGGTGACTGTATACTGTGACTGGGTGGGATGTTATGTCTGGTGACTGTATACTGTGACTGGGTGGGATGTTATGTCTGGTGTCTGCATACTGTGACTGGGTATAATATTTCTGGTGTCTGCATACTGTGACTGGGTGTAATGTTATGTCTGGTGTCTGTATACTATGACTGGGTGGAATGTTATGCCTGGTGTCTCCATACTGTGACTGGGTGTAATGTTATGTCTGGTGTCTGCATACTGTGACTGGCTGGAATGTTATGTCTGGTTATGGATACTGTGGCTGTGTGGAATGATATGTCTGTAGTGTTTGCATACTGTGAGTGGGTGGAAATGAGCATGCTGCAACAGGATAGATTGTTATGTCTGGTGTCTGCATACTGTGACTGGGTGGAATGTTATGTCTGTCAACATACTGTGACTGGGTAGAATGTTTTGCCATGTGCCTGCATACTGTGACTATGTGGAATGTTATGTCTGGTGTCTGCATAATGTGACTGGCTGGAATGTTATGTCTGGTATCTGTATACTGTGACTGGGTGAATGTTATGTCTGGTATCTGCATACTGTGACTAGATAGACTCTTATGTCATGTGTCTGCATAATGTGACTGGGTAGAATGTTATGTATGTTTGCATACTGTGACTGGGAGGGATGTTATGTCTGGTGTCTGTATACTGTGACGGGGATGGAGTGTTATACCTGGTGTCTACATACTGTGACTGGGAGGGATGTTATGTCTGGTGTCTGTATACTGTGACGGGGATGGAGTGTTATACCTGGTGTCTACATACTGTGACTGGGAGGGATGTTATGTCTGGTGTCTGTATACTGTGACGGGGATGGAGTGTTATACCTGGTGTCTACATACTGTGACTGGGTGGGATGTTATACCTGGTGTCTACGTACTGTGACTGGGTGGGATGTTATGCCTGGTGTCTGCATACTGCGACTGGGTGGAATGTTATGCCATGTGTCTGTATTCTGTGACTTGATAGAATGTTTTGTTTGGTGTCTGCATACTGTGACTGGATGGAATGTTATGTCTGGTGTCTGCATACTGCGACTGGGTGGAATGTTATGCCATGTGTCTGTATTCTGTGACTTGATAGAATGTTTTGTTTGGTGTCTGCATACTGTGACTGGATGGAATGTTATGTCTGGTGTCTGCATACTGCGACTGGGTAGAATGTTATGTATAGTGACTGTATACTGTGACTGGGTGGGATGTTATGTCTGGTGTCTGCATACTGTGACTGGGTGGGATGTTATGTCTGGTGTCTGCATACTGTTACTTGGTAGAATGTTTTGGCTGGTGTCTGCATACTATGACTGAGTGTGATGTTATGTCTGGTGACTGCATACTTTGACTGAGTGTGATGTTATGCCTGGTGACTGCATACTGTGACTGGGTGGGATGTTATGTCTGGTGTCTGCATACTGTGACTGAGTGGGATGTTATGTCTGGTGTCTGCATACTGTGACTGGGTGGGATGTTATGTCTGGTGTCTGCATACTGTGTCTGAGTGTAATGTTATGTCTGGTGTCTGCATACTGTGACTGGGTGGAATGTTATGGTGTCTGCATACTTTGACTGGGTGGGATGCTATGTCTGTAGTGTTTGCATACTGTGACTGAGTGGGATGTTATGTATGGTGTCTGCATACTGTGACTGGGTGGGATGTTATGTCTGGTGTCTGCATACTGTGACTGAGTGGGATGTTATGTCTGGTGTCTGCATACTGTGACTGGGTGGGATGTTATGTCTGGTGTCTGCATACTGTGTCTGAGTGTAATGTTATGTCTGGTGTCTGCATACTGTGACTGGGTGGAATGTTATGGTGTCTGCATACTTTGACTGGGTGGGATGCTATGTCTGTAGTGTTTGCATACTGTGACTGAGTGGGATGTTATGTATGGTGTCTGCATACTTTGACTGGGTGGAATGTTATGTCTGGTGTCTGCATACTGTGACTGGGTGGGATGTTATGTCTGTAGTGTTTCCATACTGTGACTGAGTGGGATGTTATGTCTGGTGTCTGCATACTGTGACTGGGTGGGATGTTATGTCTGGTGTCTGGATACTGTAACTGGGTGGGATGTTATGTCTGTAGTGTTTGCATACTGTGATTGAGTGGGATGTTATGTCTGGTGTCTGCATACTGTGACTGAATGGGATGTAATGTCTGGTGTCTGCATACTGTGTCTGAGTGTAATGTTATGTCTGGTGTCTGCATACTGTGACTGGGTGGAATGTTATGGTGTCTGCATACTTTGACTGGGTGGGATGCTATGTCTGTAGTGTTTGCATACTGTGACTGAGTGGGATGTTATGTCTGGTGTCTGCATACTTTGACTGGGTGGAATGTTATGTCTGGTGTCTGCATACTGTGACTGGGTGGGATGTCATGTCTGTATTGTTTCCATACTGTGACTGAGTGGGATGTTATGTCTGGTGTCTGCATACTGTGACTGGGTGGGATGTTATGTCTGGTGTCTGCATACTGTAACTGGGTGGGATGTTATGTCTGTAGTGTTTGCATACTGTGATTGAGTGGGATGTTATGTCTGGTGTCTGCATACTGTGACTGAATGGGATGTAATGTCTGGTGTCTGCATACTGTGTCTAAGTGTAATGTTATGTCTGTTTTGTTTGCATACTGTTTGCATATCTGGTGCCAGTATATTGTGACAAGGTGAGATGTTGTGCCTGTTGTCTTTGTACTATGAGCGGGTGGGATTTTATATCGGGTGTTCGTTAACTCTGATTGAATGGGATGTTATGTCAGGTGTCTTCAGCACTGTCAGTGCTCCAGCGTGCAACCGCAACGCAATAACTCGGTCGCCTCTTACCAATACGTCTCAGATGATGCGGGCTTCCTCTCTAATCGAACGTGGGAAGACCTGACAGGAACCTGATGATGGTCGTGGGTTTTCCCCGCACCTTGTCCGGCTTCCTCCCACCATACTACTGGTCGTCGTCGTAGGAGTGAAATATTTTTGAGTACGGCGGAAAACACCAATCAAATAAATAAATATGTGAGCATTAGGCTGGGCCAGTTGCTGTGTGACATGACAGATATACTGTCATGTCAAGGCACAGTGAACAAACAGCACATGTATATGGAAAGTATACTGGAGAAATCACGATTTAAATCATGCTTGCTTAGCGCTAATTTGAAGTACATTTCATTTTTACATTGGGGTACAGTTTTACGGTTACAAAAAAACGGAGTGCCCGGGATAAACCACTTAGCTTTGACGACTTACACAGGAATTTTTCATATTGGTGTTAGTCTCATGGACAGCTTATCGATCTAAAGTGGCCGAGTGATCAGCAGAGCTTGTCTTTCAGTCGCTAGTAGGTGAGAGATCAGTTCTGGCCTTGGATGGGGACTTTGTTAATTCCTCTGCTTTCACGATGGAGCCTTGTCAACGATGCTGCGCAAGCCCATTTACGCAGAGTGTAACGTTCCTTGAAGACCACTTAGTGCGTCACTTGTGAGAAAGTTCTTCAGTAACCTGCCAAAGGTGGACGGTTTTAATGGCTGTAGCGTTAAGCCATAGTCACCCACCCATTCATTCGCTCGATGGTTTCTTGAGTCGGCTAACCATAACTGACCTCGTAGGGCCCACCAAGGCCCTGGGGACATTAGAAGCAGATGAAACTTAGGTATTATACATGGATGTTACCTTAAAGTTATCTTGCGTATTTCTTTGTTCTTTTGGCACGGAGTTGCATTTCAGAAAGATTGGAAATTTGTGTACAGTCCCCCTGGTATACCCATTATGCAGATCCTGTTCTTGGACGTCAACTTTCGGATTAAGATGTACATAGTAAAACCTGTATTATTATTGTTGACCTTCACATCCTGGACACCAGTCTATCACAGGAAATTTAAGAAATTACCGAACTCGGAAGCAAAATCTCTCCTGTTCCATTGTGCGTAATTCCTCTGTATACGATTTATAGTTGTTTACCCTGTCACATTCTGGATAAAGACGTGCTGCTAAGTGGAGCTGCTAGTACATGATCATAACGTACTGTAAAGTCGTCCGTGCTTCTCCTATGTACAGCCGCACGTGCAGGACTACGTCGGTCGCACGGCTAATAAAGCCTGGAGAAGATGTTAGGGATATCAATGAAATAAACACGAGCACGTGTTTTCGTTGCTGTCAGCCGTTGAGTGACAGGTGCACATGTCACATGGTGTGGGTTTGTATTTCCGTACATGCGCAGATGCTTTCCAAAACGTAATGGTCATTGTTAACTGCATCTATCCGATCGTTATTATTAGAGTTAACTCTTAATGTCATAAGTTTTCATAAAATTTTTCCATGTCAAAGATTCCCACGGGCTTCAGCCCACCATAATGCTGGCTGGCCTTCGTATAAGTGAAATATTCTTGAGTGCGGCGTAAAACACCAATCAAATAAATAAATAAATAAACATGTCCAAGAGATTTCGTTTTGTTAATATAAATCGTTTTCATATTAAGGGGCACTAAGTATGCAAATCAAGTTACTGATGTCCACATTTTAGACTTACTTTAATTATTTAAATGTTAAATGTGCAGTGCAATTAAAGCAACTGAAGAACGCTCATTTAGAACGTTTTTGCAATGCCAGTTTTACAAGTCCTTTAGCAAGCCACTCCGACTCAGTCGTTACTGAGCCAGTTATTAAGATATGTATATGTAACTTAATTGCTTTTCCTTTTATCTTTCTGGATACACCTATCTACTGTGTATCTTGCTTTGCTAAAATGTGTACGAAAATTGTATGCTATCTAATTATACGCTAACGCATAGCGGACGGGCGATGCCTTGTAAACATCAAGTGCAATGCCTTCGTTACGGCTGCTCATTCTCGCGGTTGCCATGGGGTCAGGGGGTCCATGGATATCTAATAGGGCTTGGTGTTAGCGCTGTAACTTGGGGGCGGACAACCGCTGCTGAGTACGCTGTGATGACTTCCCCACACCTGCATTTTACGCTTCTGCTCAACGACATCCGAGAAGTCTTCTGCCAGTTCCCAGCCATCGTAATCAATTTCCCTGCTCATTTGAAGTGCAGCTTCCTTCTAAATGAGTGTTTCTTTATCTTTCTTAACCTCCAGTTATTATATTTAATGGCCGCCCATGTGATGATATCCACGATAGTCTATAAATGCACAGAACACACCACAACATTGAGGGCATATACAATATAAAGGACTTGCCGCTTAGAGAGTAAACCAGAGCAGTGACATCTGGTGTAATATCTAGCAAATGGTAACACGTAACGGGTGGAATCTGGTCACTTATCAGTTTATCTTATTTAAGGTTTTATGTAAAGTTTTCATTTAAATGCTTACATAGTAGCATTTTAAACGCCTCGTAACAGTATGACTAATGCAGAATTAGGTAAAAAAGAGATATCCCGTGATGTTAATTGCTATATATAAGAAGTCACTGGTCTGAAATTGATCAACTTCCTGCGCTGTCTGATTATTTTAAAGTACCCTTGTCAACGAACAGAGAGGTCTTGGTCTGGGTCAGATGCAATGTGACAAAATTGGGGAGAGCCAGGTTCAACCTTCCGGTTGCATTGATGTGCATGTCCATGTAGATCACTAAGATTTCTGCATGCATAAGTTGTTTTACATAGTCAAGTATATAGGCAGGATTCGGCTTAGCTGGATCCTATAATCCAGCCTCAACGTAGGTAGATCCGTTCAATGACAAGGTATCTTGACGAATCCATGGATATTCACTTGACGAGAATACCATTTATGCGAAACAAGGAATCATTTTATCTCGAAATATTTCTTTTTCTCATCACTTCCCTACCCACTCCGATCCGAGGCACACACCCACCCTTCCCTTCCCCATCACCATCCCACCCCACGCATCCCCACCCCACCCCGCTTCCTCCTTTCTTCTCTCCCTCCCTCCGCGTCATCTCAGCTCCATCTCTGATAAAACCTATCCGAATTGGCTTTATGTGTAGACAAGGTGATTAGTGAAAACTAGACCTACAGACTACCGGGCTGGGCAGACTGGTACTGTAATGCATACCACAGGGATCATCAAAGTCCGCTTCAAATTTTATTATTCCGCTGATGAAGCTGTAGAAATTCGAGGTCTCTTGAAAATGGCCTTAACGACTGCTTGATCCAGAGGTAGGGGGTGAGTGGTTGTGGGGGGCGCGTCTTTTGCAGGGAAACTGCATCCTAAAACGAACTAACTTTGAGACATCATGGTGCAGTGAAAAATCATATACCAGATATGTTAGGTAGATGCGTTATGAGTAAAATATTCCTTAACTTACACAGCAAAAACTGAAAGGTATATGCATGTTAAAATAAAAACGGCTATTTGACCACTCTAGTAGAGCTGTCACATGTTTTCTATAAAACACCAATGTTTTGGAGAAAATGTTCGAAATGCTTCACTGAAAACGTCAATGTTATAAAAAAGATGCCAGCCTATGTTTTGACAAAAACGCGTGGGTGCATAGTCTCACTATGTACTAGGCATTATGGATAAGACGTCTGTGTTCGAACAAAAAAAAACAGCAAGGCGTTTGCACATTAGTGTATTTTATGATACATGTCATCCGTCGTTAATATTTGCAGTGCAATGCTAACTATTAACATATGTCGATTGGGACTAAATCTGGACAAATCTGTTTTATCATAATATAAAATCGATATCAAAAACCGTGTCGTCGACTTAACGTCACCGGAACAGTTCCTATGCGGGTCGCCAGGCCAATTAGTCACGTTACCTTGCTCTAACATTTCAGTGCTCACTGAGCGCCAAACGAGGCATCAAGAAGTACCATTTTTAAAATCTTTGATAAGACCCGACTCAGGTTTGATCCCAATCCCTCGACCTTAAGACAGACCCCTGTGGTAGTGTGTGAACGTTGTATTGTTTTCCGGGCGTGCTTAACAATGACCACTTGCCACTGAGGAATGAGGAATAGCCAGTTCAAATCCAGTTCCCGCTGGTCTTACACGCGCTATACATCAAACGTTTCTCAGATACCTGGCGAGGTAGGCTGGGTTTCCTCAGGACTCTGTCCGGTTCCCTTTACCCATAAACCGCATCTTTTCATTCGTTATTACGCTGACTGTTATTATGTCTTTGGTACTGCGCAACACGCCTTTGAATGAAAGAAAATAGTCTTTCTTTGAACAGGCTTACACAGGTTATCTACATGTAAATCTCAGTTGCTGATTCAACAATTTTTAGCGTCAAAATGTAAATTTATTTTAAACGCTCATTTCTGGGCCCAGTACTTTAAACTTTTAAACACCTAACAGGTGTTGTTTAAAGACAAACTTATCACAATTTGATCTTCTTAGACAATAAACTGCGCAACATACTGAAGTTTAAATTTTTATTCAAGACAAAATTCCATTTGTGGTATCGGCCTGCTTTAAGTTATTTATGCTTAATCTACTATATCTTCCGACATTGTAAAGTTCTAACCTCAGACGACTAACCGCAAACACAGAATATATTACAGACAATTGATTTGACTGCTATACACAACTCACATCGTCATTTGATCACCTCGTGGGGCTTCCTTGTCGTCAAGGCAACGACACATTTAATAGATACGACACGATTCCTGTCATCACTACGTCACTTCACGCGAGACCATTCGTCAACCTCGAAACCGACAACAGCAAGTGACACTCCGCTGATAAGTCCGAGATGGACAAGGGTGTAATTCCAGCACGCGCGGAGTTTGTCCCGAGAGACTGCAGGCGATTTTCGGCAATGATAAATGACCACAATAAATAAAATGTCCCATTCCTTATCTGACTGGCCAGTGAATATGTCCGACAGGGCCGTTTGCTTGATAGTACATGGATATGGAGTCCGTTTACTGGAAGGCTGCATTAGTATAGTCTGGGAAATGCAAAGCTCTGTCCCACAGGTGCGGGTCTGTCAGATGTGATACGTGTTAAATGTCCGTTGCTGTCACATGGTGGGCGTGGCACCTGGCCAAAGTGTTGATTAACTGTTTTGTTAAATGTCTGTCGTTTATCAAAATACTGTCAGATACATTTTGTGTCAGAAGTTTAATGAGACTTATACATATATACTGATACAGGCAAAATGTCTGCCCCATTAAAAACTTGCAAAATTGGCAAAGTGTTTTCTACTGATTTTTTTTTACGCAATTCAAAGAAGTACTAGATGGGAGCAGTGTTTTGGATGCGATGCACAATATGGCATCAAACATATCTTGGTTGACTGTGTAGACTTTGCCCACGTTCGGTAGAGATTCTACACGGTCAACTCTATATATGATTTATTTGACAACGTCGCTGGCCATGTTGTCACAAATTATTTGAAGGCCATTGGCCTTTATCATAAGATATAAATTTTAATTATTATTCATGTATAAATATTTATCGATAAAAAGTTATATATACATTTCGTGATTTACTATTTTTAAAATATGGGGGTTTTCGAGTTTTAACTGCTTTTTGGTTGTTCCCATCTGTTTTTAAACATGTCCAAACATTTATGTTTCATTTTGATGTTCTCACCATCATATCGGAAACCTCAACCGCCTCGTCTTGTTCTCGCCACGATATGGCTGAAATATTGCCGATGTGGCGTTAAACCATAATCATTCATTCATTCATTCATTCAAAGCAGTAAATATACTTGTACTGTACTTGTAATATGTTTGCCTTGAACAATAACAGTCCTTAAAATGGCAGGAGTGCCTAGATCTGCATGAAATACATATAGCACATCTGCAAATATTAAGAGAACGTCTAATTATTAAAACATTTATGAAGAATTTTTTTACATTTTTTTCTTAGGTGTAGCTAAAGATAATTTTCGCTTCATCTGGTCATTTCAATGCCTGTAAACATCAACTGAAACTACCTCTTAAAACCATTTGACTGCTTTTATTAACTCTGTTGACGGAAACCAACACACCGTTCATGTTTGCAGTCGAACACTTGAACATTCATCTGTTCAAGAGATTTTGTCTTCACTTGTATTGAAAACAAATAAACTTACTGTCTGGATTTTTTAAAATTGCACCAGAAGTGTTTTTTGTGTACATAAATACAGTCAAAACATAGTATCCTAACACTGCACTTAACACTCTAGTAAATGTGGCTTCAGCAAGAATGAAACAAATTGCCAAATTTAAAGTCTTAGTCCATATGTAGGAATTGAACCCGGGTCCCTGTGTTCATAAGTTATTCACCCTTACCACAAGGTCATCGACGTGTACAGTAGGTAAACAGTAGGTATACTTGGAAAACTTATTACATCTCATCAAATCTGTGCAATTCTTGTACCGGTAGTTCTTACAAGTTTAGGAAACTGAATTAAGTAGGGTTTTTTGTACTTATGTCACAAGTCAAAATGTACCTATGTCAAACTCAACTGTTGACATTTCCAAGCTTATCTCGTCAAGTTAAACAACCGGCATTCTAAAGTTTCCGTGTCATCTTATTTGTAATTCTAACCACCATCGCATGTGGCCGGCTTTGACACAGATCGCTTTAGAGTCGTTGAGACAATAAAATACCTTAAATACCCTCCAGGGAGTATCCGACCGTAAGTCGTAGTTTAAAGAAGACATTTAGTAATCTGACACGAAGTCAGAAAGTCGCCGCTAGAGAGGTTTTGTATCTCAGCAAAGCTGTGGTCGTAGAAGTTTAACGCCGTGCCTGCCTTATAACAGCATACATGTGGCACTTTCCCTTTTGTTTTGCTCAAAGGTTCCATCTTTGAGCGAAAACAAGTATAGTTAGTTGCTATTAACATATTAGTAATACGACAATATCCCAACGACGGACAATTTTCAGCTGTTTAGGTGTATTTACATAAATGCTTCAAAATAATACGCGTTGCAGTGTCATTGGAAATTGAATGTAATTTGGAGTCAATTTCACAGAACTGCTCGCGGACATTTTTCTATACGTAAATCAACTTCATGAAGTTAGGGTAGAGGGTATTTTTATGGACAACAGCCGTGTGGAGTTTTGTTAAAACCCTGCATCAGTAAAAATGCCATTAATGACAAATTAACTAATAACGGATGTAACTACACATATTAATACCAGGAACGTAAAACCTATACCATTATGAGGTGTTTTTATGGCGCATGAGGCATTTTGAAGTTCGTTTTACACTTGGGCCGAATGTCACAATGACATGTTTAACGACATCGCTGGAGTATGACGATAAAAAGAACGGTGCTATGATGTAACGTCTCCGTCTACGTATATAGCTGTTTGTGCGATTCTTTTTACTGGGGCATTACTTTATGAAATATAAGGGGATACTTATAAAATTGTCCTACACAGGATTTGAGCATAGAAAAAATGTGCTGGTGGTTTGATTTCGCAGGATATCAATCAGATGCTTGTTTATTCCACACCTGTCCGTTCTGAGTAAAATTATTGCACAATTGGCCTGAGAACAACAGTATACAGCACTGTATCATTTTGTCTACTTATCCTTTCTGTATACCACAATAATAGGCTGAGCACACACACTGCACTGCGAGGACCTTCCGATATGGAAGTGTGTATGAATGCTAACTCAAGTAGGTTTTGTCAATCTAGACGACCGTTACTGTGTTCAAATCCGGGATGCCAGGGACATAGAGGGGGCCCTGAAAAAGGGAGGGGGGCAATAAATACTATGGCCATAACAATGTGTATAGCCTAAAGTTGTGACTTAGGCTGTATTATTGTTTTAACACGCCATCTTTTTGTTAACTTACAAATATTTTGTAAATGATATAATATGTTAAATGCTGTAATGTGAGGGCCAATATTCATGATAGAGTACACGCTTTTTTACATGTAACACGTAAAAGTGCTAATTTGACACAAGATGGTGTTAGATTTTCACATTTCCTAAGCATTTTGTCATATTAAATTTTAGAACTTTTTAGAAAGTGCTAACGTAACCAACAACATTTCAGGACTAATTGGGTAGGACTGAGCGGAGCCGTTGTCATGTACAACGAAAGTATCTGAGGAATTGTAGAGGTCTATACGTGTGTCGGATTCACCACCGCCACTCCTACGTCCCCCTCGCCCTGAAAAAAGTGAACCTGAGTGTAAATAGTCCCCTGGAAGTGAATCTGATTGTGATCTCAGTTGTACGACGTTAAATATCTCGGAAATGGCTAAAACATGACTAGCATAGATACTCGTCAATTCCCCAAAGATCGGAACGCAAGAGACAAGTCTATTTTTACTGAAAACGACTGACAAATACCACATCGAAACTACAGTGTAGAACAGAAGGCGATTTAGAACTCACGTCATATGTTAGGCCTATTTCCAACCTTCAGAAGAATTGTTCAGTATAAAAATGCATCAGCATAGAGAGTAAAACAAGAGCAGTGACGACAGGGTGAATAGTTAGCAAATGCTTACACATGACAGGTGTAATACGGGTTCTTGTCAGCTTACCACAGTTAAGGTTTTGCTTTATCTATTCATGTCAGTGCTTAGCAAAAGGGCAGTGGTTTCCGCCAGAAAGAAAGGTTGCCATGAAACTGACCGTCATCGTATAAGTAAACGGTTTATGGCCTGCCCTATACATTCTATTACTTTTTGGTCATTTTTGTATCACTTTTTCAATATATGTATTGCATATCGGGCGGGCCGATATGTATTATCGGCCCACCCACATCGGCAGATTTAAATTTGCCGAAAATCCACCGTAAAGAAAACACTATCAGCGCGCCAGTCTAGTATCATCCGTTTTTGTATGGTACATTTTCCCCCCATCGATTCCTTTAATACCATGTTGATCGCTCTTGGAAATCTCCCTCACATGACTGTTTTAATCTCCCCCCATAGTTTATTTGTTCTTGGGGCTCAAGGCTTATTCTGCTGGTTGTAGAAAGACTACGCGTTTATTCCGAAGGGAAAAGCCAGGATAAAAGTCGACACGTCAGTTTCCTTAGACGCAGGTGCAAGGATATTTTATATATCACACATGCTTCGCAGAAAATACCACCCTGAATTCTGATTGGTGCAAAAGACAAATCCGCCATTTAATTTAAGGGCGCTGTAATAGACTGATGTATTGTTTGTTGTTGTTTAGAAAGGAACACCAACGATCGGGGAGATAAGTGTATATATTCTCATGGGACGTCCCTAAGATCAGATCCCTGAGAAGCCAGGGTGGGTAATCCGGAGGTAAACATTCTGACAAGCAGCCGCCAGAGAATCACGGTCCTTAGTGTCGAACGTAAATCCGGATTAAATTGTTACTAAACTACCCAACAGGCCGTGTAAATTGCTTCTTTGGACTAAAGCGTCAAGAAAAAGTGATTGTCTCCAAGTTTTCTTAGCTCAGAAAAAGCAAAGTTTTGAAATCTGATCGCTCGCTTGGTTGATTGACATGTTTATGTAGGGGGGGGCACTAATTTCATCACAAGCCCCCCTCCATCCGGGCACTTGGGCTGCTGCAGCCTCCGACGCGGGAGTATATGAGAAGGCGAATGGGGCAAGCAGAATCAGTTGAGAAACAGAGCGACATGGGATACGTCAGGGCAAGTTTGTAACTGCCGAAAACTTAATGAGACGACTGCAAGACCGGGGAAAAGATACGGAAGCTGTTCAGTTAAACATCTCCGAGGGAGCACGTGTTCTCAGGGAAACTTATAGTTTTGTGTGTAGTCTGTGTATATGATGAACAAGAATAGAGTTTGTCCACTGCTGCTGTTCCTGTGAGAAAGTAAGCTCTGTACATTCGGTCGTAAACCGCAGTGCAGACCGCAGAATTACGTAGTGTAGTATATAGCTTGTTGATCAGCCCTGCGAGTCCGACCAGCTTGTCAACGTTAGACCAGTGTGCCTACTGCTGAACTGCTGCTGCATCTGCCGTCTGTATTCCCCCTAACTTCCGCACCCCACCCCCTTGTGTATGCGGGCTAGAGACGGCAAAGGATGGTGCCAGAACAACACACGTTGATGGAAAAAGACGGCCTGGGACTGTCAAACCCTCTGCAGATTGTTAAAGAAGAAGAAGAGGACGAAAGTAAGGACAAGCGAGGCAGAAAGAGACCGTATGCAAAGAGAAGTCAGTCGCTGCCTAACCAGATGATGTCGTCAGACCAGGAGCAGTCCCCAGCCGGCCTGGCTCTGTCCGAGGGGTCGGGGGAAGAGTTAGAGATGCACTCCCCAACAGACCCGGGGGGACCGGCGAGAAAAATCCGGCGGAAATCCCCTCAAACTTACGAAGACATTCAGAACCAAAGAGTGTTAGCGAACGTCCGCGAAAGGCAACGGACTCAATCATTAAACGAAGCCTTTACGCAACTTCGCAAAATCATCCCGACCCTTCCCTCGGATAAACTAAGCAAAATCCAGACATTAAAGCTGGCCTCTCGTTACATTGACTTTCTCTATCAGGTGCTAAGGAGCGACGAGTCTGATAACAAGATGGCATCTTCGTGCAGTTATGTGGCCCACGAGCGACTTAGTTACGCCTTCTCCGTGTGGCGCATGGAAGGTGCCTGGTCAATGTCAGGCCACTAAGTCATTCTCGTGAATATATCCACCCTTCAACATATTAAATCATGGTAAGTTTATACTTTCATTTCACTTTCAGTTTGCCAACAAATGATTAGCTTCTCAAAGCACAATAATTACGTTGACAAAATATTTTGCCAGGTGTTACGAGTGCGTACTACACTAACAGTACGGATAACACACATCGAAGCGGAGGTGAATCCATAGGCGATTGAACGTGTATAGATTGATTACTGTAGTTAAAACTAATTTTTCATGGTGTATTTTAAGTTTTTCATTAAGATTTCTGCTTGAAAAAAAGCAATATGATTTAAAATGATACGCCGATTAACTGGAAATTTTGATCTATTTCCGATTCTCTTCAGAATATGTATAGCTACTGTTTTTTTTCCAAATTAAATAACATTCACCACAGTCATTGTTTGGCTCACAAGCAGGTCAGATAAACTATCGTGGATGTTCAAAGATAGTTGTGTTGGTAGAAGACTGAGAGAAAGAAGAACAGAAAAATTATGTTTACTGCGATATCAATATTTTAAACAGAAAGCTGATTCGGACCCCATCGACTACTATATTTTATTGTACACAGAGGTTAGTTCTCCCTCAGTGGGACCCAGAAACATCCTGTAAACCTCTTTGGTATCCTGCGTTATTTCATAAATAATGATTAATATGTCGAATTTGACGTTGTTGACCTTGATAGGGTAGATTGAGATGCTTTCAAAAAAAACCCCTGCTAAAATGGCGTCTGGGTTCCAGAAGGCATTTTAACAGATGTTTGTTACATTGCCATTAAGTGTGATGAGTTTCCCAAAGGCAAAGAAAAATATGAAAACTGTAAACGCAAGATATGGTTCTTTTTTCAATCCTGTGTTTAACAATTAACCGGAAAAATATGGATGCATGGCAACTAACTGATGGCGTAAGTTTAGGAGAAACTTTATTTTTGCCGTGCGAAATTTAGATAATATTTTTCATTAACGGAGAGAAGGCTAAGTGTACATAACAGTTCAGTTTTTCATACTTTCGCCCGCACATAAACCTGAATTTGTTCTCTTCAACAGACTTAAAGTGTTAACTTTGGTTAATTATTCATACAAGTACACCGATAAGCACGTAATGAAAGGATCACTAGCTTAATCAGCATATTTGAATCACTATACAACTGCATGCGATGGAGGGTGTGGTTCTTATATTCCAAATATATTAAGCCACAAAAAAATTTTTATATTGAAGTTGTGTTAAACTGCGTTATGAGTCAGTAAATATGCAATGCAGTTAAAACGTCTGAAAACTATGTGCTGACACCTTCTGAACATTGATGTTTAAAACATTAAATCGGTTCGAAGCTCCGCCTATCAAATATGCATATACTGACGAATTTTTTGACACAAATACACACAGAGACTAAGTGAGATGTCTTGTCAAAAGACTGGATTCTTTTGACAATCAACAATCTCCAACTTTTTTTTTGTTCGATGTGATAAACATTATGTTGTAATAATAATAGTAATAATAATAATGTAAAAATACAAACAAAATGCCGAATTTCCTTTTTGTAATGGTGAAGTGTGTATTTTGTGAAGTGTACATGTGATATATCTGGCCAATACATAGAGATGTCAATTATTTGGGCTATTCTGGGCAATAAACTCATATGATGAAAGACATAGCGAACTGACATGCCGTCATCTGACACATAACGTGTACACGCTTGGGTTCTGTCTTCTCTAAGGAACCACAACAAATATTGTCCTCTACCCAGACTGGATTCATGCAGAATTTCTGGGCTACACCATTGTCCAAACTGTCCCCTTTACCAAAGCCTAACTACTGTACAGCCATGTTTGTTACGTATATGGGATTTGTGGTTGTAGGGAGGAAAGGATCAGCCCATCTAAGTATTTATTTCAGTAATTTACTGAAAGGCTGTCGACAAATTTGGGAACTTATGAATCTGTGTTTTACATTTGTACATCGGACATTTAAACACAGGACAGGATAACAGTCCGGAGACATATAATGATCGTACTTGTGTAAATGGAAGCCACATTTCATGATAGTAAATATTAAAAAGTTTAAATCGCTTTTGGGTTTTATCTAAATTGTACTGAATTTGAACTCTGAGCCAAGACATATTAACCAATAGGTTTCCAAATATTTATTTTCTCACAATGGCGAAAATAGACTAGTGAATAATAATATATCCACCAACATGATGGTTTTTCTTGTATATATATATATATATATTAAACTGGGTAAATATTCTACCCAAACATAATGGAAATTGGCCGTTTTGTGTCCAGCAGCACTATGTTGTGTGTGAGGGGAAGTGTTACAGGAAGGGTATCCCGCGGGTTTGAGGTGGACACATAATATCTGTACCACAGGAGGGTGTTAACGACATCGCATTAAGCCCCATTACGTCGTAAAACAGATCTATGTATTTTGATTCGTGATGTAAGGAGTACACTTTTAGAGAGACAATGACAGCCATTAGGAGTTCACCTAATCCCGCCCCTCGGCATGAATGGGCTGTTGGGTGTGTTGTGCGAGGCACCCCGGAGATTTCTATGTTTACCAAAGAAGATCCCCAACGATGCAGATCCAAAGCACGTGCCTGTTGTGTCCGAACCACAACTTAAATCTGTGTTAATTAGTGGATCGCATGTTTTCGTTGTCTTCTTATATGTCATACATGTATATGGAAAAAAAATGAACGGATTTACCTCTTCAATGGAACTAGCTAAGGTATTTTTAGTTGGAATACAACAACAATCGTACGAACAATCCAGAATTTCATCCTGTGTATAGACCACGCTTTGTCTGCTTGGGGTAGATCTCAGGAAGTAGTTCACTTTGGTGAAATTCATTATTATGCCGGGAATACAAAGTCATTCCATTTGCTTTAACATAGGCTGTGCTAAAGGCGTAGCAACACCCATCAGATTAACTCTGTAAAACAAGCATCAAACTAAGGTACATATATAAACTTGACTCGGAGCATTTGACTCAGTTTTATACTAATTAATCGATGAAATGACCCAGTCTGTACATGTAATAACGTGTGACTAATCTCACGGTGCCGGTAAAATGAGAAGCTTAGAGAAAGATCGTGAACCGTCTAGTGTTATGAAACCCTATTTTCTGATTAGTAATTAAACTACTGGATTTCAATGAGCAATATGTTAAAAGGCACATTTGCAGTTTTCTTATGGGACATTTGAGATACTTCTTGCGCCATATGTCTCCTAAGAATTTCTACCTTTAGGCCGTGTGTATTATTGACAAGAATTAGATATTACACAGCCCCTGAATCCCCCTCATATACACTAGCGTTATTACAGTGGTGAAATAAATAAAATGAAAATGAAATCAGATAAAATTAGAATTACTGTTATAACTGTTAATGTACACTTAAACTGTTTGTCTCTATAAGGACTGTGGGAACGACCTATAATTACAACTGTATATTTTCACACATCTAGGGCGGACGTATTTCGACTATAGCAACCATCATAGTTATACTTGCGGTAGTACATCGGGGGTCGCCTTCCGATAGGGCTTCAGACTGAAGGGTTAGGGTTTCCGATTTTCACATAAATACCTCGACCGTATTGCAAAGTCGTCGGTAGTCAAGTAAGTGAAATATGTAATCACTTCCTAATAGTGAACTAAGTTCTCGCGTACTCAGTAAGTGGGCTGTACAAACTGGTGTTTTGTGAGTGGTTTCTAATAAGGGTCGAAGGCAGTCTACAGTATACCCAGTCCAAGCTGAGATACTCATCATTTTACGCCATAAACATTGGACAGTTCCCTCCTGTTCACTGTGTCTTTGGCTGTGTATGCGTGTAAAGACGACACAGAAAGGGTTAAACCTGGCAAATTTTCTCATTTAAGGCCCTAACCTTCAGGACAGGCTTGTAACAGACAGGGTTATACATTCAGCAACATAGCTTAAGTTGTTTAGCACTATATATCAAGATAGTGAGAACATGATATATGTTTATGTCGTATAAGTGAAGTATTCTTGAGTATGGCGTAAAACACAAATCAAATTAATAAATTACATATGTATGTATATATGAGTCATCAATCAACAATATTTTGCTTTACACTGAGGTTGAAACGAAAGAAATCTGAAGTTAATTAATTAATTTATTTATTTGATTTCTGTTTACGCCGAAAGAATATTTCACTTATACGACCGCGGCCAGCATTATGGTGGGAGGAAACCGGGCAGAGCCCGGGGTGAACTCACGACCATGCGCAGGTAGCTGTCATACCTTCCCACGTACGGCCGGAGAGGAAGCCAGCATGAGGTGGACTTGAAGTCACAGCGACCGCAAATGTGAAGTTAAGAACACTGTCTTCATAATTAAGCCTGATAGACTGAAATAAATAAAAGTGAATGAAATATATTTAACAGAAACCGTAATGAAATTAAATGAGAGAAAACACAAATTGGAGAAAATAAAACAATTCGACAATAAAATTCACACAATTCATGAATAAATATTAATTAGGGGGATTTTTGGATAGGGGCATTTAAGAGATGTCAGCGTGTTTATAACTCCATCGTTTATACATGGGGAAAGTGATAGTCTTTCAGTATAAAAATGCTTTTGTTGATTAGCAGCTGTTGCATCGCATAAACAAGCACCTAAATAGACAGGTGTAGCATGGGAACACGTCTTGGCAAAGTTGGTAAAACTCAAAAGTATATTAGGGTAAAATCCTGTAGTTGTGTTGACGAAAGTTACGCGGCTTGTCGATGTTGTAATCGTATCTGGGTAAATTGCTGTTATGCCATTTGTCTTCTCCAAAAGCAGGTGTTGAGAGCTTAGCAATCTGTATTTCTTTAGCAAGAACTTAGTCGTGGATTAAGACCTAAGCTTCTTCCTTACTAGCTCTGTCCTTCAAAAGCTCCAAACGCCCGATCCCTTAGCCCCAACCACGTGTTTCGGATTTTCTGTGATTGCACCGGCACGTGGCAAGGTGAAATAAACCAGACGTCAATCAAATGAACCATTCCTACCTCCTTTCACTGAAAAGCTCTTAACTTTGTATATAATGTTCCCTGCTTGTCTGCATGTAAATACTGTCACCGATAAAAATTCGTTCTGTTTTTTGATTACGTGATAAGAACGTTGATGTTAGAAACATACGAACGGCTTTTCATGATATAAGCAGAAATCCCATGGTGTAGTTCTTCTTTACTCTTGATGTATGCAAGATCGCGGCCACCGAAATGTGAATTTTTCTAGCATGTCATTTTTATCTAGTAACAATTCTGTTTATTCCATGCATTTTTCCATTTAAATAAATTTAAACTATTGGATAGGAGAAAACTGCACATCCGCCGGGTGAAACATAACGCCATTGGTGTGATGTCCGTTTTGGCAATTAGCGATAGACGTACGCTGGACACATAAATTTGGCGTCTGGTATTCCATTTAAGCCTTTGTAAGATTGATGGAAATGGAGGCTACATCTAACTTCATGTCTTCTGAAATAAATTCCCCTTACTTCCGCCAGCCGCACAGCGAATGAGAAAGCCAGATCAGTGAATTAGTTGACCAAACCCTGATGGCGTTACTGGGCCACAGCAAGCTTCTAGGACCGTTGAAGGCACGAGGCGATATGTTGCCTGTAGGACTAATTTTTCAATTGAAGTAATCTTTAAAACCAACAGTGTATACGAATATGGCCCATTCACAATGATTTGTGTATCCGTGAATGTTTTACACAAACGACATACACAAACGATGCTGGTACACAAATTTGTATGTTTTTGAAACGACACTGTGTATAACTCATACACAAGTATTACAAATATTAATCTGTTCACCCTTCTTTTGAAATTTAACTAACCCATGCATTTAATGAAATTTTTAAAACGGGCTACGATTTGCCTGATGCGAAGAATTGATTTGAATACAATTTCTGTATGTCATACGAGTTCTGTCTTTGCATTAAAATCGATTGTCAGTTCACACGATTTGATTTTTATTGAATTCTGCCAGTCGATACGACAAATCAGATAATGTTTTAGCTTTAATCACTGGGCCGCGGCAATTCTATTTTGTCACCAACGAATAATGCTTTTGTCTCACACACTTGTACTAACTAGATCCCTTCTTTTCTGCTTCTTTCTCTACCGAAGAAGTTACATCAAGTGAGAGATAAACATTCAGTCCATGAAGTATTTTCAGATGCCCAAGTGTATTATTTGACCATTAACAGAAAATCTACAAAAGTCGTCTACTCTTAATGGCCACGCTTGACCTTGGAGCCGTCGTAAAATTTCAGGTTTCGAGTTTTAGCGCCACAGCACCAAGAGACAAGTCGTTTCATATTCCCCCTCCCCCAGTTTAATTGAATCTCTCCCCTGTTTGAGTGATGGAGGCTTGTGATCACATCCGCAGCTGTCGTCCTGGTAACACGAGATTTCACCTTCCCTGCTGCTTTTCTGGAATCGCCAGAGCTTGGGATTATATAAAATATATAGGACATGAGATCAGAGGCGAAAACATGTTCTGCTTTTCTAGGGCCTGATATGTACCATGAAATAATCAGCTAATGGGATACAGTTTTGTTTACTATTCCATATATACTGTATATATGCCACGATTCTTGTTGATAGATACAATTACCGGTGAAGTGCATACGTATAAGGTTGGGTTTCAGTTCTTTCATTTCAAATTTCCTAATCAAATGCTATGTAGGTTCTAACTAAAACGTTTAAATTCTTGGCAAATATTCATATTTGATTTTCATGTTTACTATCTTTTATATTTGTCGACGTCAAGTACTATAATAACTTATATGGACTGAAGTCACAAGTAAGCCATTGCTAGTCTAATACGCCCATGAGGATTTTCTTGATCGAATTATGTACACAGGTGTCATGTTATTTCGAATTAAAGCCTGTATGTACTAGCCAATTCATGCTTCTCCATACTACCAAAAAAATTTGTTCAAACTGAAAAAGAGCGGCCATTTATTGGATAACAGCATTATTTGTTTATTTGTTTTATTTATTTTCTTTTGCCGCTTTTTTGCCTAACCCTGTTTGAAGGAGTTAGGGTGGAACAGCTCCAGCGGAAGGCTATTTATTACCAAGCAGGTAAAGAAACAAACGCGGCAAACCTTGGAACAAAGCCAGATGAATCACTCTATTAGATAGTAGTGAGTTTGTAGTTTTCTTTCCCTTAGAATAACACGCCGTTTAACTAACTATCTGCTATTTAACGCGAGCAGAGGCTCCGCTAACGGTTTTGCCAGTGCGCTGATCTTCCTGAACGAAGCATTCCGCCATGTCAGGTTGGAGAAGTACGAGTTCTCTGTTAGCAAAAGTCATCTCTTGACGATGCGGAGCGGAATAGCTCGAAACAAACACGATATTAAATCTTTGTACTTCATGAGCAATTATCATTCAGTGTACTCAGCTAGATTCGTCATGGTAGATTGAAAGCTGAAAACTCAAATCCGAACTTTGGTGCTGCCAACAGTTTCGTTCAGGATTGTCTAAAAAATTTACTGTACATTTTACGCTATATTATGTCATAAACATTTTCATGAACACAAAGATATGAGTCAAACTTAAAAAGTGATCTTACGGCTAGATCTGACCAAATTATACTTAACGTTTCAACTTCACAACAGTTGCTTTCTGGAATTAAATATTTTATATTATAAAACGAGTTATTTATTTACGATGACAAATAAAATGTTGGCTTTGTTGGTCGAAGCGAAAGTCTTGGAAATTCAGCGATTTGAGTCAACTAATATTTAATCATTTTGTTTTGCTTCAGCGTGTCACATCACACTTTGCTTCTATCTGAATCACAAAGTACATGCCCAAACACTTAACTGGGATGACTTTTACAGAAACTGTATTTTTCCTTTTTTTATCCTTTTTTAGGCTCATAGTTTCGTTAACAAACGAAGTTTTACTCTCTCCAAATTGATATCCTTCTGGCGTCATTAAACTACCCACGGTGTCTTAGCCAGCCTGTGCTTCACTTTCGTCTTTGTGGGACACGTCGAGCAAGGATAATAGTCGGAAGTTAGACTTAAGAGTGACTTCTTGTTAAACCCTCAGCCCAGCTGTCTAAGCCTGTCATCGACTGTTACGGTAGCTCCTGTAGCCACACATCAAACGGCGCAGGGTGTAGCACCCAACTATAGCTCATCAACATCCACAGCCCTGTTCCCCAGCATCGCTCTCCGCAAACCAAGTCGCTCCGTCTCCCAGGGTCCTGCCGCGTCCGTCCCGTGCAATGAACTCGGTCGGCATCACAAGGCCGGATGCTGGGGCGCCGCCGTAAGCACTAGACTTTCTCAGGCGTAATGGCTTGTAAAAGAAAATTCCAAGAGGTTATAATTTAATAAGTCATTCCGATAAAGCCGGGGTTCTTTCTTCTCTTCCCAAGTGCCTTTAGTCACGGCACCAAGTCCTCTTGACCCGCCTAACGGTCCAGGAGAACTTGTGTAACGCACCGGGCGTAAGAGCTTTTCTAGCCGTGTCACGTGATGGCTTTGTAAACAACGGAACTCTTGTATACATCACATTTGATTGCTTTTGATCATCTTGCTTTTCTTAATTTCCTCTTCCGATATCTCGAATTTCTCGATCGTCTTTGCACCTAGCTTACCCCTCTCACCTTACCACCTTCTGCAAAGTCATGACCGCGCGTGCATTTCTGTAAGAAGCAAGCGTATCTTGATGAAGCACCCCCACCTGTTTGGTCACGTGGAATGAGAAAAGAGGATATTTCACGTGGTCCCCTTAGTCATTTTTGTCTGATGGAAAGGAACGATTTAACTGATTCGTCCGTACTACCCCTTTTAAGCAAAAACTGGACACATTTGCCATTTATCTCACAAAAGTTGTAGCATTTACCTCGGGCTAAACTGTATTGTTATTTATCCTTATACCAACGGAATCTTTGTACTGACTGCAAATTTTTCTACAAAGGCATGCCTCGTTTCATCAAAGAGTAATGGGGAAATACCACAGGAGATCTGTTCTCCTTTAGGTACAGGATAAATGGACAATATACAGTTCCATTGTTGTTTATTTATTTGATTGAATTTTGACGGCATATCCAAGAATATTCACCTTATACCACGGTACCCAGTATTATGCTGAAAGGAAACCGGGCAAAAGCCGGGGGAAAACCAACGACTATGCGCATTTTGCTGGCAGACATTCCCATGTATGACCGAAGAGGAAGTAACTTGCCAAGGCGCTATTTGGGGTGGGGGGAAGGGGGCTCCTTGGTCATTGCGGTAACAACTAGGCCCCAATTTCATTGTATAGTAGGCCTACCACTCCAACGGACATGCTTGAATTATGAATCACTGTTTTCAAATTATTTAGGGGCATTGAAAGAAGTCTAGCATCATACAACGAACGTTACATAGGCATTAACATATTTTACTGAATTTTTTAATGAGCCTGACAAAACCATTAACATTTATTTCTGCTGTGTTTTACAGAATATCCTCGATGGTAGTGCAAGGCCAATGGATGGAGAACTGCTTTGGTGTTTACAGTCCCAGTGCACTGATTAGCTTGGAGGACTCCGAACACGTCCCGGAAATCGAGGGTATAACTTTTGATACCGGAACTGAGCTTATCCTCTTAGTGAACTGCACGCTACAGGGGTCCAGCGTCGACGGCCCCAGACATCAACTGTCAGTAGAAGCGAAGTGCAGCAGGTCTCCTGTTCCGGGCCCGATCTGCAGCCTGCACAGGATGGGGTCACTTTTCTATCGCAACGTTAACGTTTGGATCATGTGACTGTGCGCTGAGATTCGAAAACTTTCCTGTTACAAATTCCTTCCGAATATATCAAGCTGTGTCACCTAGATCGTGTGTGTGGTGTGTGTGCACTGTTAACATTTGCCGGCATGTTACTGTCATTGAGTATATGACAGAAAAAGTGGGCGTGACTTAGATCAACTATACGTCAGAAGCACCACCCATGTGCCACGTGACATCCCAGGTGCGAACCACTGTTGCAATATTTTATATGTGTACAAAACTATCACTTCCTCTTTCGCGGTTTGTGAATCTTACGAAAAACGTTATATTTATTGTTTTATAAATGCAATCTATCAGTTTTCATTTTACATTTTGCAGTAGATGTGTCAGAGGTGATTTACACGGCGGGATATCAACGATTTTTTTTATCGTGATTTGTTATGACTTGTTATGAAGGTGACTTTACAACACAACCCAATGAGGGGTGATGCTTTCTATAGCAAACAGTCCGTGGAAAAGTTTCCTATTTCCATTGTAATTCAAACGTCCATAACTGGATATGTTCATACATCATTGTGATCTCTGTTGTATATGCAAGATAGTTTATGTAAGCCATTTTATCTGTGTCTTCACAGTTTATGCACTTAATGAATGAGTAATAGGGCCTGATGATTCATCGTCACGAAAATACTTACCCAACATTTTTGTAGTTAATCAGTGTATGTAAGGTCATTTGCTGTTTTCGATCGTATCTTGTATCATGTATAGCACTTATTATAGTCTAAATAAGTAAGTGTTAAATAATCTAAAATCATATCTCATGTATAATGACGATGAATGCATTCATTGCTTGCCTTAATTCCCCTTCTACAACTTACTCTGTATGATACCAACAGCTTTGTTTTATTTAAAGATTTTGTTCAAGTCAAACTATCATTTGACGAAGGTAGTTTGTCAGTTTGTAAATATCTGCATGATGAAATGAGTGAGCGATTTTTATGTAAATAATTTTAATGTTGTATGTGTCACCTGCATTTAGTGTTAAAACACGCCCGTCAGTTCTTAGTATATACATGAAACAACCAAGTATGGTTTATTGTTAAAACTTTCCCGGAATGGATTTTACCCTTCCGGTAAGTTAAACGTTAAAACCTCTCAAGTAAACGTTAGGTCGTCATGAAGGCCTTTTAATAAAGGCTGTCTACAGGCGTATGAAGGATGGGTGGTGGCTGATCCCTTTCAACAAGGTAAACAACATGACCGTCATGGATAAGTTGACACATGTGTCTTTATTGTACTGTGTCTTAAGATTCCCAATTCGTGTGAACCTTTGCTAATGTTTTTTATATGGGCCCAAACTTTTGGATACATCGATACATTTATTTTGTGTGCACGACTGACATGCATTCAAACCTCCTGAAGTCTATATTGAAGAAAATAAATTTTATATGAAATACACAATTACTCAAGCGGGTTTTGTTCTTCCGTCGTTTCTTTGAAGACCACTTTGGCCTTAAGTTTCTGTATTCGCGTATTGTATCTACTTAGGGCGTATACAAACGGGACATCTTATAAGGTTGAGTAGGGTGTAAAGGGTTTTGCTGGTAGACTAAGCATCATGGGTGCCTGGTCCCTCTACGCCGTGTTAAAGCGTATGTTGATTGTGATGATAAGACAGCATTTTGAGTAATTCTAGATCAGCGACGTCTAATGTATTGCAATTAATATCAATGCGTACTTTTCATGACTTAATTCTGCTTTAGCTATGGCGCTTTGATACGTGTAATATTTTATTGTTTAAGCATTTAAATAAACAGTTAGAATAAAAGCCAAAGTGAGGTAAATTAACAAGAGACCCTGTACCACTTGTTGCCTGTGACCATTTGCGAATTATCACTCTGTCATCGCTGCTCTGGTTTTACTCTCTGTGCTGTCGTCTTTTTACATTTTTATCAGAAACAACACAAAAATGTGAACACCAATCTAAACGTTGGTTGCAAACTGTTGTCTCGTTTATAACATAAGCAACATACAGATAAGTGTAATGATCTCTTACTCAGCATCCCCCACCCTAAATCTCCCAAACCGACCCCATCCCACCCCACAGCACTCCACTCCCACGCCACAAGTCCCATTTCCTCCATGTTTGTTTACTTATTTTGGATTGGTGTGTGACATTCGTCACAAATGACGAAAAACTTGTCCCGCACAATGGCACTTCGGGACCAAGCTGGATTGAACATTATCTCGTTGCAATGCACCAATAATGCGTTACCAGTTTCCCTAGTGCCCACTAAACGTCAATGCAATGGCAGGAACAAAGAATATGTTCAAAAGGGCTCGACCTGTCTTATGGTGGTAAGTATGGAGGTATACTTTTTCACTTTTAAAAGAAAAGCCAACACAAGTCCAAATGTGTTCATATGCATCGATAAAGTATTGCACTAGAGGTGTAAAAAAGCACAGTTTTTTTTTTAATTTGGTGATGTTGCATAACCAAGATATCGAATATCATTTCAAAGTAAACAAAATCGCGCACATTGAGACACCCGAAAGCTTCACCATGTTATTAGATTTGGCCAATCAGACACGAGTTATTTCTATAACCCGAGGACGCCGCTGCTTCCGCTTACGTCACCCAAACCTTGGTTTTGCCCTTTAACCGTATGTAAAGACACCTATCGGATTTGATCTCTGTTCGCCAGAAAACACTCATCGATTGCATCGATAACTGTTCATTTATGTAACATCTTTGCATACTATGGCTTCACAGTATAGGGCGTAAAAAAGTTAACATTTGTTACAGATATCGTAGTTCTGTATATTCACGAACATACATTCATTTGCCTTTTTCTGTAATAAACAGAATCCAGCCAATACAAGAACTGCTGCGGTATTCTTCTACACAGCACACAGGATATGATGCAGCATTCAGTTGCACGTGTAACAATGCCATACAAACTTGTATAGACATGATCGTTCTGGCTAACTCCGAAATCGTGGGCTGAGACATCAAACCCAAACATCCAACAGACGACAGCTGAGACAGAAGTCGTGAGAGATGAATATAGGCTACAGAACAGGCAACACCCTGTTTCGTTCGATGACAAACAAGTTTCATTCCGAACGTTACTTTATTTCATACTTATGCGTTTAATAGTATATCTATGCATATATCATATAACAAGACGTTCCAAATTGCAGTCGGAATACAAAGACATTCACTTTATTACTCTGTCATCCCTACCCTATTTTATGCCTATATATATATATATATATATATATATATATATATATATATATATATATATATATATATATATATATACTTCTACCCGAGAAGTATAGTGCTGTGATCAAATGCATGTTCTCAGCATTCATCAGTTTATTTTTCAATGAAATATTGTACAATGTAGGCTACAGATGTATGTGATACACAGAATAAATAAGGTAACCAAATATCACCAGGATAACCGCTTACACAAAATAAATATACGTGCATAGGGTGATTATACCTAGGTAACCAAATTCCAACAGGGTAACCACAAAACATACAAATATTATACCCACGGCTTTCGTGACGCATGCAGTTGTGTTTTCCGCCTATGTGATCATCTGTCAGTTGCTTTGGCCTGTCGATTTTCTTGTGGGGTTGTGTACATCGACTGCTGAAATTTGTGACACTGAACATCTAAAAGAAGTGAAATAGCCTGACCGAACCACCCACAGATTCGTAGGCTGAGCTAAAATAATGCTCCCTTTGTTTTAATGTGTTTTTATATTAAATGTGATGACAGCAAAGCTTTCTGATCGATTCATGGCCTGTAACGTCGAATGCATAACGTTTTATTGTCATTAACGTCAATGTATATTTATTTTACCTAATTCCACTTAAGCCGCTTGGTGCATGCTCAGTTAGGACAAACCCTAACTGAGGTAAATTGACAAGAGGCTGCGTTTACCAACTGTCACACTCTCGTCGCTGCTTTGGTTTCACTCTCTGTGCTGTAGTCTTTCAAAATACAATGCACCTGTCCTGATTGGAGATACCAAAAGTCAACACGAACTGCTGTCTTTGCTTCACGGGATTATAAATATGTGCTACATATGTAATTTCTTGGCTCCACAATTACTAAATAACACGGACAGGAGAGCTATCTGCGTATTGCACGTGTTCTGTACCAATGCCGATAGCCGCTGGATGCAGACAGCTGAACCGGTCCTGTGGTCTGTCGGTATTTTACACGGAAGGGAAACTCATCGAAATCAAATAGCTGGAGTTGTACATTCAGCAAGAGCTGGGTGCTTTAATTATGTTGATGCCTAAACGCCTGTTTTCCCTTGCATCTGCCCCGCCATAATTTGTTGATGACTTGGATGCGTTTTTCGCTCTAGCCTCTTCCGGCCTCTCGGCAGCTGTCTTTTCCCCTCTAAAGTGTTGGTAAAGTGGCTAGCCCGGGGGTGCGTTCCCCATGAGAAGTCGCCGCGGACTGATGCTCCCAAAGAATCACGCAAAACAGTGACTGATAGACCTGAGGGGTCAACATAACACACAACCCACTTGGGCATTTTCCCTATTTTATGACAAATTCATTAATTCATTTATTTCATATTGAACAATTAGTAACTTATATGATGACAATCAGTAGAAGACGGGAGTCAAGAAATCGGAGTGTCCGGGCAAATTACTGGGAAACTGTCCCATGTTTGGTGTAGAGGTATGCTCAGCTGGAAGATAAGGAGAGCCCTTGACCGTCTATTCTGACTAATTAGACACCGCGAACAGAGAGTGTGGTAAAATTCTCAAATTCTCTAATTCACACGACCCCCTCCCCACCGCATCCCCACCCCTTCACAAAAAACATCATTGATTTATCTTGCGCGACAGTATTTTTGTTTTTGGCGATACAAAAAAAAGATGAAGAATTATGAAAGAACCACTAAAACTTGACTTGTACCTGCCAAATTATAAACCAGATTATGCCGCAGTATATCGAAGAACGTGAACAATACTCACGATGTGGCTGGTAAATTTCGTGATGTATAAAGCGATAATACCTTGAAGAAACCACCAAACTCACAGAATAGCTGGCAAATTCCTTGAGCTATGAAGCCGTAGTACCCGGGGGAAGCCACCAACACGAACGTTATACCTGGCACATTTCATGAGGTATGAAACTGTTGTGCTCAGAAGAGTGAGTGAGTGAGTGAGTAAGAGAGTGCTTGGGTTTAACGTCGTAAAAATTTTTCATTTGACGACCGAGTCCTTAACGTGCATGTACGTTTAATGTGTCTCCATATTGCAGGTCGGATTTCTACCGCTCTTTAATCTTGTGCTGCTTCACTGAGACAACTTGCGGAAGGCAAGTAAGCTGCCTAACCCGAGCCATTATACTAATACTAGCCGTTGCACTATCCCCTTAATGCTAAACGCCAAGCGAGGAAGCTACAAGTGACCAGACCCAGAACTGACCCTGGATTTACCGTTCCCGAAGAGGATACTCTACCAACTGAGCCATCGGGGCCGGTCTGAACCCAGAAGAACCCCCCCCAAAACTAGCAACGTACCTTGTAATGATCATGAGGTATGCAGCCTCAGCGCCCACTGGAAACTTGAAACCGCTCAAAGTAGCTGTTTAAATTCCTTGAAATAAAGCGAGAGCACAGTCGGCAGATGTTGGATTTGAACCTCCAAGAATGAATAAGGGTCCAAAGTGTAAGTTATTTAGTTCACATTTTCTGCTCAGTATGGAAAATCGTATTTTCCGGCTGATTTTAAGGCAGTTATTAAAACAGCCCAACTCTACTTGGGTTGTTTCTACGTTTTAGAGTGAGAACTTTGATAAGTGGATGCTTTAAAATATTTGGCTTCATCATTCTCCTGCCATTTCCTCAACGCAGATCCGGGCAAACTGTCTAACTTGATTGCACCACAAAACCCATTTAAGTCTGTCTGTCTGTGTTTGTTTGTTTGTTTCTTTGTATGTAGATCGATCAAATTTTTGACATCCTCTAGTTTAGCATGGACCACTGACATAACGATGACCGCCAGACGACATCGACCTTTTGTGGCATTCACTTAGAAGTGTACCTTCATATATCCTAACCGTATAAGTTAATCCTAGTCGTATAAGTTAAACATTCTTAAATACGGCGTAATACGGCATCAGTGAAATAAATAAATCAAATTACCATCGTTCGTCGACTCAAACTTTACAGATACACATTATCCATTGCATCCATCGACCGCACTGTTGTCCCGGTGGCTCAGATGAGTAAACAGCTAGCTCAATGCAGCCATCAAGCCCTTGACCAAATTCATGACACTGCCAGCTGGAATCCAGCTCTCCTCGCTGCGGCTGTGGCTTTTAGTCAAAATGTCTGTAAGTTTTCTGGCGGGTTCTCCGGTTTTCTCCACTGTCCATAAACTTGACTGCCGTTGTATACGTGAAAATTCCAGAATGTGGAGTTGAATTTATTTATTTATTTATTATTGGTGTTTTACGCCATGTTCAAGAATATCTCGACAGCACTGCGGTGCGAGGAAATCAGGGGAAATTCACAACTATTCGCAGGTTGCTGGAAGACTTTCCCACGTACTCGACAGAAGAGGAAAACAACATGAATTGGAAATAAACTCACAGTGTCTGCATTGGTGAAAGGCTTCTGAGTCAATGTGCTGCGCTAGCACCCTACACATTTTGCCAAGGCTTCAGTAAGGCGTTAACCAGCAATCAAATAACCGCGATCAAATTATATAGATAGCATTTATGATAAGAAAACGTTTTAACTGTACTTCTTTCTGTTTTGATTTTGATGTATTGGCAGCTTTGTATCGAGGGCTCATTGCATAAAAAATGTTGTCTATATAATCAACAAGAAAAATTTCTTAATCTCGGAAGTTATATTTCGGAATTCTTAACTGGTATACACTTTATGTTCCCATTAGTATTCTTGTGTAAAGTATAAGTTTCATTAGTTTCACTGCGAAAAAGCCTGTCAAGCTTGGGAAGCAGAAATGTTGTAATTAGCCGCTGAAGACCCACAAGAGTCGGGTCCCTGTAGGAAATACGGAAGGTACAGTTAATTGCTTTTGCGATTCATAGAGGCATGTTTTCTTGTCGCTGTTCTAATGACAAGAGAGGACGCCACCCACAGCCATCCATCACCTCCCCCTACCCTCATTCTCCCGGACCTACAGACTCCCTCTTTAAGTTATACCCGGGGTAATGTGTACCCATGGTACTCTTAATAGACCTACACATCTTCCACCTCACGAGATCGACTAGCCCCCCCCCCCCCCCTACCCCCCATCAAAAGTCAGTATTACCTCCACACCACTATAAAACCACTCGAACTCAAGTTCTTTGAACAAAACTTGGCCACGAAACCCCATCGGCTCTTCATTGAAGGAGACTAGCTTCAAACAAGCAAGCTAATAAAGTCGGAGCACAAGTGCCTGTGGCATAACTCATATATATGAAGCTCAAGTACATATTTCGCAAAGGGATCGTTGTCGGTTGGCATTGTTCAACACAGAACCTGTACGTGAAAGACGTCGAAATGCCGTCCAGACATATGTACAGTATATACATCCTGTATATACATGTTTACCGTGTATACAAATACCACAGCATACAGAGTAAACCACAGCATGGACGACAGTGTGGTAGTTATACGGCCTTACTCGAAATACGGACTCTTTTTAACTGATTTTAGTTATGATCTTATTGTAACTGTTCATATTAATGCTTAAATGACAGTAAATTACACGCCTCCTTGTTAACGCCATAGCTTCAGCAAAGTTGGGTAAAAAGAAAGAATGTCGTGATATTGTTTGCAATATATTAAACGTCACTGGTCTAGAATTACTCAAAATACTGTATTGTCATCACACTGAATATACAAACAAATTTAAACAAAACACGGGTTTCCACCCCATTCATAAGTGAAGGCCATAAAGCTATCTGTCGACTTTAATATTGCTTATTTTTTAATTCAGTTAAAGTTTTAATTACCATAAAATTATTTTAATCAAGACAAGTAGTAAGTCCATCCCAAACAATTGAAATTTTGATTCTTCTTGTTGGTATTTTTTCTTAAGTTACCAAACCCACTACTACATTCTCAGTTTCGATCATTAAGTTAGTTCCAAACTCTGACTGTGGAATGACATTGAGTTGTTCTATTGTTAACACAGGGTGACCACTACATTTTCCGTACAAAGATGTATAATGTACATGCGCCTCTGGGTGGTCATCAACAATCTTACATATGCGTGGTTGAAATTCCGGAAGTGATTATTCAACCAACTGTCTGATCGTGTAGTAGGGGCTAACTGATCCTACTGCCGTCTAACCGTCAACCTTTCTAAACCCCCTTTGAATTTTCCGTGCAGTGGTCTGTGAACTCTCCTTGCAGGGGTCTTCTACTCATTACGAAATCGGCCTTTTCCTGCAACTCCCCAACAACTATCTGACACTTTTCGTCTGCGCCTTGAAAAGCCTCTTTTGTTTTCTGGACATCATCAAGCTGCGTCTGTGTTCTCTGAGAGAATTAGCATTTTCGACAACCAGGCACATTTTAGACTAAAACCATCCCAGCCTATCCAGGAAGCGATGTAATCTGTAAACGCCATGTTATCCCTCAAGGAATTATCTATTTGCTAACCTCACGTTCTGGATGCAAGAAACATCACCATCCTGTGTACATGCTTGTGTACTTCACATGTTTTTGTGTACTTCCTCAACTGCATTCCATGTGTGTGAGTTAACTTCCTATAACGAAGCAGTTTAATTAGTGAAGACAGGAATGTGTGTAAATTGTCAGTTAAAATTTACAGCACAAACTTGCCAAACTGTAGCGTGGCGTGGACAGGTTAGGGTGATATCACGTGTATACCACGTGACCTTATCCCATTGTAATGTATAGCATGTACATTCACACCGTTTTCCCAAGGCCTCGCGGATAACCATTATCTATAGCTCGGATTGGGGCATACATTTTCGCGGGCAATGAGGATTCGTGTTTAAGCTTAATTGACATTTTTTCTCTTGTTCAAAAGGAGGAGTAATACGTCATCAATCTACTCGTAAAACGTCATCGCAAATGCAGGGCAGAACCATAGATCATATCGATTAGGCCCAAGTGACTTTCAAAAACTGGAAAGATTACCATTTGAGGGGGAATGGTTGCTGTAATTTACTATCTTTTGACTGTTATCTACGCTGATGCTTTCCGAAATGCGATGTTCGGAGCAAAACTATCAAAACTGTCGCTGTTCCCTTTCATCCACCCATAACACTGCACAATCTCTTGGGTATAAACGGCTGGCAAGTGGTGAAACATACCAGATAAATTCCCACACTTCGCCTGCGCCTGATTGACCATTAATAACCCGATGGTGTCTCTTGGGAATCTTTGTAGTGAGCTTCGGCTTTTACTGAAAACCTGAGACTTATCACTGAGGATGTCGTCTGGTAT
This sequence comes from Liolophura sinensis, assembly GCF_032854445.1. Classification (NCBI taxonomy): domain Eukaryota; kingdom Metazoa; phylum Mollusca; class Polyplacophora; order Chitonida; family Chitonidae; genus Liolophura; species Liolophura sinensis. The sequence goes on along the minus strand of NC_088305.1, from coordinate 3,224,406 downwards.
TTACCAAATTTATTCACACTAATTTCTCTGTATTTCTTCCCGCGTTGATTATAAGTGACATGGTAACTACTTCATTCGGCTTTCCCAAGTGACGCCGGGGACTTAACGCAGCGTGGACAGCGCACGGAATTGGCATGCCTTTTAAACTAAACCGACAAGCCTTTTTTTTTCTCAATGACGAAGACGACCATTGGACGGATTGTCACGTGTCACCCGCGAAAAGTAGGTCACGACCGAGGAATCGGGTCACGCCGTCACCTGTCACGTCGATTGTAATTTCCTCCCACCCCTGCGGCTACTGATCTTGATAAGCAAACTAAGTATACAGCTACAAGGCACTTGAGAGTTGACCGAGGAAGAGGGAAATTAACAACGAAAAGAAACTCACACACGTCAAAGTAAAATGCAAGCTGATTTACTACTATTAGTGAAGGGTCACGTGATTTTTTAGCATATTTTTTAGAAAAATAAAGTGAAACCCAACAAAGTGTACTTATGCGCTTTAACTTGGCCGTCTTTTGAGACGACAATACTTCACGGAACACCGTTAATGTCTGCAGAAATGATGACAGAAATACGCCAGTTCCATCGAGTTCGCGGGTGCAGTCGTAAGTTTTAAGATTACAGCTTTTCCTTCTCTGTATTCGATCCAAACATCATTGGTGTCACAGAATGTAAAATACATTTGAAATGCATGGTCGGTAGAACATCGACATTTTGCTTTTTACCTGGGTCGCGGGTTAATCCTGGCCTTGGGCGGGGATGTTGTAGCAATCCCGCTCCCATTGTATGACAGTCTTGATGACATTAAGCGGTGGTCTAAACGTACACCGCGAGTACTTGGTTTCCGACAACACGGCGTGCATGACTAACTTGCCTCAACCCACTCGTGAGGTAAGCTCTCCACTCACCCATGGGCACTGAAAATCACTGTGGCTGATCTCAGGTTTTACTCACTGTGTGAGTTCAGATTATATCCTATGGGTGAGGACATTTCATCGTTAAACTGAGATTAAGTTGAGATTCTACCCCGTTGGTGTGTTAAGATTTTACCTGTTGGTTGAGTTGAGATTTTATCTTAATGGTGAACTCAGAGTATATCCCAAAGGAGAGTTGAGGTTTTAGCCCATGGATGAGTTAAGATTTTACCCTATGGTTGAGTTGAGATTATTCCCCGTAAGTGAGTTGAACTTTACACCATGGGTGAGTTGAGACTCTACACCATGGGTGAGTTCAAACTTTACACCATGGGTGAGTTAACATTTTGCGCCATGGGTAATTGAGACTTTACACCATCGGTAAGTTCAGATTTTACTCTGAGGTGAATTGAGATATTATACGCTATAATCTCATTCAGACCGTTTCCGTAGATAAAATTTCCGTTGTTTCTTCGCGATTCACATTTTTGCATTCAGTGTATATAGCTTTTTACCAAAGCATCCTGTCCACCTGTGCCAAATGGACAGGGTCATGCGCTCAGGCAGGAGCTGCTTGAGTATTTTCCTGACATCGTATTATAAATTTAAGGTAACGCAGGACAAAATAAAACAAACTTGAAATGAAACAAAGTCCTATGAAATTCTGGTTAAATTTTTACCATTGACAATGAATATTCTGCTCACTATGTCCTCATTTATTAATGATTAAGGTCTCGTGCAGGAGTGGTAGATATTGGCACTTAGATGTAAGAATGATGAAATGGACAGAGGTCGTCATCGGCAGATAGTAGGCAGGTTGCTGATGGTGTCCGCGATAAAACAACACGTGTTGTCTCTGAGGTTAAAGTGGAAAAATGCCTCAGTACTATCTTATTCGTCTTCTAAACTGGTCAACAGGCTGCTCGAGTTACCCCTTAAATACGGGCCCCAGGGATTATAAAACTCCATAAATCAACTATCTAGCGGTTTAGTAGGATGTCTGGTGTCGGAAGTGGTCATGCGCAAGTGTGAGTCTCGTCACAGAAATGACGGTATTCGGTGACGGAGACACGAAATTAAATAGTTTTTATGCATCCACATAGTATGATAACATGTGAATGACAAAACAAGAAAGGAAACATGCGATGAATACCTAAATAAATATTTAAAAACGAAACATTTTCATACTAGATGGTTTATTTTATTGCTTTTTCTGAACTTACGCCTTGGCAAAGAGACTTGGATTCGGTGGGCCAAATTTGCCATCATTACCGTCAAAACCTGAAGAGTGTTTTTTTTTTTTTGCGGGTTGTCCAAGTCAGAGAGTGGGTGAAATCCCTAAAGAAACTAGCGGACCAAACTAGCGGATTGTTCGAAAACATAAACAATAATGGATTGATTCATTTATTGATTGACTGATTGCGAGATCTGGTGATTGTTTGACCGGCTCATCATATAATCTAACATAGATATAGTTATTAATTCAATCGTTTACTAATTTCCCTAAATCATTGATTATCTCAAACATTACAAGCAAAACCGAATAGCCTACTTCTACTTTATTACATCAAAATTATTTCATGACACAACTAAGGGCCTTCGCTGACTCATTCATCATTCATCCAGCTCCAGCCTCTGGACGAGCCATCTGTCGTTATGATTTGGCTGCGACTTTACGTCAGCAGGCCTCTCAGGTACGGCGAAAGGCGGTGGATCGTTCCGTGCTCTCTGGTTTCTTCAACCCATAAACCTGATCGCTGTTGTATGAGTTAAGCAACAATTCGGAATAAGGCGTAAAATGTATGCACTAATATAGAGTACATCCAACGGATTAGTTAGTTGCAGGTCTTTACTGTTTGTAGAAACGCAGGTTAGCACCCGATCACCAAAATGATTCTGACCGATATAAAACCTACATATCGTATACAACCAGAATTTTTGCTTACACTATGCAATGAGTCTCAACGTACCACACTATATTGACTCTTGGTCGGCTCGAGCTACTGTTCTGTTCTAAGAAGGTTCCGCTTCACGTGGAGACCTCTGTAAACAACGTTAATCAACATCCGGTCATTCGACACAAAAACTCTCTGATTGGCGGATATTAAACGGGCTGATTTTAGATTAAGTCATTTCTGGCTTATATACCAGTTACATATTTGTCTTTCAAATTCTGACATTTCATTTATGATGACTATCACAAGCTTCCGGCATTTAATTCCACTAAAGAGTTTTCTTTTATTTTTTTATCACCGCAATGTATGATAGAATTAGCAGAAACTTATGAGCAGCTGTCTATGCTGGTAGCTCTGGAGAACTGTACACTAACAGCAGCAGTTCGTGTTAGAGCTAACTCTGACACATCAACCTTAAAATGTCACATGCTGTTTTAGGAATCTAATAAAATGAAAAAAGAAACTTGGAGTGAAAGAGTACGACTGCGTATCTCTATCTCGACTTAACAGAAATCCCCGAACGTGTAGCAGAGATTCCGGAGAATACGTCAGGACGATGGTTGGACCATCATCGTACTGTTGCGCTAGATTCTGTCGAACCTCGTTCTTACTAACCTCATCTTGTTATCATTGTAATGTATTTATTATGGCTTTTCTCTGATGGACACCCCCATCCACCTCACCCCTAGTCTTTTCTTGCCTGTCATACACATGGTCGTGATTGAAAGGTATAGTAGTGATCGAACTGCAACGTTATTGAAAGAATCACCCTAATAAATTCTGTAATCAGACTTTATGCAATATATGCGACGCAGCAGAAAGGAGTATAGCCCAACGATTAAAACGAGACCAGCGAAGACAGTGTGGTAGTTGGTACAAGTCCGCTTTTCTTTTTTTTTTTTTAGAAGGCCCGACACAAGTACGTGGCAGCGAACTTTCAAAACCAGTTACAACCTGGAATGACCACAGAAGGCGCAAGCCCAAGGGCTGGGGTGGATGGGGTGGGTGGGGTAAAGGAGGGGGAGGGTGGCTGATAAGGGAAGTAAGCTGGTTGTCCGGGGGTGGAGGTGGGGGGGGGGTGGAGACAAACACCCCGCCTCCCTATGATTTATCGCCAGTAATCAGACCTGATGAGGAATCTCATTTATTGTCCATACTTCTCGACAAGTTACGTCTCCTGGAGTCCAGTCCAGATAAGCTCGCGCATGTCAGTTCTCGGATATACATCCAACTTCCTAGCATATCTCCAAGTGTATGATCATTAACAACACACCAAGTCGTGAATTCGAGTCCCACTCAAGCCAGTATTGTCATATTGGTCATGGTCCGAAATGCAATATATTTATTTATTTATTTGATGTTTTACGCCGTGCTCAAGAATATTTCACTAATTCGACGGCTACTAGAGAAATGCAATATAAACCGATGTATGATTAATGTGCCAACAAGAGCTATACTACATGTATTAAATTGTAATTTCGATTCACAATGGAGACACAGAGATATTCTTGCAGCCTGCAGTGCAATGTTGGATCCACGTCCCGCCTCAAAAAACACTTTTTTATTCCAGCTACCGCCTTTGGTATATGGTAAGGGTCATTAATCTGGCCTTTTTCGGGACAAACGAATATTCCTCAGTTTGAAGTTAAGCGCTAAGTTTACAGATTGTAATGAAAGTCCAAGACAACTCTCAGTCATAAGACGAAACTTTTGAGGGTAAGTCAAAGTTTTTGTGCCGTAAACCATATTGAAGTTAAGACTGCGTCTTACTTAATTCTAAGACAGATTCTTGATCCTGTGGCGGTCTGGACTTAGGACTCTCTCGTGTATAAAAAGTTACCCCTCTCCAATTCTCAGTTTGTTGAAAATTTGACTGATATGTGTAATGTAAGAGAATATTTCCTTAATTAATACTTAACTGACAAACGTTTATGCCAATAGAGAAGCGCGTCAGCCTGTTTATTTATTTTACTGGTATTTTAGGCCGTACACAAGAATATACACTTATACGACGACTGCCAGCATTATGGTGAGAGGAAACTGGACAGAACCCAAGGGAATCACACGACTATCCGCAGCTTGCTGCAAAACCTTCTGGACAGGAAGCCAATATGAGATGGACTTGAACTCACAACGGCCGCAATGGTCATTGCACCCAGCTGGCTGGCTAAGCGCCTCAGCCAAGGAGGCCTCGCTTGGATCTTGAGTATTTGCCACCGTTATATTTTCGCTGTTGAAAGTACAAATAATACTGTTAACGAGTTATTTGTGAAGGCCATGGCGGAGTTCCAATATGTGTCTAGTCCCAACAATTTGTCACAGAGTTGAGTCTCTCTCATTTTTGCACATGTACAGATTTTGTCTGGTCAGTGAGCTATTAAAATAACAGATAGAAATTAAACAACTGCGTATAAACATAAGAAAACAAGATGTTTTAAATTGACTTTAAATCGGTTGTTGACATAACATTTATTTTCTAGTTTCCAAATGAATTATTTGCAAAACCCTTGAGCGTATATGTAGTCTACTCGTCACCCCGGGATCACGTGGCAATCTTAGACTTGAGTCAAATTTCAAATCGCTTTAAAATTGCTATCTCTGATATAATAGGGTCAAAACATTGCTTGACAACGTAAATCATGGGTAAGTCTTGGTAGAACAAACTTCATCTAAAATAAGGGAAAGAAACATACCCAATTCTAAAATTTTTACTAAAGCCCTAGAGCGCTTCGTGATCCCGCGGCATCATTCTTAAGTTTCCTGGCCATGCTGAAATTGAGTCGTCTACTCTTGACCCTCCTTAACTTCAGGCTCCCCTGGGCTAATAGTACCATTCCCGTAGCTGTAAGCTCGATGATTGACCGGTAGTTAAACTTACTCACAGGATGTGTTCTGAACGTAAAGGACCTGAGTTCGTGGACAATTTTACGATCGTTGCCTGGCGGTTTGTCGTTTGAAGCCCTCGACACATAGAACTGTAGCCAGCACTAGTAAACCTCAGCTAATTTCTAACGACGGCGATAAACCTGGCAAAAGCTGCATGATAACAGCTCTACTGACAACGGGACCAGGTGGTGCGAATCGTGTATTTTAAAGGGCCCAGTTTCACAAAGTCAGTTTTCCTACGGTGTCACCTTTGAAAAACTCAGTTTTAGCTCGATAGTTTTTGGATCGTAGCAGCCTATAGTGTGAACAACTTAGAATTTATTTATTAAATTGATTTAACAAAACTGCTATCTGTACTGTCACTGGATATTTGAGGGCCGTTGATCTATGTCATAAAAATAATCATTTTTATGGTTAGCATACCAGCACGGCGACCAATTGTTCTAGATCATATGTTATAAAATATTGTGCTTTTCGAGATTTAATTAAAGTTGTTCTTTTAACTGGTTTTAAACGTCAGTCTATTTTTATTCTGTTTTGCATGTTTTCATGATAATATCAAAAACAAGTTCTCTGCACGATATGGCTGAAATATAATTGCCCATGCGGCGCGAAGCCATTCCTTTGATCGGAGCTTTACGCCGTACTCAAAAATATTTTTCTTATATGACGGCGGCCACCATTATGTTGGGAGGATGAACGAGTTAGAAATGCTACTTCTAGCTCTGGCACAACTTTTTAATTTAAAATAATGACACAGGAACTGTTATGTTTCTAGGAACTGAGGGGCCTCCGTGGCTCAGTCGGTCAGCGCGCTAGCGCAGCGCAATGACCCTGGAGTCTCCCACCAATGCGGTCGCTGTGAGTTCAAGTCCAGCTCATGCTGGCTTCCTCTCCGGCCGTACGTTGGAAGGTCTGTCAGCAACCTGCGGATGGTCGTGGGTTTCCCCCGGGCTGTGCCCGGTTTCCTCCCACCATAATGCTGGCCGCCGTCGTATAAGTGACATATTCTTGAGTACAGCGTAAAACACCAATCAAATAAATAAATAAATAAATTCTAGGAACTGATCTCCGTAAAGGCAATTCAATGCTGTATCGTCTGATGCTGCATGTTAAAATATGTCTGTGTATTTGTATTTAACATAATATCGCGCTAAAAAAGCAATAGAAGGTGTAAAAGTGTCCCATGTTCTCAATGTATCGTCATGTGTAAGTTTGTATATGCTGGCACTTATCTATAGGGTTAAAATGATATGAACCGGACGAGCCCCTTTTGGTACGCTCTTTGTTTCGCCTTTCGGTTACCAAAGCAACAATAGGCAATAATAACAAGTTTATTGTATTTAACTACCATGGTAACGTTTTATCCAAAACGTGTAGCTTGGCACTCAGTATTGAGATATTAGAGTAAGCAAACAGGATTGGTTGACTCGGTGTCAGCATACTGCCACTGGATGGGGTGTCATGTCTGATGTCTTGGGCATGTGGCAACTTCAGTGGCAACAGCACTTTGAACTCGCCGTGCAAAAACATTTATTTATTTATTTGATTGGTGTTTTGCGCCATTCTCTAGAATATTTCACTTTATTCCAGCACTATGGTGGGAGGAAACCGAACAGAGCCTGGGGGAAACCCACGACCATCCGCAGGTTTCCTGCCAAAGGAAGGCACAGAATATATACACACATTTAACGACTCCTCGTCTTCATATGACTAAAAACTTGCTAAGTCCGACGTAAAACCCAAAGTATACATACATACATACATACATACATACATACGTAGACGCAAGAAGCCCACAACCATTCGCACGCTGCTGGAAAGCCTTTCCACATACGTCAGGAAAGGAAGCCAGCATGAACACACAGCGACCGCATTGGAGAGAGGCTCTTGGGTCATAGCGCTGTGCTGGTATGCTAACCACCTCGACCACGAGGGCCCCGAGAGTCTATTGTACATAATGCACAGGTAAGCTTAAGTACTTGCAATCAGGCTTGTAAATCCTTTCATACGGCGTGACATGTCTGTAGCGCTACATAACATTCATCAAAGCTTGTACTGGCAACATGCCCATCATGCCCCGTACTCTGTGCCTTGATCTTTCCGTGTATTACAGTAAGCTTTTATAACCGCCCGCACTGAATTGAGAATAATAATGCAGTACTTATGATTTATTTATTTTTTTATTTGATTGGTATGTTACGCCATACTAAAAATACTTCACTTATATGCTTGCGGCCAGCATTATGGTGGGGGGAACCCGGGCAGAACCCGGGGGAAAGCCACGGCCATCCGCAGGTTGCTGACAGACCTTCCAACTATGTTTAGAGAGGACAGCAGGAGCTGGACTTGAACTCACAGCGACCGCACTGGTGAGAGGCTCTTGGGTCATTGCGCCGCACTGGCACGCTAAACCCCTCGGCCACAAACATGGCAGTGGTCGAATGTGAGCAAGTGAAATGACTGACGAATTTCTGTGCATGTATACAATCCCCCTCTCGCCACTACCACATCCCCACATCCTTCAAACTCACATTCAGCAAGCCAATTGTATAAGGGTGTTTCTGTATATCGCGATGTCTCCAGCCCTTGAAGTCCGTCATTCTGTATGTAGGATCAAACGCTACGTTCCTTGATCGGGAGAATGTCCTCGGGCCTTTGCAAAACTTTGGTTTATTTCTTTACCAAACAGGTCGGTCCCAGCTCTGACATTTTGCCTGGGGGCTCGGTGTGGGTATCAGCACAGTGATTTACACTACAAGCCTGTGTATGTGGGGGGTACGCATGGTCCTAACTAGGTAGAACCTAGAGAACAGAGTAGGATTGTTGAGTTTGGTCTGCTTTTTCCGACAAACGCTACCAAACCCCCTGTGATTGAGGAAAAGCGGCACTTGAAGCTTTCGATGAATATGGCAAGCTAGCACGGGCGGCAGCTGCCACTTTAAGTGGTCAGTTTGGCTGCGCTCACAGGGCTCCCAGAGCACGAAGACCACTAACTGTCAGCTTTAAGTGGTCATTTTGGGTGCGCTCCCAGAGCACGAAGATCTACACCGAGCAGTTGTTACACGAACTATTTTTTTTTTCGTTAGGGCTGCAAGATTTGTCAGAGTGCAGTCGTTGGGGGTGGGGGGTGTGGGGGGGGGGGGTGGCGGGGGAGAGATTCCTGCATTTTTAAGCAATTCCGTCCACGCAGTTGTAACTACGGCGGAAATTTGAACTCAAGAAAAAATGAAGCGGAAGTGCAAGCGTTGAAGCCATGTAAGCGTGATGAATGACTTTACTTGTAATGAATTCTTCTCTTTCTACACGTGTGAAGAAAGGTGCAAAGTTCATAATATTCAGCAATGAGCGATATACATGCATAAAAGCGTACATGTATATGCGCATCCAACTGAGAACCAGAAAAAGCCGGAAACTCAACGAGAAGAAGGAATATTAAAAAAAAATGGTTGAGTTATTTTAAAAGAATTGTGTATTATACCCAGTAACTGTAAAATATTTCACATACGTCGATGTTCTCTGAATTGATTTATAAAAAGTGTCTAAACCAGCATGCACGCATGTGTGTATTTGGTGAAGTTAAAATTTTGCCACAGACAAGTAATGGCAGCACTATACATATGCGTTTCGTGCTTTTCATTTTTTGATTTTGAAGAAAAAATTTAACGTCACAATTTTCAAATTATTCCCTTTAAAAACGCCATGTAAAAGATGTAGAAATGGTGCATTTAATTGATCTTTTTGAACTCCTTCAGACACAGTGTCTTTTCTCATGATTTAATATTTGGAATGCAACACGCTTTCGGCTTGACGTTATGTTTACGCTTTTGGTTAAACATTTTCTTGCAATTCTCCAATCGCCATGATTTGGCCGAAATACTGACGACATATAGTTATGCATCAAATATCCAAGAGTTAAAAATGAAATGACCCAGACCAACTTTACATGGTCAGAAAGTTGACTCTTTTCACGGTATGTTACCGGGTTAAACGATTATATATATATATATATATATATATATATATATATATATATATATATGTGTGTGTGTGTTCATTGTGTAGGATGAATATTCAGTGCTTGTCGCATAACTTCAGAGCTCAGAATCTTGACGTTAAACAAAAAGCCTGTATGAAAAATGTCAGTAATATTATTTCAGACCGGAAGAACAATGGATATGGTTAGACAGCAGACATGAGAGCTTACAACATGGTGACGAAAAGTCGGGGAAAATTGCCGAGTCAGGAAACAGAAATTTCCGCAACACCCATGGGACTTATGAATCACCTAGGACAACAACAACGGCGCTTATTCAGTGGGGCTACTCGGAAGTGAATGCGTGGGGGTGTACAGAGCTATAGCCATAGGGCGTCACTCTCAAAACTATCAACTCCATTTACTGTTTCAAAGAACAATTCGTGTATCTATGGTAACGGGGTGCTTGTGAGTCACATTCATTTTGTTTGCGGCGCTTTGTTTTAGGACAGAGTTGAGGAAATTTACAAGTGTCCGTGCTTCTGGTAACAACTTCCAAGATTTGTCCAAATGCATGCCGTGAGTTGGGTAGTACACTAGTAATTCACACTCGAATATATTTTTGCCAATTTTGCTTATATATTTTAGAGGGATGCTCCCTGTAATGTAGATTAATGTGAATTGTACCCACGCCCCTTTGGACAAATACTCTGGCAAAAACATATTATTTGAATTGTTGTACACCTGAATGTGTAAGCAAACCCTTTAAAAGACTGGGAAACAGTATTAATTTGTTTATATGATTCATTATTTAAATCCGTAGTTCACTAAATAAACATAACAACCCTCACCACCCACCCCACCCCGTCGATCACACCCCATCGCATCCTTGCTTTATGTGCTTGACAGAATTCCACAGGCACGAAAAAGCAAGTACCTAACTTCTTGGTAAAAATACTTAATGCTAAAGACCACAGCATGAGGCTGAGTAAAACCAGAGGAGCGATACCACTGTGATCTAGTTGAAAAACGATCAGGTGTATTTCAATCAGGAAAAAGTAAGTACCACAGACAGACTTTCCGAAATGAGACAAGGAAGAAGCTGGTAAATTTCCATACAGGAAAAAAGATATATCTGACATAACTCTCCAACATGGAAATAAATATTTGGCAACACAACAATGGCAATGGTAATTTCCAGTAAAGAAAAGCACGTGACATGGACAAAGTTTACCTGTGAGTCTGATACTGACTTCCAGTAAGAACAAAGACTGAATGTGACAGAAATTCCGACACACAAAAAAGAAAGAATCAGACAGGCTTTCTCATATGAAAAAATAAAATTACCTTAACAAGCTTGTAGACATGTTAAAGGAAGCACTGACTGGAAACATTTTCGGCATGCGGAGAAAGTACTTGACATCAACAAGCTGATAAATATTCATTGTGAATGTGTCTATAGGAAGTGTCCCCAAAATAAGGACAAATATCTTTTCCCTCTTAAGCATGTTGTGTGGCCAAATTCACGTTTGTGCGTATTCAGTTTATGTATAGACTACATGATTGCTTAGACTTCAAACGTTAAGCAGATTTGTTGCTATATTAATCCTGTACTTTCATCAACGACCTTCCACGACATTTTGCTACTCAGCACTTTCTTGGTTACAACAAGCGTTCAGCGACACTTGTCTTGGCTGTTTGAGCAATCCAACGTTCTTTGAAGAATCTGTACGTCACTTGCACGTTGGAAAATTAGCCATGTAGTATCTTGCCAAAGGTCGGTGGTTTCCTCGTAGAATCTCGATTCATCCACCCACGAAACTGACCGCCAAACATTCTTGAGTATGGCATTACATAGCAATCAAATAAATAAAATAAATACGTTGACAGATCTATGATTCTACTGGGCAGGTCGTTACATGTTACCTACATTATCACTCAGCATGTATATCCGCAGGTAGAGTCGGTTTCCTCCCACCATAACGCTCACCGCCGTCGTATTCGTGAAATATTCTTGAGTATGGCGTGAAACACCATTCAAATACATAAAATAAATTTACCTGAAGAGCAGAGTTTCTGTTCTCGTCATGCTGAGACACATTGCACATAGGTCTAACCACATGCTGCTGATCTGCTATGTAGGCTCTCACTTTTTGGCCGCACACTGCTTGTCACTTGAACTCATCTCCAGGAATTATCAGCAAGTTTTCGTGGAAAACCTTCATTTGTGTACGAAGTCAAAAGATTTAGGGAACAAAGACAAGCAAAAATCCTCCTGCATAAATAAATCCTATAATGTGAATAAATAATCAAATGAATAATGGAATAAAAATGCTCCAAAAGTTAAGCTATGCTCTTGTACAGCTATCTGTTTCCATCCTGTCTCTTTGATTGACATGCCAAGGCGCTGTTTTCAGCTTTTGCAATTTTTTGATCGTGGAGTCAGTGGTAATTCCTACCCTTCCATGCTAATGCTAATTAGGAAGATGATGTGTGCTGGTGAATGGACCATATGTTAAAATGTTTAGCCTTATCTTAAGCGATTGTGTCAGGAATCTTACATAATTCAGCTGGCTATGTATTTTAATCTGTCAGACCATGAACCACGGTCATTAATGTATCTAGTACAGTATATTTGTAAACATCAACACTTTTAAAGCTATTATTTTATCACTGTTACCCAAACACCCCTGGAAGGCATTTTTTTCTTCTTTTTTTTTCGGTGGCTGTTTCTTATCATTTGGTGTAAAGTAACAGCCAAACCTGTGTCAGAGTCGGAGAAGACAGCTATACACATTCTGTGGAACTAATAACCCAGCGCCATGACAGAAGCGGACAGAGGATCAGATGTTATCGGCGAGCACACAAGTTATAAACGACCTGCAGAATTCATACGCGGACAGGTCAACACAGCGAATGACTCTGACCTTTCAACCCTACGTATAAATTTAGGATATATATACGCGCGTAGAAAAGAGTTCGCTTGACAGTCACTCTTTAAAATTTAGTTTATGTCTGCCACGTTAATTGAAGCTTAGCTAGAGTTAGCATATATTCCGCTTTCTTGTCAAAACGTTAAATTCTAAAACTGTGTAATACGTATAATAATTTACCGAAAATAAATGCGTTCGTTTTAGCGTAGATAATGTAAGATAAATTAATTCAACATAAAGATTGTCAGACAACAGTTTTTCTCTTAAAATCAACATGTTATCTTTTGAGTGTATGGTGTAAAACACCAGTCCCTTAACTAAAAAGATATGTAAATAAACAAATAAACATATAAATATATGAATAAATAAAATGAATACATCACATCGTGAATAATGGATCTCCCCAAACCAGACACATATCAGCATGCAAGTAGGCCAAAATCAAAATTTTCCTATTTCCTATATAATATGACAAATCCTGCGCAGCTTACACGGGAAAGATACATCATAAAATGACACATGAAGTCATGACCCTGGAAACTGAGCATTCTAAAACCCAGCTTCAAAATCAAAAGTTCCTAGTTTTTCGGTTTCTGAAGACGGACATGTAGGCCCGCGTGTCAAGCATGCATACATAAATAAGTTTACCTGGCTTTCCATTCCACGCGCGTGAAAAACTGAGTACAAATACATGCAGATGACTATAAGTAAAATCAGTTCTTAGATGATGGAGACGGCGTCACCGTCAAAACCGGACCTACGGGAGCCCACTAATCGCCTTTTATCCTCAATCACCAGATAAAAAGTAAAGCTATTTGCTCGAGTAAGAGCCGCGGGTTAGTTAATGTAATCTGCTTTAGGCTTTACCACAGATGAGTACTGTCGGTACTTCAAAGCACAAATAGATAAATTTGGAGTGCATGTACACTCTAATCAATAATCTGTTAAATGGACAACAATATGCCAGTACTATGTTTTGTGAGTGATGTTAGAATAGACCATGTTATTCAAACAAATTGTTTTCTTATATATTTCCTCCAAAAACAAAACTTGTAGGAAGCACATTATGGTGTCACCATGGTGATGAGCAGATAAACACCCATGCTCTCGTGACGTGCTTGGTGTCAGTTCTGTTGCTTATTTTATGGTTTTTAAGAACATTCTATTAAATTAATTACGCGACTTTGAACCATGGCAGATTTGTAAGATGAAATCGCATGGGCCTACATGCTTTTCTATTTGGCTACCATACTTTTTTCTCACATACTTTCTTTGTTTCTCAAACAGAATACGTTTGTTGGTGTAACAGCTAAATGTTGTCCAGAACATAATATTATGACACAGTAACATAATCTAGTTTGAGATCAATTAGAAAACATAATATTAAGTTAAAATAAACACATTATTTTTATAGTGTAATGCCTACACCATCTTTCATTTCTGATGCCGTTCTCGTATTTGACACGAACATACGTCGGTTGCTGCCTTGTCAGATATCTCATTTTCTTTCATGCCCCAAGTTCTTTTTACAGCATGAATCATCTCCCTTTTTTCATTTTGTCGTTTTTGTAGCAGGCTATCCGTACCATGCCGGATGTGAGGCATAAGTGAGGCATACCGTATATCAAATGCATACATTTTTTTTCTGTTTGAGCGATAATGACATCAGCCGGAACAATGAAAAGCTCGTCTCAAAAATAAGCTCCATCACGATGGGGTTTATATAGCATTCTGAATTAGAAAAGGTATTCTAACCGTACTTTGTTTGCACCAATACAGACGTCCAACATATCAATGTGTAGAGCTCGAAGTGTTCCGTGTCAGTGATGAAGAACATTTTAGTACCGAGTATGACTGATTTTACAGACAGTTGAATATATTTATTTATTTATTTGATTGGTGTTATACGCCGTACTCAAGAATATTTCACTTATATGACGGCGACCAGCATTATGGTGGGAGGAAACTGAGCAGAGCCCGGTGGAAACCACGACCATCCGCAGGTTGTTGAAAGACCTTACCACGTACGGCAGTTGAATATAAGCGACGGGTTTAAAGAAGTAGGAGCTTTGCCAGCTATTTTAACCATTGTCCAGGCTCCTGGCTAAATTCAGTGCAGACTAACGTTGATGCCCGGTTTCACAGCTAATAGATTCTGAACAACTGGACCTGCATGTGCAGTAGCTGTGTGTGTGTGTGTGTTTTTTTTTATTTACATTTAAAGGAAAATATCAGCTGAAAATGTGTTATCCCTGAACAAATATATGTATGAAAATGCAGTTTTGGGTTAGAACTGGAATAAAAGCATTTATACATACATATATACCTTTGTCCGAACTGTGTTCAAAGCACAAGATTCTCTACCCACTTTATATATACTTTCTTATTTTTTTTATTTATTATTTGTTTACTTCATTGATGTTTACGTCGTACTCAAGGATACTTCACTATTACGGTGGTGGGAGGAAACTGGACAGAGACTGGGTGAAAGGTATCAAATATTGTCAGTAGTACTATTATTAATTGCTTCTTGCCAGAGGTTCTTGGTGTAATCTGTCTGCCTGCCTGTCTGCGTGTACAAGATACTGGACCTACCTCCGTGTACGTATAGCTTGGGGGCTGTGATTGACAATTGTATTTCGGGTGAGACGAAGACTGAAACAATTAGCAGGTGTATGTATATACAGTGGCCATTAGACTAGGTCATTGATGCCGGTAAGTGCCGAGGCGGGCCGAATGTTTACAGCGACATCTGGTGGCCAAATGAGAACCATGTGACATAACCTGCGAAATAGTGCAGCTGTGTTTGTTTGAGTTAGAGCTTATTGACTGACACCGTTTTCTTGTTTATTTCTTGACTTTCCACGTGCTGTAGCACGGGAGCTGTGATCCGATCGAGGAACCGAAGCCTTTATAAAAACCACCTTTCTGTATGAATTAAATCTGTCCTCCGTGCCGATATATAGTGAGAGGACCCAAGTTTCCGCGTGAGGGAAGACCTCGGCACCGCGTGATTTCACTTATCACAAAATTGATTCAACGTGGCGGAGAAACTGAACCCAGCAAAACTTCATAGAGCAAAAGCGGAACAGGGAATGCAGATTTATTGTTCCTTTGTCGGCAACATTTGTTTTAGATTTTCAACGGTATATCGGGTTATTTAGATGTGGCGGGGTCAGCGATGCCATTTCACACCTTATAGCGCTTGGTAAAATAGGGGGAAATGGTTCGAATCTTATGGACATAAACTTCGCTATATGCATAACACTGTATGTCTCACAATTCTCTCAGATATGGTCAGAATCTGGACAGAAATATCTCCACCTTAGTCGCCAACAGAAGATTACTTATTACTGTGCATAACTGTTACAGGCGACTACACTCTAAAAAAAGTAATCAAGTAAACTGACAGAATATTTGGTTTTCTGAGTGATGGCAGAATAGATTATGTTATTGCTAGAAAATTTTGGTCCTGTATATGACAGATTTGTTCGGCTATACTAACCGAATATTTTTGTTAGTGTAATGGGATGTTTTATTGTCGATAAAAAAGGCGATTTAAAAATATGAAACGCATTTTTACGAAAGTACCCGCTCTACACATTTAACTTGTAGGGGTGGTTTTAGGTTGACATAAATATATTCATAAGAACCAACTTTTTAAAAGTGTGGATTCAAATATGTTCTTGAATTTTGTTCTGTCTCATTATATACAACGCTCGGGACAGAATCACTTCAAATATAAATGTTTATTTACACGTGTAGCGAAAAAACCCACGACAGCGTTTGTCATTTATAATATACATTTATGACGTATGCTATTCCTCAGGGAGCTATACACAGACGAACACGTATTTACAATCTCGTATCTTCAGTTACGCGTAGATATATCTGTATTAGCGATCGTCTGCGTTTTCCAATTCATAGGGTTCGAGGGGGCGCTGCGAGCGAACTACCAAAGTTGATATGTCAGTGTGTATTTACATGCTGACTGATGAGCCGATAAAATGGTTTACATACAAAATACGGAGCCAGCCGATTTTGTTTTCCTTCGTGACAATCAAATCTTCGACCGGTGCTCCCTTGCCCTATGATCTTTGCAACTGGGAGACACTGACATTTCATCCAGCAAGCACAGAGGAATCTTTTGCATTTTGGCATCTTCGCAATCGTTGGTCTCTTTATATCTTTGCTGCAGAATCACGACCGCCAATTATTGCCACTTCCACCTCTTTTTTCAACAGTTTGGTCTTTTGGCATTTTGAGGTCTGAGAATACAAAATGATGCTGGGTTCTCCACACATCCATATATAAGCCCCTCTATGTAATCAACTGGGAAAAGTTCTGGAAGAATACGACACTTTGATGTCTCATTTGCACATTTTTTCCCAAGGAGGACACACTGTAACAAATCCATCTTTAATGTCAGTAAATATTTAATGGTGAATTAATTAATTATTAGAATCACTTATTTCCAATGTTTTCTTCAATTTTCGGCAAGATAGTTAAAGGGAACATCATACATTTCAATACAATTTGATTGTGAATAAAAAATGCTTTACCTATTGATGCATGGGCGGAATATCCATCGAATATATTACTTTAAGTTGGCAAAATCTCATAATAGAGGAAAAAGAAAATTTTGATGCTCACTAAAATATTTACACGGAATAATTGGTATTTAAATCGTTCAAAATATAGGTTCTACACTGCGATATGAATTTTCATTACATTTTGGAAAAACGCATATAGGTAAATTTCGAAATAACCATCGCGTTAACCACGACATTCCAAGCCGAAATTGAAATCTTTACATAAATATTGTATAGTGCAGTCAAATTTGCCAACCTTTCCTGTTACAGGTTACTAGTATATATTCACGCCGGATCGTTCATTACTACGGTTTATTCTAATTTTGTCGATCAAATGATATTTACCCGTTCTTTTTCATACCAACACTGACAGTAGCGTTTGACATTAATAGGACAGATTTGTAGTATATTCCAAGAACAACATTCATGTCAAACGATTTTGATTGTTTGGCTGTACCAAGTTTATTTCAAGTCACTATACATTGACATTCTCGTAAAATCTCACGGGAAAACGAGATCGTTTGATGTGGCAAAATGGAATCATGAAAGAGCTGGCTTTGTGCTGTCATAATGAAGCCCACATGTTAGACCTAAAAGTTTGTAAAGCTATTGTTTATTCAAGCCTTACCTTTCGCGGTCATTCGCCACACACGGAAATAGTTGCCGTCCTCCAGTATAAAGCTCACTGGATTCACGACAGGGAGGAAAATATTAGCCCAAAAGCTTTATACTTTCCAGATTCTAGCTTACATGCAGAGATTGAAATCTTCGACCAGTTCTGTCGTTTTGACCTGTATACTGATTTGAGAGATTATCAGTCTTGAAATCAGGACACAGATGATCAGTGAAGGCTATGAATACCTTCACTTAACTTGGTCAGAATGAGATAAAACCTGTAAGTCTAGTACATGATTGGCGCTGAGATAAAACCTGTAAGTCTAGTACATGATTGGCGATGAGCGAAAATGCGCAACATTATTGTGCGAAGTTTGGTGAAAGTAACCTAAGAGTTTGTTTTATTCGGGCTTTCCTTCTGTGAATTCTTTTTTTGTATTCACATGAAATTCAGCATGGAAAATAGACCGAGTATCATGACCGGTAACAGCAGCACATTTCATTCATACATAACAATCTTACACTGATTACATACAGTACGTAAATAGACCAAGATTACATTTCACAATTCCGCAATGTACATAATACAGTTTTAAACACTGAAGTACTTGGATGTGAGTCACATGCCGTCAATACCCCAGTGCCTCAAAACGTTAGAATACCAACGGCTTTTTACAGTGACGTTGGACTTATTAACCTCAGTAACTGTATTGGTATTAAGACCCTGTGGAGAACAGTGAAATAACTATACGCTCTAACGCGGATACTGTTTATGGGAATATTAATTCGGCTCGCCATAGGGAAAAGAAAGTGTTCTGTCTTGTACTTTGTACAGGAACATAGTATGAGGCAACCCTTGTTAGATAAGTGCAATTAAAAAAGCTATTGCCAATTTTTGTTAAGATAAATTAAGGGTCTTTTGGTAATTGCTTTTTGATTTTGAAGATATATGCACTGTAAACACACACGCACACACACACACATATATATATGCGCACTCCTCCTTAAGAATTACAAAAAGAGTTCTAAAACTTGTAATTGAATTATTTCTGTCAATCCATTTTGTCTTATTTTTTAATTCACCGACTTAAACATTTTTTTCTACAGGATGAAAGTTACATTATAACTTGTCGGACCCGTCCTGAAACACTTAAATATGAGCAAACCGTTGTTTTCCAAACTATAAAACAGTACGCTATCATACTGGTAAATTAAATTGATATTCTGTTTATCTTTTATTTCTGTTTTGAACCGTGCTTAACTTTATCAGTATTATCAAAGTGCACAGTGATGTTAATGGTACCCTTCACTACATACAGCATATGGTCATGTTATAGCTATTCTGGATCCCCAGCTCTCGGCATACGCCACAAGGAGAGCTCGGTTCTAGTCATAGGTGATCAGGGGTTGAGTGTACCCAGGCCTCACTACCTAACAATGCCTCCTGGATGTTTTGTTTTCTATATTTGTCCTCGAGTTTGATTCCACAGGAAGTAGTGCGCTGCGGTGAGTTTCCCACATGTGCTCCCCATGTGCATCTTAATTGACCGCTAAAATAACACAGGGAATTAATTCCAAATTGTATGGAAGCGCGGTCAAACATCTTGCCGATACTGTTAACTTTGCCAAATGTATTTATCATGGTCATACGTTTGGGATGTTGACCTAGAAGGCTACACGGTCCATGTCTACACCGACAGGACTCTTCTTAACCTCGATAACTGGCGAACAGCAGTTGGTATCATAACACACATGGCAGTCATACAAAAGGCCACCATCGGATTGACAGGAGTCCTATCCAGGGCATGTTGCCGTATATATCTCCCTGACGAAGCCATCCACGTGCAGCTTGTCCAGTGATACCATCGACAAGTGTTCACCATGCACGCAATCGCGAATATGAAAGTTAAAGAACATTACAGCTTTGTATCCGAAAATTGAACTCTATTATATCAACAGGAATTCGTTTTTGATCATTTTTGTTTACGGTGCGACAACAACCTAATGACTTCATCAGAATCAGTTTATGGTAACAATGATGAAAGAAACTTCAGTTACGTACAAGGAAGAAACCTTTATTGTGTACAAAATAGAAATTCTGTTATGTACAAAGAAGAAACTGATATTCTGTACTAGGAAGAAACCTCTATTATGCACAAAGAAGAAACCTCTATTATGCACAAAGAAGAAGCTTCTGTTTTGCACAAAGAATAAACTTCTACTATGCTCAAAGAATATACTTCTGTTATGTACAAAGAAGAATATTCTATCATATACAAAAAAGAAACCTCTATAATATACAAAGAAAAAACCTCTATTATTCAGGGGGCCTCCGTGACTCAGTTGGTTAGCGTGCTATCGCAGGGTAATGACCCAGGAGCCTCTTACCAATGCGGTCGCTCTCAGTTCAAGTCCAGCTCATGCTGGCTTCCTCTCCGGCGGTGGGAAGGTCTCCCAGCAACCTGCGGATTGTCGTGGGTTTCCCCGGGCACTGGCCGGTTTTCTCCCACCATGGCCGCAGTCGTATAAGTGAAATATTCTTGAGTATGGCGTAAAACACGAATCAAAGAAATAAATAAATGAATAAATCTATTATTCACAAAGAATGCACTTCTATTATGCACAAAGAATGCACTTCTATTATGCACAAACAAGAAACTTGTATGATTCACAAACAATACACTTCTATTATGCACAAACTTTAATAGAATAAACTTCTATTATGCACAAAGAATAAACTTCTGTTATGCACAAAGAAGAAACTTCTATTATTTACAAGGAAAAAACCTCTATTACACACAGAGAATAAACGTGTATTATGTACAGTGCAAGGACTGGTTGACCTGTATCAGTATAATGGCTCGGGCTGTGCGGCTTACTTGCCTTCGGTAAGGCGTCTCAGTGAAGCAGCACTAGATAAAAGAGCGGTGGAAATCCATCCTGCAACAAGGAGACACATTACATGCACTCTAAGGATTCTTTCGTCGTCATATGACTGGAAAATTGTTAAGTACGACGTTAAACCCGAAGCACTCACTATTATGTACAAAGAAGAAACCTCTGTTATTTAAAACGAATAAACTTCTATTATGCACAAGGAATAAACTTCTATTATGCACAAGAAATAAACTTCTATGAAGTACAAAGAATAAAGCTCAACTAAGGAAAAAGAAGAACCTCCTATTACGTAAAAGGAAGAAACTTCTAGTATGCACAAGGAATAAACTTCTATTATGCACAAAGAATAGAGAAGAATTTATTTGGTGAAATTCAACACGATACCATGATCTCCTGGTTCATATAACCATATAGCCACTGTTTTTGTTACAATAATAACGTGTTACATATGTTCAATTTAATTAGAAAATGTGAACACTCGTACATCCGAAAATGATCTGGATGATAAAAAGTTTCCAACTGAGAGAAAGGAAACAATTTACCTGTATACATTGCATTATATTGATTATACATATGCAATATATTTCTGATTTTGTGGAGTTCACCAAAATTCCGCCCACAGAATTCTAGGGAACAAAGGGGGAAATGTTCCCAATATAAATGTATTTACTGTTTCCGTACTGAAGCTATAACGGGCTTCGGTGTACACGTAAGCTGTTTATAACGTTAGAAATACGTGTATAAAATACAATAAAGCCAGAATAGCTGTCCTTGGAGGCTCGTTAACTGTCACTGTCCATAATATATTCATATATTTTGTGGCTTTCAGTTTGGATCCTGACTTTAACATTAACATCGATATTATACATGAGAAATGTCCATTCTATATACACACAACTGATTATCTTAAAATAACTGCATTATCGTTTCTCAATGGCATCATTTGTTTTTGTTATATTTTGTTATGTAGTGCATGTAGTACATATCAGTCTGCATGAATCTGAGTGGATCTTTGTTATAGATATCGTGTGAAATGAAAACATCAGGCGTGTAACACCATGTCACACAACAACCAGTAAGGTCCGTCCAGTCTTGGATCTTCACTCACCATAGGCCTCGGAAGTGCTCTTTTGTAGTTTTCAGGTTTTATTTGCCACGTATGGGATATTTCTGTTTCAGTGCACCCCTCTTTACGAACTACCAATAGGAAAAACGAAATGTCAGTTTCGTTTTTTTCTTCTTTGGCGAACATTTTTGGTCTTCTTTATTTGAATATTTCTACATCCTCTCTCTAACAGTATAGCTGCCGGCACTTCATAATTTATTCGAATTTCTATTCTAATTTATTGTGGCTAATATGTTTTATTATTTAATATACTTTAATTTAATCGACCTAAACGTAACTTACTTCCTGGATTTAAGTTACAGCTGTTCTATAAGGCACGACAATCGTTGTATACGATTAATACATTATTAACTGTTTTCTATATCAGGAAAGGTCGCGATGTTTCTTCAGCTATAAGTATCCTTCTTTTGTGGATAGATGGCGAGTTACCAAAAACATGCAGTATTGTTTGATGATATGATCAGAGATAAATTTGAATTTTCAAAACATCTTTTGAAGCACTGTAATTTCATTTATGGATTATATAAAAATGCTATATGTTGAAGCCGTAATATGATATATCCGCTGTAACACTATTTTTGGAGAGATAAAAAAAAATTATTGCACATATCTCTGCCATGAAGAAATTTCTAAAGACTCAAATAGTATAAATTTTACTGCATGTGTATTTAACATGTATATCAGTCGTGACACTTAGTGGCTGGGACGAGACACCGCCTTAGGGGATTATAGCCAAGTAAAGCTCGACATGTCTCCAGAATAATTCAGTCAGATGCTAGAGGACGACGCGCAGTCGATGTTTTCATCCCCGCCAGACGTCTATAAGTGATTTGAACAGCGCCGTGGAATTAGCCAGGGTTCCCTTTTGTCTCCGCCTTCATTTAGAAGTGAATTTTAGATTATGCTTCTCAGAATGTTGGGAGGCTTGAGGGCGTGGGATCTCGGCTATCCAAATTCCCTCACAGATATACTCCTATCTTGTCATTCCTTGAGCATTTTGAATCAATTTTGTAAAAATATTCTGTCTACACAGATTTATTTATATAACTTAAATTGGGTTTTTCTATGCAATGTAGTTTCTATGTTCATTTTACTCCATTAACTCCATGCAGTTCAATGCACCTATTGCACACTGAAAGCATGAAACATCGGGGTATTTAAGTGGATGTAGCGTAACTTGTTGGAGGCCATGGTGAGACTGACAACCTTCCATGCGAGGAGATTTATGTCACATCCGATTTATCCTGGACGAAGGAAAATCAGCGTGGCTGACCACCCCAGCTCATAAGACGGGAGGAGTCAGAGGGCGTGGTAATGTCTTCTCACCTCTATAGCACAGATGTACAGCCGTGTCAGTATGATCCCTCCCACCATACTGCTCTTCATTCCCGTGACTGGTATATTGTATTCGACGTCGAATAATGAAGCACATAGCCTATGTTTCGGTTAAAGAGTGATATGGGAATTTTAACTTAATTCATTCTACCTTTCCCCCGGGCTCTGCCCGGTATCCTCCCATCATAATGCTGACCGCCGTTGTATGAAATATTCTCGAGTATGGCGCATAACACCAGTCAAGCAAATAAATAAATTCTACTTGAAGTGAAGCTCCGGCATGATGATATCCAGCGGAAAAAAGATCATCCAAATCTGACCGTCTTTGAATTAACGGAAAAGTTAGATAAGAATTGTCTCGAGTTTATTTATTAGTTTAAGTGACTTTTGTTCAAAATCAACCCAACTATACGCATTCTGTCATAATTAGAGAACATCATTCGTAGTTTGACATATTAACATATGGGTAAAGGTTTAACAGAGGCCGGTTTTCAACGGTTACGTCTGGCCATTTCGAGCTACACACTGAAGTCGCTGCTCTGGTTTTAAAGTCTCTCGACGTCTACAGTTTTGGAATTAATAAGTTCATCTTATGAATCAAAAGTTATCTCCAATGGCCGCGTATCGGGCATATACCACGGTTTCGATGAATGTGAGAGAATGTAAATCGTGAATCAATGCACCAAGAGATTTATATATACGGTTAATGTTGTTAGAGAGTCTCCACACAACATCTGTTGTTCATAAAAGCGTAATTATCTATAAATTCGAAGCATGGAGTGGAAGAGGCCTAGCAGTTAACGACGGCCTCTTCCTTCCTTGAATCGAAAATTAATTCTGCGAGACCGTTAGAGTTTCAGAGAGGAGTATAGTGGGTTGGGAATTTCTGCACGCCGAATATGTATATAAAATCACTTAATGGGAAAACGACTGACTCCGTGTTCGTTAATCTTCTACACTCGGCAATTACAAGCCACCATGACACGTGCCCGCAGGATGCAGTAATGAAGTTTTCCGAGTCGTTTAAAAGCGACATTACAACTTTCTTAATTCACCAATTCGATGTCAGCGACATTTTTATTAAAACCACATTAAGACAAAATGAGGAATGAGAGTGAATGCATTTTTAGCCGCTTAAAATGTACGACCGATGTCTCGTTTGTAATTTCGGTACGTCAAAAACACCACGGCTTCCTGTTTTGGCTACTACGAAATTAATTTTGCTATTGTATGACGTTATACTGTATAGTCTTGGATTATATGCACATACAGTGTTTTCATGTAATTTTTTGCGGTAAATATTTTGTTATAATGTATATAGGTGTGAATATATTTGTAATGGTGATTTATTTACGGTTTCGCTCTTGCGTGTGTGTGTGTTTTTTTCAGATGCCATCTTTTTTACGGTCATACAACTCTGTGGTGTTTTATTCAGTGAATCTCTTACATGTATATGTATGGCAACGTGATATCAACATGTTTATAAGTTTTCGATTATTCATTAGAAAACCTGTGAAGACTTTAGACCTATTCACAAAACGCCATTTTCTAAGAAAGAATACCATAATGATATAGAATTTCATTAACTTTGGAGGGCAGGGGTGCTTTTGCCTTGGATTATTTTCATAACTCGACAAACACATTTGTTAAGAAACAAAGAATCTTTGCCTTAAATGTTTCAAGTTATTAGCAACGTGAATACATACGGTTTGATGGATCTTCGAAATGATATATTTTCAGCTACATTTAACGGCCAACAAATTCGGGTATTATATACTGTTCGAAACTTAATAAAATTTGCTTGTTTGTCGTTAAACGTAATGAGAACAATTTTATCAGTCTTTATGCTTACCCTTGGTAGATCATACATGTGATAATGGAGAAATCTGACTATTCTGCAAGCTTTGGCAGAGTATGGTCGGCTGGCCTTGACTCTGACACGAAATGTCTACATATCCATTAACTATCACCTGTGGTTAATCACATCGATAAAAGGAGGAAAATCATATTTGGAGAGATTTGATGAGTCCGCGTGGCAGGGATGTTAGTGATTGCCGGCAGGCTTTAGAAACCAGTCTCGTTACGTCCAATTAGACTAATTGTCCTCTATAACCCTAGGGACCGTAATCAAAAACACACGGCCATTCACAGTCTAATGACTCCCATATTTCCTCAATTTCTCCGGATTTCTCCCCCATGATTGAGATTACGTCATTTTGACGTTCGGGGATCTAGCAAGGCGGTCGTGGCTGTCAGGTCGGGCTGTCCAGCAGCGACGGATTTTGGCAGCAGGTGTTCGCGGAACCAACCGGATAACGGACTTTTGAAAATATACAGACGGATTTAGATCCAGGTTTTGTATACAAACACACGCATGCAGGTGTGTCCTGGCATTCCGTAGGGAGTGCACATAAAACTTGTGAAGAATCAAAAACAAATATCAGCGATTGGTGTGTCCAATGAAAATTAACTTAAAGTGTCGTAAATTTACCAGTCATTTTTTGACCTTCAATCAAGATTTGCGAAGGAGACAGTATACAAATGATCGACAAATCAATATGACGTATCATGATGAAACACTGTGATATATTTAAATAGATATGAGGTCAAATCCACGAGGAAAGTAATAATAAAGTCAATATTTGTTCTAAATTTTTACACATATATTGTCTAAAAATAAGATAGCTATTAAAATATTTTTCATATCTTCGATTAGGTCGGAATTTTCTTTGTGGTAACGGCAGTAATTTATACCAAATTGTTCAAAAAATTTCCCAGGTCTAACAGAAAAAAAAATGGCGTGTGTTATGCTGAGGACCATTTTGAACGAGCAATATATACCGAGGTACATACCAGTTACGTTTGAAATACGATCTTAACGCTTATTTTTCGGGTTTATACAAATTTAAGTTTTGTCTACCTTATCAGTGTTATCTTAAGAAAATGTGTCCAAATTTCAACTTTCAGTACCAAAAACTAAGCGTTGTAAAAAGATTTTAAATTTTGACCTAACTCAGAAATTGTTTTATTGAATCGGCCCCTGCATGTGGCGTGTAAATATCTCGCCTTGTAGCATTTGTTAGATCCTGTGTCTTATGCGATGATTTCTATCAACGTCACAGTAATATAAGAGTATAATAGTATAATTCTCTTGTGAGTGAATATGGACAGAGCGTCCAGAATCTCTGGCATGCTGCTTCATGCGTGATAGTGTCTGATTCGGCTTAATCCAGGGCTAGGGGCAGTATTTTCATTGTGTTGAATTAGATCGCTACGTTGGATATACGTGTATGAACAGCTGCAATCAAAGCGCAACTGAGATGCGTATCTTATCATCGACAACTTATATTCTAGCATGGTACACGATTTTGAATACGACTTGACTCATTCGTCAACAGCATTCCTTGCTTCTTTCTAACATTATTGAAAACTACTGACAGTTTCTGCTTTCATGATGCCGTTCTAGTTTCGTATTGAATTTATTTTCTGAGTTCTTTGGTGGTTTGTGTTAAACGTCGTTTTGAAATATTGATCTGGCTTTTGGCTGACAGCAGGTATATACGAATGTTTGTTTCGACGCAGAGATTGGAATGACTATCTTGTGTCCATCTCGATAACCTTCATTGTTGTGTAGATACGTTTGAACCAATTTGCACCAAGATCTGTGGCGAGATAAAGAAATAGGCCTATTGTCAATGAGCGAGAAGATTTTATGAACACGTAAACAACATTTATGGTTCATAAGATGTCTTCATTGGTTAAAATACAGGTGGCTTCCGTCAGTTGCTTATGTTAGAATGTGGTCAGTTGGTCCATATCAGGATGGCCGGGCTACATTCCAGGAATTATTAAATATTAAATGTACATATGGAAGCCTAATTATTGTTATTGTTATTATTATTATTGTTGTTGTTATCATTATTTATGTTATTATTGTTATTATTACTTATTGTTATTATTTGAAATGCAGCAGAGTACAACAAAACACATTGCATCAGATACATACATAAATTAAGAGGACATTGGTATAGAAAGTGTATATGTTACCATGATATGCCGCTCCCTGGCGGAAACAGAAACCCCAGAGGGCTTGTTTTATCCCGTTTAGGAGCTGACGTGAGGCGGTACAGTTTATCAAAATATGAGCTGAGGGTAATATATGGGTATTTGATAAATATCAGACTAGAGAAAATGGTAAACAGAACAATCGGAATTCATGATACAACATTTTAGTAAGACGAGCTAGAAGCAAAAATTGTATGGGTATTGATATGTTTATATAAGATACTGGAGCTAAGAGTGACAATATTTACAAGGTGAATCTACATAAACGTATATACATTTGAATGGAAGCGATTAAAGGACACTTAGTCTGGCTGACAGTAAGCAATGAATTAGCACTTTAACCTGGATTTAAAAAGAGAAACAGAATCACGGTATTTTAAGTCAGAGAGGAACTTATTCCATTCTATGGCATCTTTTATCTAACAAGTATAGAAACTGAGATTGGTTTTATGGAAAGGCCTCTGTAAGTTGACTGACGAGGATCGTGTGGGGAAATAATGAACCGATGATTGTTTGATAAAACTGAAGCTGGAGGGGACAAGATCAGGACTGTGTAAGCACTTAACAATTAACTGGTTTATTTGAAATACGTTAATAGATTCAATCGACAATAGTTTGTTATGCTTAAACAATGGGCCGGTATGATCATGTTTTTGGGAAAAATTTATTGGTCGAACAGCACGTTTTTGAAGGCGTATCAGGGTGAGGAGGTGGGTTGTGTAAGTATTACCCCACACTACCTTGCAATATGTAAGTAAGAGATAAATAAGGGCATAATAAAGAATATATAATGTATTCTTCTTCAGAAAATATCTAATATGAGAGAGAGCACCTAGATTACGTGAAATTTTCTTACAAATTTCGCTGATATGTGTCGTCCATATCAATTTATGCTAATAGTTACTCCAAGAAAATTGGAAGGTGTTCCAGATTCGATTTCTTGTTGCTTTACATTAATATGAGGTTGGAAATGCGTGTTATTTCTTCTGTTTGGTGTTATAAACAGATATTTGGTTTTCTTAATATTGAAAGATAATAAGAGACATTTAATGGTTAAGGTCTTAGGTGTGACCTTAGACCAGAATTGACCCTTGATATACGGTCCCTGACGCGGACGCTGTACCAACTGAGCCATCGGGGCCGGTCATTTCCCTATGTAGAATAAATAAACAAATTGCGTTTAACTTGAAATCTGTAGAATATTTAAACCGCCATTTCGCTTTTCAGGGCTATTTTAGAAATTCTGTCCCGGTGGTTAGCATGCCAGGAGCCTCACACCAATGTGTTCAAGTCCAGCTCATGCTAGCTCGATTCCTTTCCGGCCACACGCGGGAAAGTCTGCCTCCGGGCTGCCCGGTTTCCTTCCACCACAATGCTGTATGCCGTCATATAAGTGAAATATTTTTAGTACGACGTAAAACTCCAATCAAATTTTCGTTATCAGCTTAACTTGTTTTTCTTTTTTATACAATTGTACTAAAAGTTGAGCATTAATACACAACACACTTGCGTGTAGCACTCTTTTGGCGAAAAGTTATAAAAGCAAAGTTACATGAGAAGCGGCAGCCAATCAATGTCCTCAACATATCTAGGCTTGGGAGGGCGGTGAGTGCACGTGTGGGAGCAGTCATTAATCTTCAGTCATTAAGGAGCAGAAATCAGTGAACATATTTCACAGCCGGTCGGGCTAAGATAATGGAAAAGGTCTTAGGTATCACGCTTTGCTGCGATCATTGCCCTTGACAGTAGCTCTCTGGTTGCCTTTCCACGAGCTGGCCAGACATAAATCATGGACTACATCCAGGAAACAGCGACATTTACTCTCCAAATCTCCGACTACCGAGAGGAGAGACGAACGGGCATGGTGAAAACCGAGCCAGTCGTATCGCCATATTTGTCAGCGAACGATATCAAAGAACTGAAACTCTGCACTAAAACGGAAGGCCAGTGTAACGCGTTTACACTAGAGGTTCAAGGTTCACCGCCTCGTTTTTGCTAGATGATCCCTCCAATCAGCAGAGGCCTGACATTTTTCCGGATTCTGAAGGAAACTACTGACACTGATACAGCTACTGTTTGTTTCGGTTTTAATCATTGTCATCCACCATAACAATTCAGGGACATTACCGGTGGTCACATTCCATCAGACATGTATCGTGTTTCGCTATATTTGCCAACCGCAATTGTATACAGGTCTCCAGCAACCTGCGGATGGTCGTGGGTTTCCCACGGGCTCTGCCCGGTTTCCTCCTACCATAAGGACCTCCTGATCCGCCCTCGTATCAGTGAAATATTCTTGAGTACTGCGTAAAACATTAATCAAACAAATAAATAAACCAATTGTGTGCAAAACAGACACACGTTGTGTACTACAGGTATACAGAATAAATGTACATGAATAATGCATATATGTGGACCTACGCAAATGTAGGAGCGACATACAGGCTAAAACATTTTACATTGTCTGTGCAGCAAACAGACAAATCATAACCCTCAAATTTTCAAAGTGGTTTCCTGCACATGGAAGCAAACTTGGTGATGTCGGTGAATCTCTATATGTAGTCTCTTTCTGTAAAACTAAAATCAGTCATACTCGCTGTCATAATTACCCTTTGTTGGGGACCCGCAACACCACAAGCTCTACTCATTTATTTACTTATTTATTTGTTTGAGAGTTACTACTCATCATCAAATGTGTATCATCCATGCAACTGATCATCAAATGTACATGGAGATGAGCATCAGTCGCGCATACAAATGATCATCAAATGTACATGCAGATAAGCAACACGCACGCATACAAATGATTATCAAATGTGCATGCAGATGAGCATAACGCGTGCATGCAAATGATTAAGCTTATACAATTGAGTTTAGTGAATAAACAGATCACCAGAAAAGTAAAACACTGAACGAATAAACTTTATGTATTGCAGCATTAACTGAGCAAGATTAATTTGTTTGCAATTCCCAGTGAAATAGAGCGATTTATTTACTTCTTTTAAATCACAATTAATCTTAACTGACTGAAACAAGTCCTCTTGTCAATTTACCTCTGTCAGGTTTTTCTTTACCTATGTAAATGCTTAAATAATAGCAAGGTCCCTATAGCAGAAAAACGATTAAAAATTCATCGATATTAATTGTATTGTCTTTCTCAATAGTTTTTAGTTTATCAAAAGTTTAGTGTTGCGGATTAAAGCAATGGTCATCAGAGACCAGGACGGCCTAAGCGATTACGACAAGACAAACACTTTGTCGATAGGGAACTTACTGAACGGTTATTTATTTATCTTGTTTAGTTTATTTATTTATTTTGTGATGGCGAGCAGAATTATAGTCCTCGGAAATGTGACATATAGCCCGAGGGAAACCCATGACCATCCGCGGGCTGTTGGCTATTGAACGGTTATAATTTTTACCAAATAACTCAGTGTTGGACAACAACGTCATAACGATCGTATAAGTCACGGGTGAGTTTTACCCACAGCACCAGTGAGGCAAATCCCAATAATAGTCCTATTTAAGTCACTATTAAGGTTTCATTCAAACCTTGATTATGGTTTTGAATGAAAATGAAACACATCTAAATGGCATGATTCATTGCTCGCCTGTATGATTTATTTATTTATTTGATTGATGTTTTACGCCGTACTCAAGAATATTGCACTTATACGACGGCGGTCAGCATTATGGAAATCAGCATGAAATGGACTTATACTCACAGCGACAGCATTGGTGAGAGACTCCTGGGTCATTACGCTGCGCTAGCGCGCTAACCAACTGAGCCACAGAGGCCCAGTGCTCCCTTGTATGAAGCACATGACTTAGTGGATATTGTGTATTATAATCAATTCATGTTAAGGAAAATGTTAGGGGTGGTATCACAAAAACCACTGCATACAGTATATTGGCCGGAAATTTTACATGCATATAAAGCACAATGACACGTCGGGAATGATCCATCGCTTACTCTTTGTGTGCTTATTAATTACCGTAAATTACCAAGTTCGCGGCTTCAATATTCAAGTTTCGTATTGATCATGTCCCCTATACAGGTGAGCTCTTTGACAGAAATTAGGAATTACCTCGGTGGTGTTCTTTATGTTATAACCTATTTTTGTTCACTAACCTTAAGACTAAAAGTTCGTAAAAGCACAAGTACTTGAATGATAGTGGTAGCGTACGTATGTTTATACGTCTATGTATGTATAGCTTGGGGGTAACTCAGGGTGTATAGGTATCAGGGGAGACGGGTAAACAATAGGAGGGCAAAGGTCGCGTCACTCACACGAAATCGGCTCTGAATGCCTGCTATATTGTTTTCTGACATGTGGAAGTTCCTGCCAAGCGGACCAGTATAGCGGCTTGACATTTCCATTGGTGGCTGAGCGGCGTTTTTTCTCCAGTCTTCTAAGCGGTCCCTGTGGGTTAGCGAATGGAAGCGTCGACGCCAACCTGCAGGTGTTAAATTCTTGCTAGTCTGTATATAAACCAACCCAGCCTATCGCCAAGCCGCTTGCTGGGAATCCCACCCCTAATACTTTTCTCTACACAACTTTTTTTGTCACTTCTCACCGAGGGCATGGTGTAGATAATCATAAAAATAGACTCGGCAAAACAATACGAACTCACGATCAGTGATTTTAGGATCAACAACCGCTGCAGGGCGTATCCCTCCTTCTCATTTACGTCAGCGCGAACGTTTTGACGTCATTTTTATACAATACCTGTTGTGTGTGTATATTATTTGCCTCTTAAAATGCACTTTTGTGGGCGAAATTTTAGGTCAGTTAGGGTATATATATATATATATATATATATAAATGTCACAAAATATTATTTTTGTTGCTAGAACTTAAATATCCCCGTAGAATATCCTCCCATGTTCCAGGCAACCTCAAAACGCCTTTCTATAATCAGTAGAACTCTTAGAATCAGGAAAATTGGGCAAGTTAGTAATTTATGGTCATTTAGGGTATGTATAAAAATTAATCATGGTGTGGGTTTTGCTAAAATTAATTCTGTTAAAACTCCAAGTTACAGAACTCACCGATGCCTCAGAACCAGTCCTTGTTTCATGTGCTAAGAGATTCAGTCAGAAGGGACAACTCTTGTACAATTAAAAATACATATAATTAAAAATAGTACATTACGTTAAAATCAATCTTTTTGTGTGTTTTGCTATTCTTGTATGTTTGAAAAGCACAGAAGCTGAACAACAGTTACCCTGTACGCATGATATCTCTTTTTTAAAAATCCAATAGTTTTACTGGTTAATTTATTATTCCATCGGTCGCAAGCAACCCGTGTTATTAAACTTTGTTACGAACTATTTACGTTAATATTCTCACGTAAATGGCTTTATAACGCCACAGAAAATATCGAGTATTATTAAAGTACAAAATGCGCGATCCTTAACCATTTATAACACACATGATGGTCGTACATTAAAATGCTATATTGTGTGCAAACGGCTCCATTTTTTGAAAATGATACTATCTTACTGAACTGTACTGATCCAAATAACTTAAATTCCTAAATATATTTACAAAAGTCGGTAATAATGTTACCATTGACTCGGGGATCTGCGATAGTGCAGTAGCATCAAGCCTCAAATATAATGTTCTAAAGGAGATTGATGGGTCCTCCGTGGCCGAGAGGGTTAGCCATTACGGCGCAACGACCCATGCAGGAGCCTCCCACCAATGCGGTCGCTGTCAGTTCAAGTCCAGCTCATGCTGGCTTCCTCTCCAGCCGTACATGGAAAGGTCTCTCAGCAACCTGCGGATGGCCGTGGATTTCCCTCGCGCTCTGCCCGGTTTCCTTCCACCATAATGCTGGCCGCCGACGTATAAGTGAAATATTAAGCGAGTATATAAGGATAAGCGAATGCGACGTAAAACACCAATCAAAGAAACAAATAAAAGGCCTCAGTTTAAATATCCTTCGTTTCATGTGCTAAGAAATTTCAGCAAAGGGCCCAAGGCCTGCAAAAAGAATAGTAACTCTTTATACACATCTGCAATGTGCACTGACATTTTTAATTGAGACTAAATGTAGATTTTCAGCATGAAAAAAATAGTTTGCATTACATTTTATAAATAAAACATTGTATGGGGAAAAATCAATAACTATGACACAAGCGAGAGTTAATACATCAAATTCAAGCTGCATGTGGCAGAATTTTGTTGCGTTAGAGTTAAATTGTTTTTGATATATTCATTTATTTGATAGGTGTTTTACGCCGTACTCAAGAATATTTTACTTATAGGGCAAAGTGATTTTGAGTTTGGTTGCCTTATAGAAAATTTAGTTGCTAACTTAATAACAAATGATGAAAACGCTGACGTACGATTAAATATTTAATCGTTTCTAATTAAAGTATCAGCGACCATTTCGGATCATCCCATATACTGATAAAGATCTGGAAAAAAATCGAGAAATCATATACGCATTTAGTATATTCTTCAAATTAATTAATTAATTTGACTACCCCCTAAAAAGTAATCTATTACAATGGCAGAATTTTCAACTTTGTGAGTAATGGCAAAACAGATTATGTTATATTTTTACAGAATTATTATGTTATGGTGTACGAAAGAGTTTTATTCCAACAGAATGTTTTTGTTGGTGTAACGGGGTATTCGTGTTGTCCATAACCTAGCATATATGTGATTCAGGAAACACACCCCTTCTATAGCATCACTCATTAAACATAAAAGTTTTTCGATGCGTAAGATCGACATTCTGGAGGCGCTCTAGAACCTAAAATTCTGTATACCTGGAATATCTGAAATTCTTATGGACTTAAGACACTGTGTCAAGTTTGAAGTTTGGAAAAATTTTCATCAGGACGATATATAATCCGTAGTGGGCATGAAATGAGTTCGATTTTAAAAATACGCACTTAGCAATGATATTTAGATATCAAAACATTACCTCTTATGTTAATTCGCTTTTTCCAAAGCAGTCGAGTCATGACTCAGTTATGAAAGACACTTGAGTTTTAATTGTTACGACACAAGTGGTGAGGGTTCAATCCCGGTTCTGGAGAATTTGTAGGTTTCTTGTTTTCACTTTTCTTGAGATCTTGGTGACAATAAGCGCTCGTGTGGCCGTGTGTGCTGTCTCTGTTGAAGATCATTCGTTTTTTATCAATGTTTATGTTGTACATACCCTGCACAAGCACAATGCCAGGGAAGTTTGTCAATAACTGCCAAACATCGGTGGTTTAACCCAGGTCTTCCGGTTTTCTCCATCCATAAAGCTGAGCACCATCCTATAAGTAGAAACTTTTCAGGCTTGAGTATGTGGATAAGCAGCCATCAAATCAGTAAATAATATTTTTGGTGATGCATGCATCTGAATGCAATTGTACAAATTGTGCGTGTAATAAAGGCACATGTACACAGAGATTGCTTTTGACATCGTTCGTATAGTTAAAGACGTACGGAATAGACAGCAATATTAGAGCAGCCACGACAGTGTGGTAAGTGGTAAATGTACTCGTAACCGGTGAAATACGGTTTCTTATCAATTTACATCAGTTAAAAGTCTTATTCTAATTGTTCACGTAAATGTTTAAATAGTACAAAATTGCACGCCCGCTAAGAGCATGACTTACACAGTTTTGGGTAAAAAACAAAGGATGCGGTGATATTAATCGTAACACATTAAACGTTACTGATCTATAAATACTCAAAAGCAATGTAGTCGTCACATTTAACATACAATAACATTTAAACAATGTATTGGGGCCTTAAGGCACCAGCAGAATCCTGGTGTATGCAGGAATGCAATATAATTAAAGATGTATAGCACAGGGAGTAAAACCAAAGCAAACGATCAGGTGGAAAAGAAAACTGTTATTTGTATTTTTTGGTGGTAAAATGACTGTTAAGAACCAAGAATAAGTGCTGGTTTTCAATTCAACTTTCTTTATCTGCTTTCAGACATCAACACAATAAAAAGGTGTGTAAGTATAATGGTACACTAAACCATGACGAAAAAAAATCAAACAACTATGTATAAATGGTCAAAATGATCAGAAAACCAGAATATCTCAATATCAATTGCAAATATCCATAAAAAAAGGAAAGAGAAACATTTTCCCCTGACTAATGAATCGTAGCGGATTTTACGTTCTGATCTTATTTGTATCGAATTTATAAACATGGCCGTCATTACATTACCGATAGTGTAACTCAAAAGATTAATTGCAAAATTTTGTTGTCTATCAAATAATAATATCACTGTACGACGAAAAATATCCCTTCGTGCGAATGAACTCATAGTTTCTTTAAATGAACATCAAACAAATCCAGTTGTTCTGTCTGAATACATATGGGTGAACATCCATGTCGTCTGTAAGAGAGACTTGGAGCGACAAATAATATGAGACAAAAAATAATAAAAACTGTGGAAAAACTGTGGAACCTTCTTGGAACGGAGGGGTGTTTATAGCATTTGTTGATGTATTCAGAGACATTCGCGGACCCCGGGGGCGATTGCAATATTGGCAGGTTCTCCCGCGAGATTCCAATCCCGAGCTCTTCACACGTTTTTGCCTGGATGAAAAATGTCGGCGTCTTGAAGAAATCTTAGCAAGGTGCATACCTCTGGTGGATCATAGCGAGGCCCTTTAGCATTGGTTCCAGCTGTCCAAACAGGACGGCCCCTCATACCGGACTGCGGCCTGGCCACGACTGGGCTCAATCCGCGCCCTACATCGGTACCCGCTTCCAGCAAGAAACCCTGGTTTTGAAGAATTGTGTTGGTGGTGTCTGCGTAGGTATAACTCATGCAGCATCTGTTCACGCTCAACCGTCCATGCGTGTTTTATACCATTCATAACCAGTAGCCAGTCAGCAGGATAAGCGTGTGGTTCGTAACCAGTAGCCAGTCAGCAGGATAAGCGTGTGGTTCGTAACCAGTAGCCAGTCAGCAGGATAAGCGTGTGGTTCGTAACCAGCAACCAGTCAGCCTGATAAGCGTGTGGTTCGTAATCAGCAAATAGTCAGCAGGATAAGCGTGTGGTTCGTAATCAGCAACCAATCAGCAGGATAAGCGTGTGGTTCATAACCAGCAACCAGTCAGCACGATAAGCGTGTGGTTCGTAATCAGCAACCAGTCAGCAGGATAAGCGTGTGGTTCGTAACCAGTAGCCAGTCAGCAGGATAAGCGTGTGGTTCATAACCAGCAACCAGTCAGCACGATAAGCGTGTGGTTCGTAATCAGCAAACAAACAGCAGGATAGGCGAGTGGTTCATAACCAGCAACCAGTCAGCACGATAAGCGGGTAGTTCGTAATCAGCAACCAGTCAGCAGGATAAGCGTGTGGTTCGTAATCAGCAACCAATCAGCAGGATAGGCGAGTGGTTCATAACCAGCTGCAAGTCAGCAGGATAAGCGTGAGGTTCATAACCAGCAGCCAGTCAGCAGGATAAGCGTGTGGTTCATAACCAGCATCCAGTTAATAGGATAATCTAGTGGCTCAAACCAGCAACCAGTTAGTAGGATAATCTAGTGGCTCATAACCAGCAACCAGTTAGTAGGAGAATCTAGTGGCTAATAACCAGCAACCAGTTAGTAGGATAAGCTAGTGACTCATGTCTGACAACCAGGACGTAGAAATGATACTGTCCATAACCAGCAAACAGTTAAAGCGAGTACTGTTATTTGTTCATAATGAGCAACCAGTTGTTGAAACGAGATTTGAAGGCGTATTTATTTATTTGCATTTTTATTTGATTGAAGTTTGACGCCATATTCAAGAATATTTCACTTATAGGACGGGAGGAAGCCGGATGAAACCCTTGACCCTCTGCAGGTTGCTAGGACACCTTACGACGTATGACTGGGCACGAAGCCAGCATGAGCTGGACTTAAAATCACAGCGACTGCGTTAGTGAGAGGCTTCTGGGTCATTCTTCTGCGCTATCACGCTAACCACTTGGTAACAGATGCTCCTTTTCATGTGTAATAAATCACCCAAAATTCACACGTTTAAAGTATGGCTAAACATAACTAATTAGGCCTATACATGGAGGGACATCTGTCTTTGTACTGTATCTATGCGTCAAAGCTCCGTCAACCATTATGGACGTTCCAGGTGAATGACCGCAAGGCCAATTCCCTAAACGTCTCTTTACACAAACCACCAAAGAGCTAACAAATATATAAAGTACGAAATTTGGACGAATTCATGCAACTCGAAGCAGTCAACTGTTTTCAATGATGTTGGAAAAACTCAAGGTATGTTGTAGGCGAATGAGTGAAATCAGTATTCAATTTGTGTATAATAAGTAGTCCATACTAACATATGTACCCGTATCTCAGTTGTGCTTTGTTTATACAAATTGCAACAGTTCATATATCCAATGTGGCGATTTAATTCAAAACGACGAATATACAGCCTTTGCTATGACCTCCGATTTTCTGCACGTTCAGTCTGGCGATGGACTGGCCAGGTGCGCTACTAAGCACCCATGAAACAGGATAGTCCAGATCGAAAAATTCCGTACAGTGTATGCAAATTAGGCAGCTATGGCACTGTTGTAGTGTATCAGAGATTACATTCATCTATCTGTATAAGGTGTATAGGTTACACCACCTCCATGATTTTCCTATTTATGTAGTTCTTGTTTAGTCTACTTCAGATCAAACATATGTATCACCAAACAAGTAGATCTACGTGGCACTATGCCAGTCCACGCGGCCTAAAGATTACTCTTTTCTCCACAACTCATCAAAAATTAAAACCAACACGACCACAATTTTCTTCAAACTGTCTGTGCTAAAAGTGAGTATAGGCCTTTAACATTCTGTCGCTAAGGTATAGGTATGTAGTTACCTGGGCGAAAAAAAAAAGTCCTTCAAAGACTCATATTTCCTTCTGCATACCAGTCCGTGTGGCAGTATTATCTTCAGTCGGTGCTCGAGCATGTGTAGCCATACAACAGACAGATACATCTATATCCTTCATGACAAACAGGAAATTAAATTTGTGGTGCACAACTGTCCAAGGGAAATAACTCTCAACAGGATACTTTAACGAGGCATTTTATACATTTATCTCCCTTAAAATCTATGCCATTAAATACAAGCCGTAGTCACAAATTTAACCATAGTCGATTTGTTTATTTATTTATTTGATTGGTATTCTACGCCGTACTCAAGAATATTTCACTTATACGACGGCGGCTAGTATTATGGTGGGAGGAAACCGGGCACAGCCCGGGGAAAACCCACGACCATCCGTAGGTTGCTGGAAGACCTTCCCACTTACGGTCGGAGAGGAAGCTAGCACGCTAACCGACTGAGCCACAGAGGCCCCGATTGTCGATTTGAGTAGTCGAATGAAAATAGTGTATGTAAATGACACTGCTACAGTACTGGAAGCAGTTTTCTGCACTCCAATTGAGTGCATGGACATTAATTCCAGTTTTCCCCTTAAGGTTATGACCATTTTGTCTGCCAAAAACGTTTCACTCAAAATTTAGAACAACTCAGCGATTTTGTTGGCACCGTTATTAAAAGTATTAGGCAATAATTCAGTCTCACTGGGCCTGATAGACGCATATGCATTTGGTTGATGTACTTCCTACTTACAGAAATAATATGTAGTAACAGATAATAATATGTAGTAACAGATAATAATATGTAGTAACAGATAATAATATGTAGTAACAGACAATAATATGCATACATAATAACAGCCAAATATGTAAGTCTTTTCATTCGGTAAAATAACAAGTACCGGTAAACCTTTTAAGTAAACCGTTGCCATTTTTCAAATCCTGTCACCGAAAATGTAGATCTTGGTACATGCACAATCATCATATTCAATATATACACTGACATATAGCTATAAACCTATATACCTATTTACATATACACACACAAAAAATTTACCTGTTAAATTTATCAGAAAGTCTGTTGTCTGAGTGATGCTAGAATGTATTCTGTTATTATAACACAATATTCTATCATTCAACATAATATCCTGTTAGTGTCATATAACATTTATGTCGAATTAACAGAATATGTGTGTTATATTTAACAGAATAATCTGCTACAGTAACGGAATATATTCTAGCATCATTCAGATAAGACTTTCGGTTAAATTTAACAGATTATTTGTATGTATGTATGTATTAGCTGTTGTCTGCAAATAACATTATATCAGCTAAAAATACAGCTAAAGATCATTTTACTGCATCAGACAGGAAGCATTTAACATTTTGAATGTACAAGGCAATCCTTATATTATTTGGTTTTGGTATTAAATAGTAACCTCAAAAGTATAAATGAAACATTATCACATCTGCATCTGTGTAAATAAAACTGCATATGGAAAACACCAGGAGATATAGCCTGGACACAAATAGTGTCGAACAAAATGTGAGTACCGACACACCGTCACCTCCACATCTACATCCGTCAAGAATAAAAACTGAATATGGAAAACAACTGGAGTTGTAGTCTGAACACGAAATGATATCTATTTATATAGCATATATAGGGAAAGTGGCTATCTTTTTACCATGACCACCTCGAAAATGGATGAAGTGACTCGCGACCCATCATCACTACATTCGATAGCGCCGATACTTTATCAGATTAATCCGATTTATTTTCTGTTCGGTTTTCTGTCATTAATGTCACATAATAATACTTCTTTGAGCATTCGATCGCCTTCTAAAGTTGATCCCTTATGTGTTGAAATGCTTTTACTACATATGCTACTTGACTGGCACATCTGATGATGTCTACAAAAATAAATCCAGTGGGAATTTCAGCAGATAAGTATCTGACTGGATAACGATGGGGTGTATTAAATCCAGACAGGAAGACTTCAGCCTATAGCCGACGGAAAACAGCAGTAAACGGAGAGATATTTTGATTGTATTACGCCGTCCTCAAGAATATTTCACTTATATGACGGCGCCCAGCATTATGGTGGAAGGAAACCGGGCAGAGCCCGGCGGAAACTCACGACCGTCATAGAGCTTGCGGGCAGACCTTCCCACGTATGGCCAGCGGAATAATATAAAAGTGTAGGGAAATATGTAGTATCTAGTTTGGTCCGGTGAAGACTTTGGCTGATATATCTACATGTGTGACGACACGATGGTGACAGAGATAATGACACATCTACATGCGTGACGACATGATGCTGACAGAGATAATGACACATCTACATGCGTGACACGATGGTGACAGATGACATATCTACATGAATGACGACACGGTGGTAACAGAGATAATGACACATCTACATGTGTGACGACACAATGTTGACAGAGATAATGACACATCTACATGCGTGACGACACGACGATGACAGAGATAATGACACATCTACAGGCGTGACGACACGATGTTGAAAGAGAAAATGATACATCTACGTGTGACGATACGGTGGTGAGAGATGATACATTTACACGCATGACGACATAATGGTGACAGAGATAATGGCACATCTACATGCGTGACGACACGACGATGACAGAGATAATAACACATCTACAGGCATGACGACACAATGGCGCAGAGATAATGACAATTTCGCAACACAGTCAACTTCTTTGTCATGTCATTTATTTTTTGTACTTTTTGCTTCGAAATTTGCATATTTTCACATACAAGTACAGAACTGTAACATTGTTTGACGGGCACACATATGATTGTACACATACGTGATACAAAGCTATTCCGTACCGGCTATAGCAAAACAGCAGACAACTCTAAAACTTTAGTACAAGGTATATTATTTATATGTAAAACCAACTGAGATTCATTCCAGTTATTCAGACCATTCCACGTAATTAGTTTGTACACTATCAAGAGCAGTCTACAGCGCTCAAACCATTACGATACTTATATAACATGAAGTTTCTACAAGGGGAAATGTACAAAATATGTTTTAAACACGGCATTGAGAAAGGGTATCAGGCATGGAAAAAAACCTCTAGTCTTCGGCAGTTAACTTAGAGTGATCTCCCTTTGACCACAGTCCAAATGGCCACGTATCGGTAGTAGTGTTCTTTACCGCTTAGATCAGCATATATAGACTACATGGGGAACCCACGCTCATGTAAGTATTGCACAAAATGTTTAGATGAGATATAAAAACAGCATCGGTTATTATAACAGAGAACATTTCACACATATATAGTAAGTACTGAATTGAACAGAAGCCCACGTTATAAATGATGGAACATCGTGATTTAGCTGCATACATTCCGATCAAACACCTGTATAAGGGGAATCCATGATTGCTCTCGTTACTCTAATTAGCAAACACTATGATTAATTTCGTGAACCAGCTTTACCGTTGCTGTGTCTTAATCTAGGGGCCTTCAAGAATTTCACAAATAGACACAGATGGCAGTGACTTCGATTTTATACTGGATTTGGCATTCGTACACAAATAAATCGTGGAAGTGTTGAGCAATAAATATAGCTTGTAAATGTTATACCAGTAACGCAAGTCGCAAATTTCCTGACCCCTACGGTGTCCATTTCTACACGGTGAATTAGCGGTATAGCCCAGATCGTAGTCCAGCACTGAGAGTCATACACAGATGACTAAAACTATCCAAATATTCTATTTGGAACACAGCCATCTTCGATTTCATCTCTGTACTTGCCACGATCTTGTTCAACTAATAATCACCCTAAAATAAAGCATCAAAACCCTTCCTTAACTTAGAAGTCGCATGCTTGAAAAGGATTTTCTCCTTCTTTCTGAATCCAAAACAGATGTGGTTTTTACTCAGCTTTAATTCTGTACAAATGCCATGTACTGCTGATTCCTATCAACACGACCACTGGCAGTTACTTATTGTCTTCCGACAGAAAACGAAGGCATAGCGATGGACTTCAGTTGGGCATCTGCCATCATGAGTTTTCGTCATATGTCTTGCCCAAGACATCAACTTCAGATATACTTTTAAAGCCAATACCAGGGTAAAGAATTAGTCTAACAGCAGTATCATGATAAAAGAAAAAATCTTACTTTTAAGATATATTACCATGGCAATAAATATTTTCGCCACATCAACGAAAAAGGATGTTATCAAAATCTTATACCAAACCAGCATACTCGCGATATAGCAGCTCTTCTCGTCTTGGTTAACTGTATTTTATGGTAGGCAAAACACATTTAGCACATTACCAATTCCATAATACGCAATAAAGTTCAATTTGGCCGACTTCCAATCCAATCAGTGTAGCAGATTTCAAATTTTGAAGTAGACAATGATGCTCAAAGTAACAGTTTAACAAATCTAAAGCAGGCAATAACACCTAGTGTACTGTACATGTAGCAGTTGTGAAATTCTAAAGTCGACAATGATCGATGTTCAATATTGCAGATTTACATCTACTAGTATATAATACATGTGCCATCAATGATGTTGTTGTTTCATTTATTACCAGAAAGAAAACAGCACGGTTGTCATACGGTTGATCGGCATCTTTCAGGGACAAGGTTATCAATGGGAAAATGTCCCTACATCTATCTCTAATAAACAGACTAGAATATATACAACAGACAACTCATGAAAATATATACAACAAAGGTTCAGCAGAAATGTCAGGAAGAAATAAATAATATAAACAGGGGAAAACACAGTATACAGGGCAAGAGTAGTGAGCTAGACATAACAACAGTACACAATCCTGTAAGGTCAAAAGGTAACCTTCGTCATAATTTATACCGAGGAAACTTTAGGGCTATATAAGTATATTCACAGTATTAGCATATGTAAGACGCTTAACCTTTGTACATCGCTGTTCAGCTCTAAAGACTGGACAAACTGTTAAGGATGCGTTTATCTATCTGGAACCTGCTTAGCTTTTTACATCGCATGGGGCATTTGCTGCATCACTTGAAGGCTTTACAGACTTACCGTACGAAGCATGAAGTGTACGATGATACTGGCATACCATTACTATTAGCTGGTATATCAGTTAAACTTCAAACTGCCTGAGAAAAGCAGCTGATGCAAATTCCTTATACATTGTACATAGCACTTAAGTCAGTCATTAACTGTTTTTCACTTATTCACATATTACAGGTAATCCATGGAAAATCGGGACTTCACAATTTCAAAATCTTTGAATCGTTCTTCAAACTTTTGAAGACATTTTTTGAAATGCATTGCATCAGTTTAGCTTCCAATGGTATTTTTTTCTATGTGGCAGACTAACAAAGTACAGTAAGTAACTGTTTGAATGGCTATAGCGACAACTGACACAAATTCAATACAGTACGTGTAGCTAATGCCCTTGGCACACATTCATGAAACCTAAAATCTCTCTCCAGCTTGCCCAGTGTGACAAAACTTGAACCGTCATAAAAACACGTGTGTACACAGACAGTTATTAGCTAGACAAAGGTAAGTACTGATCAGTGTGACTAGAATTATACACGTAACATATTCACAAAACTAAACAGGCATTGGCAGAGCACCGTAACACTAACTTGATACAAAAACAAAACAAATAACAACTGTGTGAAGAATACGGAACTACGTAAACATCAGCCAGAAGCAAACATGGAGCAGTTTGTATAGTACAGCAAATTCAAAATACACGGCTGCTCAAAATGCATGGCAAAAAAGTTTTACACCATAAATTCTCAGGGCATATCTAAAATATGGGCGGGTGGGGAGGGAAGGGGAAAAAGTCAACCATCAAAGGCTTAAGAGGCACATATCGTGTACTGCTGATGGACACTCTGCAGTTTTAGTTAGATTCTACAGGTACATGTACTGATATGCAAAGGTCATGATAAATTCGAACATGTACCTCAAGGAAGAGCTTACAAACAGTTGGAAAATGTAGTTACACTACGGCCTCCCAGAATTCTTTGATTAGCACCATCAGATCTCTACTTCCTACAGCGATGGAAGATGTTTTATAGAAGCAATGAAAGTATCCTACTGACGACGATGCAAAATTTTGGCTAGACTAAAAGCAGCAAAATATACTTTACTGTATACACATGGAAGTTTCATACCAAACATACCGTTTAATATACAAAAAAAAAAAACAAGTTGATA
Organism: Liolophura sinensis; assembly: GCF_032854445.1. Taxonomy (NCBI): domain Eukaryota; kingdom Metazoa; phylum Mollusca; class Polyplacophora; order Chitonida; family Chitonidae; genus Liolophura; species Liolophura sinensis. The sequence continues at coordinate 3,180,033 of NC_088305.1, read as the reverse complement.
AATAGACGATCCAAATTATGCGCAATGGAAACTGATTCAAAACCGTAAAAATTTTGGACATTTTGTTTTCTGTTGTTTTTGGTCAGCTTTTGTCCCCAGTGGCCCACTATGCAAATGAGTATAATAAATGACAAATGGCATAGCAAATCTGAGCTTATGATAAAAAAAAGATAAATTAAAGAATAAAATATTAAATGGCCACTCAATAAGAAAATATTTTGTAAAGGAAGCCATACATGTATGTATTACAATCAAATTTACCAATCTGGGATTTTACATTTTTGTTTTTCTTTTATACAAAAAGATGACCAAGTTATAATAAAGAAAGGGTCAATATTATGGCCAAACCATGCTCAACATGGTAAAAAGAGAGGTATGTGTGTGTTACAGAAAACTAAAGTTGAGTTGACCTCAATGATGGGTACACGTGTTAAAAATGTAATGTTAAAAATACACAAAGAAACAATGAGAGAAAATGGACATGTGAGTGTGGTGCAAAATCAATCAACTGGTTATACACATGTATATAAATAAGATGATCAGTTTACTGAAGTACACAGGAGTATTATGTCATACACATACCCGTCTGAATCGGGTAAAAATAAACAAAAGGTGAAAAAGAAGAAAAAAACAATGGCACCATAACAGAGCTGTCCAGTCCAGAAGCTCAAGAAGTTCGTCTACCTTCTTGAAAAGGTATGGGGATAAATATTCTGTGAGATAACAGTCTCCTTCCTTTCCGCAATTAGAATGCCGACATAAATCACGCACGCCAATGATGGCAATTCAGCACACCGATAGCAAGAAGTACAACGACGGCAGATCAGTCCACTCCAACTATTGTCACGTGAAAAACAACAACAACAACACCAACGTTTCAGAGTTTAAATAGAGCCCCTCCACTACAAAGGAGACTAGGAGTTAGTCAGCTGGGTGTCTTTATTCCTCTTTGGCGGGGGTGGGGGAGGTTTAGGTTTCTTGTTGGGTACAGAGGAGCCAGGACTTGATGGCAGCCCCTCTAGGAGTTCCGGCGGAGGAAGAGGTAAATCCTCTATAGGTAGGATGCCCTCTAGTTGAGGGGACTGCCCTGGGCGGGGAGGGCCCTGCTGCAGCCTTTGTAAGGCAGCATCTGCAGGCTGCGAGTCCAGGCTTTTTGAGAGAACCTCCTGGGGCGGGCACTCAGTAGTAGGGCTCTCCTGCTGTGATAGACTCTTCCCTTTTGGGCCACGTGTTGAAAGACGTGTGCTTTCGCTCCTCCTCGGGGGTGGGGGTGGATTGACGACTTTAGAGTCTGACCGTAACACAGGTTTACTGTGCACTGATGGGGATGGATGAGCGGCACCGGGGACTGAGGGGGGCACAGGTTTGCTGGGAGAGCAGTTTATGCTCGGTTCACCAGGGCCTCTTTGAGCTTCAAAATGCTTGGCAATGCCTGCTCTGATTTGTGCATAATGAGAGGTGTCCTGCGCAGAAGTGGGTGAGTCTCCATCCTGAGACTGTCCCTGGTGGAGAGGGGCCCTCTGCTCAATGGAGCCGTTACTAATGACTTTTGGCTGTTTGGATTTTTGAGCAAGTTCAGTGAGAAACGGAAGTCCTGATCCTGAGGGACTGACAGGAGTGTTGTCATCTTGTGGGGTGCGGACGCAGCCAGGGGCCGGCGGCGGGATCTGAGGGGGAGGACATTTAGGCACAGCATACTGCGATGGTCGACTGGAAGAGGGTTTCTTGGCCACAGCGGGCGGACCCTGAGGTTTGGCTGCCACAGGGGGAGGCAGAGTTGCTGCGTTTGTCACGGGCTTGTTGGTTGGAGGTGGAGGAGGTGGCGGCTTCTCCACCACATTTGGTCCGCAAGCTGGTGGAGGAGGAGGAGGAGGGTTGGTAGAGTTGATCAGATGAGGAGCCACTGGAGGAGCGCTCTGATGATTAGGTGGTGGCAGTGGTGGTGCCACAGAGGACTGAACACGATGTGGAGACTGGGCCGGTGGTGCAGCATGGATAGCACCATGGGCCCGATACGGCGGAGAGGGCATGCCGCCTGAAATCTGGCCTGGTGATGGCGGAACACCACCGGACATTTGGCTGGGGGAAGGCGGGATGCCACCGGAAATCTGACTAGGGGAAGGTGGAATCACGCTGTAAATTGGACTCTGTGCGACATTTCCGGAGGGCACCTGACCATACATGGACATGACGCTGGGTGGAGGTGGGATGGACTCATCTACCACGCACACCTTCGAATTTGGTGGTGGGGGTGGTGGTACCCCACAGGCAGCACGTGATGGTGATCCCACAGCACAGTCTGGCCGTGTAGTTCCATTCACCCTCTGCTGATGGGGCATCGGTGGAGCACTGACCATGGGCGCTGTTGGAGGTGGAACTGGGACTGGTACTGGCACAGGTCCACCTCCTGACGTTCTCCTTATGTGGCTCTTTGGTGGTGTGGGTGGAGCGTGCGGTGTGGAGGAAGCTCGTGGTGGAGTCGATGCCCTTGGAGGTGTTTTTATAGGTGGGCACGACATGACATTGACACCCGCCTGCATCTTCTTGGTGGGTACCCCAGGCAAAGTCGCTGGGGGTATAGGAGGGGCCACAGCTACCGGGGATCGTGGTGGACTGTTCCGCAAGTCACCTTGTAGACTGGAGAGTGACGGTCGTTTCTGGTGCGTGGGTGTTCCTGGAGATCTTGAGGCAGTGCCCGCCCTGTCATCCTGAAGCACTACACTGTGGGAGACTGGGTTAGAAATTGTCACAGCCGATGGTGGAGCCTGGGGGGCTGCAGGAGATGAAGACTGATGAATTAAGGGGGAGTTATGATGAATCGGTGAACTAACTTTGCCTTCTGTGCGTGCTTCTCGGTGGCTCGGCGAATGAAGTTGAGGCGCAGACTTCCTCCTCTGTATAGTCGAACGTTCAATGTTATAACCATGTCCTGATCCACAACTGGACACAGAGGACTTCCTTTCCATGACAGCTCCTTCCATGGAGTTCACGCTTGAGTTTTCCATAGCTAGCTGAACCATGCCCGATATCTGTCGCGTGGTTTCTGTGGTGACTGGTATTTTGGCTCTCATTTTGCTGCGGGGATGAGGTGACCTCCCTTCCCCACTCGACGTGGATTCATCGCTAGTATCCGTCGAGGCACTTGTAATGGAGTCTCTGTGATGCATATGAGCCAGTTCTTCACAGGAATCAGCATTAATGATGCAGTGGGTTGTGCTGAAAGAAACTCGCTTGACAGGGGTCTTTTGAGGGGATTCTGTCCCATTCTGATGATAGTGCGGAGATCTCTGTATGGTGTTTGTTCCATCCATCATGAAGACTCCGTCATCAAAGTCTGTATTAGCACTGACGGGTCGCGGAGAGTTACTGGCTGTACTACAGTTCGTTACAGTTATAATGGAGTGTCGATCAACATCAGGCACTGACAACCTGCTGTCTGACAAATCCTCACGGTTAAACGCTGGTTGGCCATTCGTCTCAGTCTCTCCGTCCAGAAGCTGATTGGTCCAGGGCTCTCGTCTGTCCCAGGAAATAATATCATTACGCACACCCTCGTAATTCTCCAGCAGTTGTCTACCACACTGTTAAAACAAAAATACACTGTCTTAACATCACGGGGTTCCTACAGTGAAACAGATTCAAAACATCATTCAGCATAAGAAATCTATTTAAAACCGGTATTTATACACTTTTGCGCAGATCAGATTTCTAGTTTTAACAGTCTTGTGAAATGATTCCATGTTAGCTGTAATAAACCATTTGGTAAGTCTGCTTGGTTTTGGTCTTGCGAAGTGTAAGATGGCAATGGCTTTAGCATGATGTTGTGGCTATGGTGAACTTGCATTCATTCAGCTGTATCTATCCTATGCATTTCAGCATAATGACAAAAACCGTTGACAATTTGGCCAGAAGTACTGTTGACAATTCAGCCAAATTTACTGTGACAATTCAGCCAGAAGTACTGTTGACAATTCAGCCAGAAGTACCGTTGACAATTATTCAGCCAGAAGTACTGTTGACAATTCAGCCAAATTTACTATTGACAATTCAGCCAGAAGTACACAATTTACACGGACCTCATCATACACTTTAGTCTCCTTCCTTGAATCATCACTCTGTCTCTGGAATTAATTGACTGATATTTTGAGAAGACATTCTGAATGAAGTAGTGTGACCTTGTTATGCAAACTATGAGAAAGGTTACTTATAAGGTAAGTCAAGTTTTATACAGTGCATTATGGACATTGAGGACTTTTCCACTTTCCCTGTACTGTTTTTCAGAAACGTTCCGCATCTGTGTTCAGGTGTGCACTTACTTTAGCTATCCTTATTCCCATCATCCAGGCTTCCATCGAGGATTTATTCTCCGCACAGAGGTATCGCATGTATTTTGAGGTCTTTTTCTGAACCTGAGGATGCTGATAGGGAGAGAGAAAAAGAGAGACATGGAATGAAAAGGTGACATGTTAACATAAGAAAAACTACACAGCTAATTTATTATTAGTATTATAGTAATTCCACCAATTCATCCTTTACAAGTCTGCATGATTTAGGCTGGTGCATTTTCAGCTTGTAACAACACCACCTTGTTCTAATTTTGGTACTATATATGTGTAAAATGAATCTGGTCAAATCTTGTTAAAAGTTACCTCCCCTTAACAAATAAGACCGTAGTTTGATTTGGTCAAGATCCAGAGAGCACAAAACATGACAGTTGAAGCCGAGGACAAACTAGGTGGATTTTTTTGTCCGTACAGGTGTATTTTGTGAACTTCTAAATATCTGCCTCATGTGTCCGCGCTGCCATGTTTCACTGGTGGTCTTGTCCACTCCGAAATTCGCTTGTGTCAAACATGTCAGATACCAGAAAAAACAAAATACGCCGGCAATTCCACTCTGCTTGCGTAGTGCGTCCACTCCAGCAAATTTTGATGATTGAGCCGACCAATCAAACAACACGATACTGCACTGACTTGTGACATTTTGTTTGAGTCACATGATTTACTGTGTCACAGGACACATTTTACTGACCCCAACTGTGGGAAAGAATGAGCCTAGTGTCATGGGAAGACCTCAGCTATCAATCTTAGACAAAACACCTGTTAACATGGCAGAAGACTGACTTACTTTTAGAGCAAAGCAGTAGTCAGTAGGTGCACTATATTTCTTCTTCCAGCCGAGGCCTCTGTAAACCTCCACCAGATCAAATTGGATTAGGCAGCTCAAATCTTTGGAAGACTACAAAACAAGAGCGCAGCCGTCAGAAAAAAGCCTTAACAGATTTGCCAAATCTTTGCTGAACTACAAAATGAGAAAGCAACAGAGGAAACAACTATATTATATTTGTGTACATTCAACACTAAAAATCCAAAAACAGAATAAAAATAGAATTTATAATTCAATTTATCCATGATTTTCTGGTTTTTCAAGGCTTTCTGATCCTGCAAATATATGCCACAATATATTCATCACAAGATTCCTAAGACAGTCCACATTTCGAACAAGTTAAATGATGTATGTTTCATTTTTACTTTATATCCTCCAACAACATTCAAGTGAGATTCATCCTGCCCATAAAACAAAAATTTAAATTAGTGTGGCCACACAACAGAAAGAAAAAAATGTAAGTTCAAATATTACTCATTTTTATTACACGCAAGAAAAAAAAAATACTTTAGAGGAAATCCAAAGCTCAGTATCATACATTATGTAACATTAATTATTGTCTGGAAATTAATAAAAAAGGAATTTAAAAAAAAACTTTGCTATGAACAAACCTAATCTTATCCTCCACACTTAAATACAATTAAATGAATGTGCATCTTATACCATTTCAGAGAATTTCAAAAACTCTCTGAGCAGAAATATTTAACTTAAATAAGACAAAACACAAAGATAGTCTTAAAATTCTTTGTTTCATGGAGAGATATCAAGTAAGTCCTTTCAAAATGATTCAACACATAAAATTTCGTGAGTGAAAATCGGTAAAGTCGCAATAGAGTGTAACTGACGTGTACAAGCTGTCCATACCAGGGTTGATCTCAATCCTCACCTTACTCATTTTCCCTTTAGGATTATAATACAGTCCAGAGCCCCGTAAAACAAAGAAGAATTTTTTCCAGGCTTTTTTGCCGTCTGACTTCAGGTAAAGAACACCCTCCACTTCCGGGATCTGAACACCAACTCCAGAGAAAAACTCCTGCAATCAAGTTTCAAACATGACACTGTTTTGCCAAACTTATGGTTTACAAGCCCAAGACAAAACTGAATTTATACCTTTCTAGTCACTGTAATTTAAAAAAAAAAAGACAACACTGGATGAAATGTATATAACATAGGCTACCTGTGTACTGAGCAGGGCATATGGTGATGTAAGCCCTGGGTGTGAAATTTTAACCCATTAAAACTCATGGCAAAATGACATTGGGTAGGTCTACTTGCTTATCTGTTTACAGGGCAGTATTCATGTTTACATCAAACTATCTTTGCAACACGGAGAACCCAAACCCAACTAAGAACAAACATGTAAATCAGAAGAACAAATTACAATTCTTTTAAATTGTTTTTCTGTATTCTATAAACCTCCCCATGTTAAAATTGGCAGACTGGCCTTACTGTGCCAAAAAGCAACAACATCATGTCTCAAAGGGACATCACTCTGTTGATGTAACTGATATTGTATCTCGTTACCTGAAGCAGTCTGTGTCGTTTTGAAGGGTCTAATGAGCTGCCCTTTTCTGAAGAGGATCCCAACAATAAGTATTTCTGAAAACAAAATGTTACACCAAATGTAACCCAAGCAATATCAAAAACTGCTCCAAATTATTGCAAAAGTGACTTCAGTGAAATAAATTTTGGGAAGTAAAAATGTACCCTAGTTATGTATTAAAATGGAGTTTCACGTTCTTGACCTCTTGTGAAGCCATTGGGTTAGTCTTCGACTTAGAATTCTTGTGAAACCATGAACATGGTTCAGAAAGTAACTTTGATAAACCAAATCTGGGAATTTCTCCTTCCATGCCTGTCCTAACTGTGATTTTGGCCATTATTGGCCTCAACAAATAAATCAAACAAAGTTTTCCAGAATAATTACACAAGCAATGATTACCTCTGGGTTCCTAAAGAGATCATATTTTTCCATCCTCTCTTCGTAGAGGATTTTGTTTTTGGAGTCTCGTGTCCACATGACCATGTTCTCAACCAGTGAATCATGATCCTCCAAGACACGCTCTGTAACACACAATATCATTGGTTAGTCGACACCCAGTTGTTTGTAATCTAACTTGTCATTGGTTAGCAGACTTCATCTCATTGTGAAACAAGATGTTTGTATCAGAACTAACATTTGCTACTGGCCAAACATAAATTTCTTGACAAAATTAGCAAAAATGTCAACACAGGTGATACACAAAAGCTATTGGTATGTAAATCAGAAGTATATTTTACAGCTTTTTGTGTGTGTGTGTGTGTGTGTGTGTGTGTGTGTGCACGTGCGTGTGTGTGTGCATGTGTTTCTTGCACTCATGTGTTCACACGGAGCCTCCCAAGACCACTCACCCATATACAGTTCAGGTAGATGTTCCACCACGGCCATCCTATCGTTCAGACGGATATGGTTTTTCTCAGCCAGTACATTACACACCAACCCTACGGTCATTTTCTCATCCACAAGGATACTCTTACTGCTGCCATCCTGAGTAAATGCTCGCACAAACAGCTGAAAATATACACCAATTTTTTAAAAACAAAATGAAAAACGAAAAAAACAAATGCCAATAATTTAAAAGCCCACAACAAGAGCTAAAAAAGGCCATAACAACTTGACACAATTGAAAACCCAGAACAACTATTTTGAAATTATTGAAAACTGAAAGTAACAATTTGCTAAAACATACATGCACTGCTACAACATGATAAAAAAAATTCTCACACATCAATTTATTCACTTGGACCTTTGAATTAAAAATTGTTCGCTAATACTGTTCATAATTTACATGTCAATGTACATCATTTGCTGTCAAAAAACATTGGTTATTATATATTCGAGGCTTTCACTACAGTGCGACTAAGATACTGTATATACATGTATTTGATGTTTCCTTCCTTTTTTCTCCAGTCTGCATTAATTAACACAGTTAATTTCTAAATATAACAACCCTAAAATATAAGGGGTCTCCTTAGCTCAGTTGGTTAGCGCGCTAGCGCAGCGTAGTGACCCAGGAGCCTCTCACCAATGCGGTTGCTGTGAGTTCAAGTCCAGCTCGTGCTGGCTTCCTCTCCGGCCGTAAGTGGGAAGGTCTGCCAGCAACCTGCAGATGGTTGTGGGTTTCCCCTGGGCTCTGCCTGTTTTCCACCCACCATAATGCTGGCGGCCGTCCTATAAGTGAAATGTTCTTGAATACGGCGTAAAGCACCAATCAAATAAATAAATAAATCTAAATATAATCCAAAGCAAATGCATCCCAAGAAAACGGTTGTGCAAGTGAGGAATATCAGAGTTGTCTCCCTGTAATCAGTCCACACACACACCGATCGGGCACTTCAGACAGAGCACGAGTCTGGGGGTTACCCCAATTGAATTGCTACAATAAACGCTTTCAACACCGTCAACCATCAAACTCATTTCATAACACTAAAGCGTCGGCATCTGTGCTCTACCGGCTACAGCTGACAGCCAAAGAAAACAACACAAAGCTTTCCTTATAGCTATCGAAAATATTATAATAAAATGCATATCTGCATACCTGACATCATAATTTGATGTAGTTATATATGCATGTTATGTTCAGACTGGGTGTATGTGTTGTACTCAAAAATTCTACAAATGGCCACATAAATTACACAACTTTGTTTTGGACAAATTTGTAGACAATTTCACTTACCTTTCTTATTTTAGCTTCTTTAATCTTCTCCAGAGCTATTCGGATTTTTTCAGCTTTTAACCTGGCTTTTTGTTCCTCCTGCAAACAAAACCAATGCATCATTGAAAAACTTTTCTCTGCTGACACAAGAAACTAATCAACCTATTCTGGCCTGACAACAATTTGTTTGAATGTCAATGTCTATCATTCTGGTTGTGAGTAGGCACTAGTGGCTATAATCTAGTGGGTCTTAAACTTTTACCAGACAGATTGACTTCCTGTTCTGTAGATTTCCTCTGCATACGGTAAACAGCTGTTATCTACGCTAGGTCTCTGAACCTAAAACACGAACTAACCACAGGGGTGATGTAAAAATAACTGTAAAAAGCCACAAATTTGGCCTTTCCTTTGACTAACATGCTTTTGTTATCATTGAGGGTGGGGGTATGAATCACACCTTGTCATCCACTCCTAACATTTCCTTGATTACGGTATGGAAAATATCAAGTACCAGGGGAAAGTGTCCGCATGTTCGTGTCAATGCGTATGCTCAAACCAAGTGTGAGAAAAATTACGAAAATGTAAACATACGCAAAGTTTTCCTCCAGCTGTTGAGATTTAAAAACACTATTTGTGGCAATCACACCAAACACTGTAATGCGTTTTATCGCACATGATGCGCAGAATTTCCAGAGCTAGAATAACAATGTCTGCAGCAGGGCAAGAATCATGCAAAAGGATGAGTTCAGTACTTATAAATTCTTTATCACACCTTGGTTGTATTTATTTATTTATATAGGATTGGTGTTATATGACACTGCACTTTTCCATGGCGGGCAGCATTATGGAGGGGGAACAACATGTACACGTGATATGTACATGTACACGTGATACATACATGTACACGTGATATGTACATGTACATGTGATATGTACATGTATGGTATGGTAAGATCAGAAACAATTTTCTTGCAGCCAGTAAATTTTTAATGGGTTCAGACAGGCATTCCTTTTGACCAAATCTGCCCACATGATATAGATCTGTGTTCCTCTGTTTGATTGGGAACAAAAAAATTCCTTCCTGAAAGTCTAGTACATGAAAAAATTTAATTACACAGTGAAAAGATGAAAACCGATTTGGATTGCCAGCCAAAAAGCTCTAAAGAAAGACAAGATTAGGATGCTTTGCTGGTTTATAAGGTGACATTAAACAGCTGTAAATGGTTGTGATGACAATACAACATTTTGAGTAATTTTAGACTAGCGATGCTCAATAAATTTCGACCAAATATTGCATTTTTGCACCGAATTCTGCTTCAACCATTGTCCTAGGGGCAGGTACGCTACTACTATTTTACCATACACATGAACAGTCACAATTAAAACTCTGACTGAGGTAAATTGACTAGAGGCCAGATTTTGTGGGCAATACGTCACCAATTGCCAACAATACAACTGTCATCGCTGATCTGGTTTATCTCCCTTTGCTACTGTAAGTCTTCAACCTTTTTCGCATGCTGGCATGGTGTTTATGTAAGCATATTCTGAAGGCATTATTCTGCGTAGACTGATGAAATTATACTTTTTGTTATGCCCTGCAAATGGCCAACATATCCATTAAGAACTGGCTTCCTTTCCCACCCAGGTTATCTGTAACAAACCCTTAAGGAACTGTTGAGCTGAGAAACAATACACAGTATGCTTGAATATTAATACATTACAATGCTCTACTCTCTCAGAATGTATGTACGTATGAATATATTCATGCCCACAAACATAACACAAAGCAAAGCTGTGTCCCTATCTTACCAATACGACCATAAACACCACACAAAAACTAAACACATAGCCTTTGACAATCCCTGTAGACATTTTCCTCCTGGCCTAAAACATGCTCTGGCATTTTACCATCGTCACCACAAAGCTGTCTAATTGGCAACGAGTGCCTAAGGCCAGAATGCACATCAAGGCTAGAGAACATTGTGACATTAATGCTACGCTAACAAAAATCCAGTTATATACAAACTGCCTTACATACTGTGTTACATATACACAGAACTATGAGCAACTAGCTGGTTAATGGACAAAATAAAACATAACGGGAATTGTTAAGGGTCGAGCTACGTACAGTGTACTTCACCTGAAGTTTGGTACATAAAAATGAACTCTCAGAAGAACCTGAAGGCCTTAAAATGACACCTTTCATCAGCGACACATAAATTCTTCTAGTAAGAGATTACGATAAAGATACCAACTTTCAAGATATCAACTTGTACAAAACATTCTTAAGTGGCCCTATAGTCTGGATGGGTCACTCGGAAACAAGCAAAATGTGCAGGTCAATTGAAAAGTTAAAACTAATCTTTAGGTCAAATGGAGTAATTACTATCACCAGTTGTACACCCTAGCCTGTGAATATGTACATATGTGGAGTAATTGCCATCACCAGTTGTACACCCTAGCCTGTGAATATGTACATATGTGGAGTAATTACCATCACCAGTTGTACACCCTAGCCTGTGAATATGTACATATGTGGAGTAATTACCATCACCAGTTGTACACCCTAGCCTGTGAATATGTACATATGTGGAGTAATTACCATCACCAGTTGTACACCCTAGCCTGTGAATATGTACATATGTGGAGTAATTACCATCACCAGTTGTACACCCTAGCCTGTGAATATGTACATATGTGGAGTAATTACCATCACCAGTTGTACACCCTAGCCTGTGAATATGTACATATGTGGAGTAATTACCATCACCAGTTGTACACCCTAGCCTGTGAATATGTACATATGTGGAGTAATTACCATCACCAGTTGTACACCCTAGCCTGTGAATATGTACATATATGGAGTAACTACCATCACCAGTTGTACACCCTAGCCTGTGAATATGTACATATATGGAGTAATTACCATCACCAGTTGTACACCCTAGCCTGTGAATATGCACATATATGGATACGAATTTTCAATACATGCAGTCAAGCACTCTGCTTTTCATACAACTGAATTGGTCAAATGATTAAGTCATACAACAATCTGAAACTAAAGCTCGCAGTTTAACCAATTAAACATTAAAATAAGGTGAACATTACATAAAACCTATATCTGTTGTTGTTATACATGTAATGTATATTAGTGTCTGTCTTCTTAGAATTCGGCAGAATCCATATTAAACTGTGCACACTAAATTCTGATTTATTTATTGTTTTTTTATTCATCTGCTCAGGAATGCAAAGAAATGCGTCTTGTGCAAGGTTTGCATGCCATTCTCAGTGTGCAACGCAAGGAAACTAATTTTAGCAAGGGAACAAAAAACAAGTGGTGCAATTTCAAAAGAGCGGATTGTTTCTGATAAAACAATTACAACTGGTTCTTGTTTGACAATGTGGCAGCTGAAGTCGGAGATAGCAGCTGGAAGCATAACTGCTGCGCCTGCATACTTCTGCACCAGCTGGCTAATAATAGAAACGCAACTGTTCGTTTCTGCCAAGAATGTAACCATCTAAATTCATGAAGCGCCAGCGGTAAGAGCCCATTACGCGTTGATTACTCCATGGGTAATTATCATTTGGGGAGATAATCCCTTAACTGCAACTGCTGCCTTCGGTTCGTGCACTGGTCATGCTAGTCAGATTAATACTATGATCGCCCCTCCCCCTCTCCCCCCCCCCCCCCCTCCACCAATTGCTATAGCTCCATCCCCTCCCTCACCATGTTCATATACACACACACACACACACACAGACAGGCATCACCCCTCGAATACCCTACTGGCCTACACTCCATACCACCGATTTACAGGCGTGGGTGGTTGCTATGGCAATGATGAATGAAGGCTATGCCACCCTTAACACATCAATATTTCTAAGGTTTCTGGTGACAATTGGGACTCAACAGATGACTGCGGCAGGGAAGTGTATGGCCATGTCAGATTAGGGCTTCTGTCTGAGTCCAAATCCTGACAGAACAATTCTACAATTGCAACCCGCCATTGGCTGGTATGACTCATACATGAGGGGCAAAAGTGGGCCCATCGAATGTCTACAAAACAGGAAATATACCATCTTGCATTTCTAAACTTGCCATTCATGTAATATACAATGTAAGTCCTTGATATTTATCGCTAACATCTCAACATTTGCAGAATTCTAAGCACATGTTCTAAATATGTTTGTAAAATCTAACTGATGACTGGCACTACGACTGTATATCTTGGCTGCCAATATGCCAAATGTTTATCTTAGGACAAAAAAAAGAGAACAATCTAAAATATAATCTTAAATTTGATCAAGAACACATTCTGTCCACGAGTACCAAGATCCACACGATCAGATTTGACCCACCAATAAGTTGGTAACCACTGTGACATCCAACAAAGCCAGGCTTCATAGAATAGAGCTCATCCCACATTCACAGATGCTTTCATTTCACAAATTAATGTTCTGTCTGTACATGTGTCTGTTGAAACACGATTTTGGGGCATGGTGAGATACTAAATGCAGCGGCATGGCAAACAGCTGTGGAAAACAGTTAACTGTACATGTACTGGACAGAAATAACAGCGCCTACGGACAAGACAGATATGCACGTAAACCTGTGCTCACGATTTTCCTCGCAGCGTGTGGGCACCACCACACTTATATAGTTTTAGTCTGAAATCAAACTCTGCTTTTGCAAGTACATATACCTTTCTATAGAGTTTTTTAACTGTGTCACTGTGTGTAGCAGAATCTTTAGTAAGATGTTTATATGCCGCTATATGTACCTCCCTCCTTCAACCCACACTCGAGACCCTCCTCATTCATCTTGCTAATCTGGGAGACGTTGGCATTCTACTCATCAAGACATTTGATAGTAACTTTTAGTATCAGACCATGGCCATGATTGCTGACTGCTATATCAGAAGGCGCCCCTGTCAGATGTAAGAACAGGTTTCAGTTTCTCGCAGATAACCTTCAATTTCATCAGCCAATTGGTCACGGTTATGATTCAGACTGGACGAATGATTGACTTCCATATCGTATCAGTGGTTTCACACCCGACTATCTGGAAACTGGATCTTCTTGATTTTTGTGGAGACTTGAGGAAAATTATAGTGACTGTGTCAGAAGTGGAAATAACACCATAACATGTTCATGGCGGAAGCTCCCTAAACCTTTGTCTAAAAACTGACACCTTTCTTCACATATGCAAGCATATTTGACTGCATGTATTTAACTGCTGAACTAGAAAGGTGAAAATACACACTAAAATCAAAATGGGCAATGGGCAAAAGGTACACATACATTCCAAAAATAAACACACCAAAAAGTGTGCAGTGTGCAGCATTTTTTGTTAGCCTCCAGCTATAGTGGTATGAATAAAAACACACATGCTGCAAAACTTGAATACATAAGTATATACTGACGTAAAATAGACTACACTGCCTCTAACAGTTTATTTATACTGGGTATATGTGGTGACAGAAATCAATTAATCTAAAAATTAATTCATGCCAGATACTGTTGCCATTTGCATAATTTGTACACTTAATCATCCAAAGTTAAATTTCTTTAATATCTTTCCATTAATATTTCTCTTTTTGTACAATTACTGTGTTATGCATAAAACACACACACAAACAGAAGACAAAAATGAATGGCAGTGCTTGGATTTGAACCCTAACCATCATGCAGCTCTCCACAGCTAAACATTAAAAAAAAAGCTCCAGGCATTTGGAATTGATGTGTTAGATTGCTTCCTGAAATTTGTTTACAACCCTTCTCCAAGGCCAGACACATCATCAAGAAACCAGTTGGATTGTCCAAGATGAGGCAATTGTTCCAGAGAAAAACGATCATTCAAGGCCAAACACATCCTGTGTGGCCCATCAGAGAAATTCAATCCCTAACTACCACAATCCACACAGACCTACATCTGATGTTCACACAGGACTGATGTACAGGTCATCTAGTCTAGACCCTGTCCACCCATTCCGTTGCTTCGTATCCCTACAATTTACATATGTCACTGTTGTTTATGAACATCAAACCCAAAATTTTTTCCCACTTATATGATGGCAATCAATCTTATGGGTGGAGAAAATGGGAGGGGCAAGGGAAAACTACAGCTCTTGGACAAGTTACTTTCCTATCTGTGATAAACAGATACATAGTATGCAAGCTCCATTCAGTGGAAGATAATTAGTGACATGTAATAAATGTTAAGGTTGCGCCAATGGAATAGCAACCTGACTGTCCTTTACAGCTTATTGTCATCAAGGCACCACAAGCAGTGACAGCGAGGAATTTGCAACTTCCATGTCCAAGGCCAGTTTTGAAACTGTCTATCACAGTGTACACGCAATGTTAACAAATTTGCCTATTACAAATCATTAACAACAAAAAAAATGTTATCCTCAAATAAAGTGTCAGAGAAACTAAAGAAATGAATATGCATATGACATTCACCAATTTACAGTAGGACACACTCAGATTTTGGTTGACAGTTCGCAACAGCCTACTATCATTCTGATGGGAAAATTTGTAAGCTATAGAACTAAATGTGAAGATATAATCGCATGGGTCAAATGAACATATCACAGTTGACAGATTGGACAGGAGTACGATTATCGTACTAATATCTGACCACTAGATATATTCATCAGCTGGACCTCAAAGCAGAAGTGTCTGAGTATAGGATTATGTTGCCCGCTGAAACAAGGATCCAATTATAATTGGTGTGCAGAGTAACGAGATCAATACAGGTAATATAATGGCAAAACACCTGTATAAGAGGGAAGCTGACTTCAAGTCACTTAGTGACTTAGTAACTTGTATAATGGCAAAACACCTGTATAAGAGGGAAGCTGACTTCAAGTCAATCTGACTTAGTAACTTGTATAATGGCAAAACACCTGTATAAGAGGGAAGCTGACTTCAAGTCACTTAGTGACTTAGTAACTTGTATAATGGCAAAACACCTGTATAAGAGGGAAGCTGACTTCAAGTCACTTAGTGACTTAGTAACTTGTATAATGGCAAAACACCTGTATAAGAGGGAAGCTGACTTCAAGTCACTTAGTGACTTAGTAACTTGTATAATGGCAAAACACCTGTATAAGAGGGAAGCTGACTTCAAGTCAATCTGACTTAGTAACTTGTATAATGGCAAAACACCTGTATAAAATGGAAGCTGACCAAGTCAATCTGACTTAGTAACTTGTATAATGGCAAAACACCTGTATAAGAGGGAAGCTGACTTCAAGTCAATCTGACTTAGTAACTTGTATAATGGCAAAACACCTGTATAAGAGGGAAGCTGACTTCAAGTCAATCTGACTTAGTAACTTGTATAATGGCAAAACACCTGTATAAGAGGGAAGCTGACTTCAAGTCAATCTGACTTAGTAACTTGTATAATGGCAAAACACCTGTATAAGAGGGAAGCTGACTTCAAGTCAATCTGACTTAGTAACTTGTATAATGGCAAAACACCTGTATAAGAGGGAAGCTGACTTCAAGTCAATCTGACTGAGTAACATGTATAATGGCAAAACACCTGTATAAGAGGGAAGCTGACTTCAAGTCAATCTGACTTAGTAACTTGTATAATGGCAAAACACCTGTATAAGAGGGAAGCTGACTTCAAGTCAATCTGACTTAGTAACTTGTATAATGGCAAAACACCTGTATAAGAGGGAAGCTGACTTCAAGTCACTTAGTGACTTAGTAACTTGTATAATGGCAAAACACCTGTATAAAATGGAAGCTGACCAAGTCAATCTGACTTAGTAACTTGTATAATGGCAAAACACCTGTATAAGAGGGAAGCTGACTTCAAGTCACTTAGTGACTTAGTAACTTGTATAATGGCAAAACACCTGTATAAAATGGAAGCTGACCAAGTCAATCTGACTTAGTAACTTGTATAATGGCAAAACACCTGTATAAGAGGGAAGCTGACTTCAAGTCAATCTGACTTAGTAACTTGTATAATGGCAAAACACCTGTATAAGAGGGAAGCTGACTTCAAGTCAATCTGACTTAGTAACTTGTATAATGGCAAAACACCTGTATAAGAGGGAAGCTGACTTCAAGTCAATCTGACTTAGTAACTTGTATAATGGCAAAACACCTGTATAAGAGGGAAGCTGACTTCAAGTCAATCTGACTTAGTAACTTGTATAATGGCAAAACACCTGTATAAGAGGGAAGCTGACCAAGTCAATCTGACTTAGTAACTTGTATAATGGCAAAACACCTGTATAAGAGGGAAGCTGACTTCAAGTCAATCTGACTTAGTAACTTGTATAATGGCAAAACACCTGTATAAGAGGGAAGCTGACTTCAAGTCAATCTGACTTAGTAACTTATATAATGGCAAAACACCTGTATAAGAGGGAAGCTGACTTCAAGTAACTTGAGTGACACATCAGATTTGTCACCAACAATTTCATAAAAGAACCAAAGAACACTAATTGTTGTCTTGGCAATTGGTAGAATATCACCTTAAAACAAACTGACACTGATTCGGGATTTATTTCATCAAATAAACAGCACTTTTTCTAACTATTCTAGATATGTATAACATTAAAATGGCGTCCCTAAATAACAATTTTAAGATGAATAGAAATAATCAGTTTACCCTAAATCATCTTTTAAAAGAAAAAAAAGGAAAAGCTTCTGAAAAAGTTTGCAGTACCATTTAATTTTAACCAGTACACATGAGAGTGTATCGGAGAGGATTTCAACAGAGCGAGCCCATTACCAAAATGACCTCTAGATCAAAGTGTTTTTACCGATTACAAACACATGTCATTATCTTCTGCAATGCACCAAGAGAAAAGACAGAGAGACAGCTCACACTGACTTAAAACATCAAGACACCTGTTGTTAAAGAGCCTAGCTGCACCATCACTTTCATGGTGTAACGTAAGTATAAGTGCAATAGTTTTTAACAACTACTTTCACTTGGTGTGCTGTTCAATATATGCAGAAGTTGATCAATACTGGTACTAGGCAGAAGAAAACTGGAATACGTGTCAAATTCATCCCGCCACCTATCATAGAAACATCAACATAATCTTCAGCTAGTTGGATTCTCCACGGACACTAAATACAGTGGATTAAGATACACTGACCAGCACTAACGAAATACAACAGCCAAAAGTCAACCACTAGGTTAAGCGTATTCCCTAAGGTTTAGGGATTCGAGAACACAGAATATTCGAGATCAATACCCTTTGTAAGCAGAACATGCTAGTGAAGTGGGTAAGAATCTCAGCTACCAGGCGTAAAACAAAGCCATTATTGACGAGGGAAATGAAGAATCAATGTCGTTATACAGCACAGAAAAGCCTGAAAGGTCTTAGCGTACAGAGTTTGCAGAGAGAAAAAAAATGTGATAATGGCAAAAGGGTTTACAAGGATTATGACCAGGAAATCTGCATTCATATATACTCCACAACCCTAACTACATGTAGGCTTTGGGCTCATGGGGTGTGCCGGATATACCCAAAAAACTTCTGAAAATATCATACCTTAGAGGGTTAACATTCTACACCTAGCTAGTTTTGCAAGATATCAGATAAATAGGTATAGTAGGTTAAAAACCTTGCGCATAACTACTCCTAGCTCTTTCTCCTCAAAATTATTTATCTGATTGGTGTCTTACGCTGTTCTTCAGAATATTTCAATTGCGTGATGCATGCATAACCAATACAATGTACAAACAGCAGTCTGGACTGATGCACAAAACTACTTATGGTACAACTAAGCCATCACAAGAGATTTGTGTCTGGAAACACAAACAAATATTGGCAACACCTGTGGCAGAAAACACCTTTCTACCAGAGTCATATATGTGCATATACATGCACACAGTATCTCACCTTTGGCCCCAGGTCAAGCGTGACTTATCGAACAGTCACAATTAGCCCTATACATACTCCTGTCTGTCCAGAACAGATGGCTATGTGAACAATGAAATCGAGCCCTTTATAACTCTAACTTCCTGTTCATGTCCGGAAAAAACACCAATTTATCACCTGTCAATTCCGAAAACTTAATACTCCTGAAGATGATATATTAGTTTCTGTCTAAGGTATGTTCGGCAAGGAGAAACTTAAAAATCATGAAAATACCCAACACAGCTGTGGACGCAAACAAGGAAATAGTACCCGCGTGTTAACCTATCAATCATATAAATTACCACAGAGCCACCAGGAACACATTGTGAAAAACTGTATGTGAACAGTGCAATATATATATGTATATATGAGTATTTTAGACAAAAGTTAGCTGTCAGCATTTTAAGAGCTGTATTGGTTCACTATGATTTGGTCTTGTGGTTTCAGGTATTCCGTTTATGAGCTGTATTGGTTCACTATGATTTGGCCTCCTGGTCTCAGGTATTCCGTTCATGAGCTGTATTGGTTCACTATGATTTGGTCTCCTGGTTTCAGGTAATCCGTTTATGAGCTGTACTGGTTCATTAAGATTTGGCCTCCTGGTTTCAGGTATTCCGTTTATGAGCTGTATTGGTTCACTAAGATTTGGCCTCCTGGTCTCAGGTATTCCGTTCACGAGCTGTATTGGTTCACTATGATTTGGCCTCCTGGTCTCAGGTATTCCATTCATGAGGTGGCTGATGTTTGGACCACTATTAACTTACACGTGTATGCCAAATGGTGTAGAATCAAAATTTTACCCGTGTGTAGTACACTGAAAAAGCAATCTGAGAGTCTAAAATTGCACACAGCAAAACACTTTGAACAATATACAGGTAGGGCATATAGTAAATATGTATTTGCAATCTGCCCTTTAGCCACACTGTTGTGTATATTTCACTTAAATACAATAGATTATATGTTTACATACCAGTGAATGTATGATACAAACACATGAAGAAGGTATAAATTACTGACAGCATGCATATATCTTTACTATAATGTTTAAAGCAAACTGCAGAAATAAAATGAATTGAAAAATCTGAAGTTCCTGCAGAAACACATGATCCAAAATGTGCCACTATTAGTAAACACAAGCACGGGGACATAAAACTCTGAATTATTCGAATCTTAGGCATCTTAGTCACATAGATTTTGATTATTTCATGTTTGTCCAAATCACTGCTTACTACAAACTCATACCTGCCGCGTTCGGTTCCAGCTCAAGGTAAGTTGCCAGGTTGTGTTGTACAGGGCTCTGTTTTTTTTTTTTGCAGTTCACACATGCATGTGCAGGTTTGCTTGTTTATGTCTTATTGATTGGTGTTGTACATCGTACTTAAGAATACTGTACTTACACAATGGCAACCAGCATTGTGGTCAGAGGAAAACCATGACCATTCGCAGGTTGCTGGAAGGTCTTTCCATGTACGGCAGCATGAGCTGGACTTGAACTCATCGCGACCGCATTAGTTAGAAGCTCCTGGGTCATTGTGCATCCAATAGCACACTAACCTCTAGGCAATGTAGGCCCAGTACATATGCCTCATGTCTGAATTAAAATTCCATGGTTGGCAAATACAGGAATGTGATAGGTGCATTCTTGATTTATAATGTTGCTTAAGCTCAGTTGCGAGTTATGACCTTTAGTTATGGCATTGTCAGTAGTTTGACGCAGAAAAAAGATGGCCCCCAGCAAGTTCTATACATAAGCGGAACTTTGTATACTAACATGTACATGTTGTAATATGTTCTTATATACTTACATGTACATGTTGTTAAAGATTAACACAACAAAGAATGCCATTATTGGTGGACTTCAAACCTTGAATTATATATATATATATACATTAAATATATAAATAAAGTACATGCAATATTGAGGGCAGCAAACACCAGATATAGCAAGATCATTCCCATTCTTTGCCGGATGTTTCATATGATATATGGATAGTTATGGGAGCTTCCTTTTTTTGCTCATATACAAGGGATTAAATCTGTAAATCGACAACAGCTACTGCAACCATTTCTGCGAAGTTGCAGTCATGGTGGATATCATCACCAGTAGATTGCTGTTTATAATAACATTAAAACTAAGCTCCTAAGTACCAGCTTTGTAATAATGCTTTGGTACCAAGCAACCGTTAACCCTTTGCTGAAGACAGAATAAACTCAAATTATAATGTGAAATTCCCCAAGACAAATCCTTCTATGGCCCCTAAATGTCTTCATGCGATCTTTATAAGCCTGACAAATGGTAGGGATGCAATGAGCATACTGGAATGTGGATATAGATTACATTAATTCATATTGGCTCCCGACAGATGTACTGTGTATCAAAGTGATGGATAGACAAAGACAATTTATCTCTTGTTACAGAAATAATGTACATGCATGTACAAAACTGCTCTATCAGGATAACCATTTCAGGGTTGTGCTATAGTTCTCAGTAGAGCCATAAGCAATTAAGACCTCTGAACGCCATGAGCGTTATTCAAATCTATTTATTTATTTGACTGGTGCTTTATGCCGTACTCAAGAATACTGCACTTATACGACAGTGGCCATCATTATGGTGGGATTAAACTCACAACCATTTGCAGGTTGCTGACAGATATTCAAATCAAAGGTGAAAACTAAGCAACATGTGGCTTAATACATTTCATCCAATTTTCCTCAGAATACCGCTAAGTTATGCATTTTGTGCTTGCACG
Organism: Liolophura sinensis; assembly: GCF_032854445.1. Lineage (NCBI taxonomy): Eukaryota > Metazoa > Mollusca > Polyplacophora > Chitonida > Chitonidae > Liolophura > Liolophura sinensis. Next base: position 3,158,514 of record NC_088305.1, on the reverse strand, counting down.
AACACTTGATCCAGCTTTTCAGTTCTTTGTTTTCTGTGAAACAGCATAAGGATTGTTCTACTCCGACCCTGTAAATGGGGTAAGTTCCTGTAGGTTATCTTTTTAAGAAAATACATAATTTACATATTGTCTGTTCAAAGAGATACACGTCTGTATTCAGACAAGTGCAATTTGTACTCTGTCGGACTCAATAAAACACAATTTGAGAATGGAAGGATGCAGTGAATATGTATAGCTGAACCAGACATCAGTAAACTGACAATGCAGGCAGGCACCATGAGAATGTTATTGGTCGGATGCTAATGAACTGTATGAATATGCAAAAGCTCCATTACCCTATTCCTACATGCCTAATACTGAAGACCTACCTGAGGAGACTGGACATTGTCTATGGTATTTAACCACTGTTTTTCTCGCTGAAAGTAATCCATGGTCACACAGGTTAATACTGAGTACAGTCCAGAGGTGGGCTGTTGAGGCTTGAGTCAGTACATGTACATGAATGTGTTCTTTACCCTCATACAGTGTATAGGTATACAGGCAGTTCTAAGAAAAGTATCTCTTCAATGAAGCGAAAATAGCTTATCACAGCACATAAAACAGAATGTCACATACACTCACAAAAGTACATCTTTCCACATGTTTTACAGCTAGCATAGTTACATTCAAGTGAAGTACAGTGTCCATTACTGGTTTGAAAACGAAGCATTAAGTACACAAACAGAACACAATCCCTGCGATGACCTAGCAATCAGTGTTTCTACAGAAGCTTAAGCATTTGTCATGTCGTACGTTATAAACCCTTGTCGTACAGACAGCTAAGAAATATAAAACCCCTTCATTATCTAAACAGCTGATCACCATATTCACATACATATACGTATAAGATCAGTTTGAAAATGCTAATAGGTGGATTATTGTCATTAAATACAATACAGCCAAACACAGAATTAACACCTCTACCGGTACAGATAAAGAATGAAGGCAAAAACACTACGAGAGATAAGTGCCATACCAGCAAAGTATTAAAGAAACCCAATAACCAATGTTTTAAGATATTTTCTTAACTTTCTCAACTACTCATTTGCACAACTAGATGTGTGAAAGCAGTTAAAGATACATGTAATAGCAGTTCAACTTACCTTTATGATTACACCTACATATACAAACGTATATTCACTGAGCAAAAGTCTTAACTACTTTGTTCAACTTCTGAGTCTTTCCCACAGCAGTTCAACAAAGGATTGTAACAAATGTTAGGGTACGCAGCCAAACTAGGCTAGCAAACAAAGACTCAAAACAAGTGGTAACAAAAAAACTCCACCTCCATCGTAATGCTAGGCATGTGTCGGAATTTTCCTGGGACCAGTGGCTTGTTCTTTGTTTGCAACGATCATGTTCTACTTTACTGAGTTCATCATTATACGAAATGGCGTGTGTCTGATGCATACATTTGCATGATAATTCATATACCGCTCAGGTGTTTGTCGACAACGTTAATTAGAAATGCATCACAGGCAGTACCACTAAGCAGCCAGCCGTGAGCAGCTAGCTTTTGTCTGTAGATCAAAGACATGTATTATAATATTTTCATGTGTCATGGATTTAGACAACTGAGGGACACATTGACACCACAGAACAGTTAAACAGAGAGAACTGAATTTTGATTTACCAAAGAAGATACTAAACAAAAACTGCCACAAGGGGAGTGATTAGGCTCCGGTACTAGATGGATAATCATAAGTGTGTATGCGTACCTTGACTCCTTAGTAAGAATAAAGCAACCATGAGCAATCTGTAAAGAATTACCCGTGTACGAAATACCAAGGCACCGGGGTAACTGTGGTGGGGAGATGTAACACCACCAGTACTGTTCTTCCGTCCACTTCATGCAGGTATAAATGAAATCTTACAAAATTGCTCCCAAAACTTTCTATATGATAACGTATATACAAGTAGCTCAAGGACATATAAGTTGTCCTACGCAAACCCACATCACCTTTCTTTGGGTGCTTATTTCATTCTTATACATGCATATATGTACCAGTAAACCGTAATACACAGGTGCTACCAACACCACACACATCTCAGGGGGCCAATCAGCAGTTAAGATATTAAATCAAGCTTTTACAAAACAAATCCTGGAAATTATGTCTCTCTCTGTAAAATCCACGCGCTGCATCACATCTTACTCTTCAACACCTCACCAATATCAGGTAAATCCAAATGTGCAAGCCAATGGCCGTCTTGATTAAATGATATAACATTTTGAGCTAAAAAGTGAATTTAAGATTTTCCAATGTCATTCTACCTTCCAAATGGACCTCAAAAAACCTACCTAAGGCCTACACAGACCAATAAGGAACACTGATATGCTAAAAAAAATGCGCAACTTGAAGTTGTTGTCAAAATATTAGGTTGTTTACCACATAAAACTGAAATAAAACAATCCATGTTTAATCGCACATTTTCTCAAGCAGCTGCAGCGTAAACCTGTAGAACGCCATCATTATCATAACATATTATTATATAGAGATTAATTCACAATTCCGATCCATTAAGAAGTATTATCAGCGAGTCTGGTCTGGATTAGAAACCCTACAGCAGGATCATCCTGTAATCATACCGTGATATCAGACAGCAAACTGCCATGCATCTACCATCATCATCATCACCATCATCCAGACTGGCATGCGTAATCAGAATATTCATGAATATCCTACAACTGTCCATCAGTATAATCATACAACCCATGACAACCCTTATGTATTCACGGTAGACACATGCTATGTACCAGAAAACAAGTCAGGCACCTATTAAAATAGCCAGGCTGTTGTGGCCTTCCTCTTCCTTCCAACACTCTTATACCTCTAATTTATTTATTTGATCGATGTTTTACACAGTACTCAAGAATATTTCACTTATACAAAGGCGGCCAGCATTATGATGGGAAGAAACCGGGCAGAGCCTGGCGACAACCCACGACTATTTGCAGGCTGCTGAAATATCTTCCCCCAATCTCTAATTTATATAGAAAACATATTATGTATCTATGTTTTGATTTATTTATTTGATTGGAGTTTTATGCCGTACTAAAAAATGTTTCACTTATAGGATGGCGGCCAGCATTACTGTGGGAGGAAACCGTGCAAAGCCCAGGGGAACCCTCGTATTACAGTGTACATCAATACCCATGTTATCAATATGTCTAGATTTCCATTTGTCACAGTTTTAACATTGAGACCCTTATGAACCAAATAGGGGCCTCTGTGGCCGAGGGGCTTAGCATGCCAGCGCGGCACAATGACTCAGGAGCCTCTCACCAATGCAGTCGCTGTATTTTCACCTCGTGCTGGCTTCCCCTCCTGCCATATATGGGAAGGACTGCCAGCAAACTGCGGATGGTTGTGGATGGTCCTCCCATCATAATGCTGGCCGCTGTCGTATGCGTGAAATATTCTTGAGTGAAGCATAAAACACCAATCAAATAAATAAAATAAATAAATGAACCAAATATATCAGAAGCTATTAGAAATGTCAATTTTTCCTCCATACAATATCAATGCACATTTTAAAATGTTTTTTAACATGCTTATTAATTCTGTTACACTGTTAATAGATAAGCATGGTTATGAATGATGTGCACAAGATGGAGTCCAAGCTGTGAATACTGATCCACTAACACTGAAGCTACAGATATATAACACACATGTATTTGGTGACAATGACTATTCAGAATGGTACACGTAGGATACACACCTGCATGCTTTAATGTTGTCTCATGTTTCGGGTTTTTCATCATGCTAAATACATGTTATAGTTACTAGTTATAGTACTACTCACAAGGGAGACAACTCACATAGATAAGCAAGCTAATTTGAATGCCTAATTATGTCTGGACAAGCCACTAGCCGTATACATGTCATGGAACGCTCTGTATAAGCTCACAACCCTTCATACAGTACTTCTTTAAAATACTTTTCATTACACACATATCTGCACGTGCATATGAGGTTTGATTTGAGAGGCATTATGCACTTAGGACAGATAAGTAGTAAATGGGCTTGAATGATTGCGGCTCGTTTTTTTATAATAAAAATCTATACGTTGGCTTCTACACATATAAATCCCAGATCGCCTTAATAATCAACAGGCAGCATGTGTTACTAATTCAACGTAAAATTTCAATTAAGCCAAGTGTTTGTAACTCCAAGGATCAGTTTGCTAAGAGTGAGTGAGTTGAGTGAGTGAGTTGAGTGAGTGAGTGAGTACTTGGGGTTTAACGTCGTACTTAACAATTTTTCTATCATATGATGATGAAGGAATCCTTAGAGTGCATGTAATGTGCCTCCTTGTCGCAGGACAGATTTCGACCGCTCTTTTATCTAGTGCTTTTTCACTGAGACACCTTACCAAAAGCAAGTAAGCCGCCCCTCCCGAGCCATTACACTGTACGGGTCAACCAGTTGTTGCACTAGACTGTTAGGAAGACATTATTACTCTTGTTCAATTGTAGAGAGAGATAAATGTACAGTATATTGCCATTGTATATAATGTGTAGGTTGCTGTTTTCTTCACACATGCTATTCCCTTCATGCATGATGTTTTCACACATGCTGTTTTCTTAACACATGCTGTTTTCTTCACTTGCTCTATTCTACACAGACTATCAGTTGTCATCAGAGTCCATATTTCTGTTCATCTTGAAAGGTATAAGACATCTGATTTCTAAATCTGCAATGCTTTGTCAGAGCCCTGGGTTACTGACCGGATCAACAACATGGAGGTCCATATTTTAGCCCTCCCATGGGGAGATTCAGGAGGGTAGACAAACACCCTAACATCAAATATAAAACCAGGGAAATATCTGATCACCGGAAATGATTCTGATGATGGTTATCTGTAAGCAAATTGTGGTCAGCCAGTCCCGACACATGATGGTATGGTATATCACCATGCACATAGGTAACCGAGGATTAAGTATGCGCATGGGCTAATCAGTCTGTCTGACGTTAGTGTCTGGTCAAACGTCCCTTTGTCATCCCACTGGGAGTCTAGACAAGAAAATGAGATGAGTCTGTGCAGTTTGCTGTGACTCTGATAAAGGTATGGCTTCATAAAGTAGAGGAAAGACTTTCGCCATACAGTCCTAATGTTGTGGTTCAAATCTTACAAATGTGAGTATTTGGTAAAACCTTTTTTTTTTTTTACCTTATTGGAACGACTATAGAAACCACCACACTGTTTGTTTGTTTTGCTAAAAAGTCCAACGGAATTTCATCTGACAGAATGTTCTAAATCTTACACGGGCCTGGTTTTAAATCGTTTTCCGAAAGAATAAGAAAATGTAATTAACAACAGCTCTGTTTCAATGTCTACCCCACAAGTAAGACATCACAATCAATCATATCTGAGTCTGCAACTACAAACTGGGTCAACATGTAGAGTATAAAAACATGCACATGTGTTATTGAAGTCTTACACTGACTGTGAATGATATGAACGTTCGTGCATATTGATTCAAAGTACATGTATATACATGTATGCACTAGCTAAGAGCAGTTGTACCCATTCACTGGTCAGTGCATGCGAAGGGGTTTTCCAGTCATGTACACCAAATCACCTGTGATCTATGATCAATTAGAGTGACATTAAAACAGATACATGCAGCTGTGATCGATCTTTGGCCTATTGTGTCTCACTGTTTATTCTTGTGAGTAGCGCGCCATGTTACAGGCTTTATTTATAATAACGAGAGTGAAGTGATAAACATATATAATTGTTACAGCATGCAATAATAGACATGACAAAACAGGAAGTTTCAAGCCTAAAAGCTCATAATAATAATAATACCACAGTGATGAAAGTGAAAGTAAAAAAACGAAAGTGGTAGGATGATAATGAAAGTGAAAGTAATAGTGGTGAAGAGGATGAAAGTGAAAGCTCAATGTATATGTGTAGCTGACTACACTGCTACATAGATAGTGAAAGTGAAAGTGCCATATCCAGCAGCATGCAGTATAGCTGAATGTCCCATAACCACTCACTGGGGAGAGGTGCTCTCGGATTAGGTCCTCTCTCACACTGTCTAGCCTAGCTCTAACTGCTCATGCACCTGGGAGAAAAGTAAACAAACAGGTAACGAATGGGTAAACAACACAAAACGCAGGGAAATAAACAAAGAGCCAAACACCGATCAGAATGACAAACAGAATTGAAGAGCTACTCCAGTTAATAAGCCATTTTGTGTTTTAAACGAAGGAATAAATGACATCAAAGAATGAAGATAATGCGATTTACTTTCCCAAATTCCAACCAATTTACAAAGAATCAATGTCTGTTTTGCAAGTATATGTAGCACAGAAGCAAACTCGTTTGTACATGTACAAATATGTTTGGTGCAATTCCAGTAGTATGATCTTGCCTGATATCATATCAATCAACATAACCGGTTCACATATTTAACAAGACAAACACTACAGAACCACTGATTAACTGACATTTTTCTTTTGAGGTCATTTGCACTAAATGACCTAAAAAATGTTCCTATGGCTGAGTGGTAGATTATAACTGCTCCTGGAAGTAATAGGTGTTTGCGAGGTAAGATGACATCCTACTGGATATACATGCCTGCAAGTCAGCAGTGCACCAGAAATAATATTTCAAGCAACTTTTCTTTTGAGACAATGCTTGATCATTTTACTGTGTGTTCATGAAATGTTTTTTATCTAGCATAAATCTTTCTCGAGCCATTTTGGCAGTTCTGTCTTGTAAGTTACCTTCAAATAATATTTTTTTTAAAAATTAGAAATCTTTGGAACTGGAGTAGCTCTTAAACTGCTAAAAACATACACATTCTGTTTCACTTTTTTTTTTTAACCTCTCCTTTCTCGAGCTTCATGAACCGCTTGAGAAAGCAGATCTTTCTTTTGATGACGATAATTGTGACAAAATATTGGTAATATGGCTTGATGTAGGGATGGCAATACAATAAAATAATAGCCTTAATGCCAATATTACCAGAAAGATTCTGATTTTTGTCCTTGTTGGTAATAGTCAAGGTAATTAATCCGTATGTAATCTGTGCACAGTCTATACGTAAAAGCAACACAGAATCAAAACAGTGAAACCAGGAAGACATTTGTAATCTGCTATGGGCAAATGTAATCAACGTGTGGAAAACAGAACATCTACAAATGAAACTATTTAGAGATTTACAAAAAAGCAGAAAATAATTAGAGTTCAAACAGAACATGAAGCACATAGAAACAAACATTTACAGGATTGTAAAGAGTAAAAAGAAACCTTTGAGAACAAAAATCACAGAAACACCTGAGAGTACAAAATTGTTAGATGAAATTCTCAAATGGTTGTAAGTATATTTTAACTGAATCTGACGTTTAGAAATTTTTAAACAGCAATTTCATTTTTAAAAAAAAAACTGAACAGTTTTCTTTCTAGGCATAAATATACTTGAGCCTTTACTTTCCAAATAAATGAAAGTGGACAAGACTGAGTAAGAATTAACTCTCAAAACATTTACACAGAATTGTGAACAAATAAATGTTAAGAAGCAAACAATGAAGACAACAATAATCAAAAAAAAGCAAGACTGATGATGACAAATGAGGAGTGCAGTGACAGCATAGAACAAAGATGCAAAGAGATTTTGACAAAACAAAGAAATGCGATGAATATCAGCTGCACGATCGTGAAAAAAAATTATTGATTCATTTGACTGGTATTCGTCTACAAGTATGTATTAAGGTCTGACTCAAACCGTATCTGAGACTAATGAGCATGGTTAAAATACAAGATGACGTCATCATTATTCAAATTCTTCTAATTTTTAGGACAGATATAGTAGTGCTGAAAGCAAGAAATTACATTTCTGGGCACTTGATTTTGAAAAGTAAAGATATGAATGTACTGATCACTAGATGAACTAACCATGTGAGAAAAGAGAAACCAAATATTCCTGCTACAATTACATGTAAACTGGCAAAAAGAGCTGGGCCAAGTGACACAAAACTTAGGTACCTAATTAGGTATTTATGAAAGACAAATTCATGCTGCCAAAAGACCTAGCACGTATGACTATGCTTGGGGGCACGTGATTTGCTACATTTGAAGCGTTTAATCACACTCTCGCCGCTGCTCTGGTGTCACTCTCTATGCTGTATGGTCATTATATTATACAAATGTATACGTCATAGCTTTGCCGGTGTCCTCATGAGGATAACTCTGAAGCGAGGACTGCAATCCTCAGCGAGGATCAACGCCGCCCACAGTCTGAGGACACAGGCTGTAATACGGGCATTCTGGAACCAGGCCACATCAATATGACCCGCGACACCATCCAGTCTGCCTTAAGCCAGCTAACAGGGCAAAAAAATCCATATTTCTTATCGGCTGGTCACCGACTAAGCGAATAATCAACAGCGGGAAATCTCCAGAAAGCAATATCCACAAAAACAACATTTTCCTGAATGACTCTGCACATAGCTGTGCAATAAGATGCAGGGGGCGAGCTGCAAAAATGGGTCAGAGAAATGACTCAGGTCAGTGGATGGGTATATCACAGGATAATTATCATCATCATCATCACCATCCTCATCATCGATGTTGTTAACCAAGATGAATGTCTCACGTCTGAGTCAAACAATTTTGACCTCATGATAGTTTAGTAGATTTATGTTAGTGTGTGACTATCGAACGGATAATTTGAAGAAATATTGGAATGGCTTGGTCACCAATGGTAGGACAGTTTGTAACAGAAGACTAAGACTGATAACCTGTTATTCCTCGTACACTAAATCTACCCTTTTTTGGGGGGGTTTATGTTTTTTTGCCGTTCAAAGAGCTAACATCCTTTTAGAAACCTAACAAAGGTACACTTCGGGACATTAACAGTGCAAAAGTTTTAACTAATTTTTCTTTACATCCACTTTAAAACCATTTCTAGTTCATGAAGAATGAGAAAGCATGTGTAAGCATTTGATGAAAAAGACACAATAATCAACCCTGCGGACGTTCAAGATACACATTGATTTTGTATGATCAATCAGACGGCTCTGCCAAGTTAGAGAGAAATGTCAACAACAGTGCAAAATTACTCGGAGTGCTTTCAAATGTTGAGTATCTTACAGACTCTGACGTAAACGCTATCACGAGGGGCGTCTGAATGAATTGGCACCGACACAAGCAATAACAGGCAAGGCCATTTTATCAGGAAATTCCTACAGATCAGTTTGGGAATGTTCCAAACATTTATAAAGTTTAATGTCAATAGTAAGGTTGAAAATTCAAGATTTGCTTACAGGTAAGATGTGTCTGAATCTGTAGATCTCTTGGGCAAGGTTTACATGTATATACATGGGTGTGTGCTTTAGAATAATATACTAGAATATTATTCTTTCCTTGCTTCTCATTGGCACAATCTCACAAGCGTTCCAAGTGCATGTACGTGATTCCAGGACAGGCATCTCATTCCTTGAAATTAACAGTATTAAGAGAATCTTTATGGCGTTCTTCTAGACAAATGTATGCATGAAAGTGTAAGGCACCCTGTGAATTAGTTCTCTTGATCATTTGGTTCATTTACAATCTTATAACTATTATCTCAAGTCCAACTTATGCTGGTTTCCTCTCTGTCCATACGTGGGAAGACCTGGCAGCAACCTGTGGATGGTCGTAAGTTTCCGCCGGGCTTCGCCCAGTTTCCTCCCACCATAATGCTGGCCCTCGTTGTATAACTAAAATATTCTTGACTGCGGCGTAAAACACCAATCAAATAAATAAATAAATAAATAAATAAATAAATATAACTATTATCAGTTATCTTTTAACCTTTGTGTAAGGAAATCATTTAACTGTTCAACAAGGGGTCACCATTTTACTCTAGATGATTACTACATGTGCATGTATCTATGCACACGTATTTAGACCACATTATGCATGTGATGAAAGAAAACCATTAAACTGAATGCAAAGGGTGCATGTGTACTGACACGAGTACCAACGAGTCAAGGTCGTCAAGGTTTTTGTATGTCACACTATTAAATTGCGACTGAAACATACTGGGGTAAAATATAAGTTTGTGAATTCATATGCCCTGTAAAACACTGTAACCCCACTTCTGAAAACTTTTTTTTTTCAGAAGTTTGCCAGGAAGTTGAAAACTTGCAATCCCTAAGTATTCCAGATTAAATGAGGGAGTACAACATTGGGCTGACTGAATCACTGAACTAAACACTGTAAATACCTGCATAGTTATAAAACATATGTTTCATACAGGAATGTTTTGTTTTGAAAGTCTGCCCCAATTAACTGAGTTGGCTTCAAGAAAAAATAAACAAAGATCATGACTCAAGAAGAAAACATTTTGTTATACAATATCAGGTTTTCATGAAGAGAAAACTGGTCTGATCACAGGTCATACATGTACATGTCAGTCTGGCTAATTAACTTTTGTCTACTGTTTCTTCTAATGCCTGTTTACAACGAGACCAAGTGAAGGACACAATGTCTGTACGATCTACTGATCCTCTACACAGAGTTGGTGCAAAAATCAAGGACAATAATGCCAAGTGAAGGACACAATGTCTGTACAATCTACTGATCCTCTACACAGAGTTGATGCAAAAATCAAGGACAATAATGGACTTGTTCCTTATGTATTAGCGGTAATTTTATCCACCTTTACCAAAATTTTGATTATCATGAAATATTTTAGCAAATAAATCTGTCCAACAGACTTTAAGATGTGCACAACTTTCATAATGACCAGGAATTACTTCCCATAAATTAACATCTAGGCTAGAACAAGTTTGTTTTTTTCCATATTCATTTACTTTCATCATATTCCATTACTTGTTGTTGTCAAGAAAATGTCAACCATCAATATATCAAAGCGAGAAAGCACATGAAAGTGAGTACAGTAAGAACCAGATGAAAATGCAGTGAAAAATGATGAGTGCAATAACGTTTTGGCATGTGACAATATGTGACACAATCAACATGCCAAAGATATGTGAATTCATCTTAACAAAGGCACATAACTATAGACCTGGGGATGAGTGGTGGTGAAAGCATTACGTATAATATCTGCAAAAGTAGACAAGGTCTGGATGTACATATAAGTCTTCCAGGCTACCTACAATGTCGTTATGACAAAGATATGATACGGAAACATTCATGAAAATGTATAATTTTTATCCTGAAATATGTGCATGTTCAAATTCAGTAATACAAGACTTAACATAAAAGCACATTTAACCCTGTTTGAGGCTCTCTATTAGTGTGCCAGCAGTGTGTTTAGCTGCAACCTGTTGGATTTCAACCTAAACATTCAGGAATCTTTCTTGAACTGGAGCAAATGCAGTTGATACAGCTGTATTCAGCAGGTAGACATGTCACAAAGAGGCAACTTACCTCTGACTGCGGCTGAAGCGAAGCTGCCGTCAACGTACTGGTACTATTTGTACTCGCCGTCTCCCCGCTAGCACTACTCGATGTGTCTGCTGATGACGACACTGTCACCATCGATGTAAAAGATTCTGATGATGGCAACGACGTATTGTCTGAAAACGCAGAGTCGGCCTCGCCAACATCGCAGCTGATGTCACCGACAGTCAGAAAGTGAGGCTTCGTGGCCGACTGGATTTCTGCGGCCAGAGCATCGAGCTCTGCCTGCACAAAGTCATTGCCGCTATCGCGGTTGTCGTCCTTGACCTGCTGGATTGTGGCATTTCTGCCCAGGGTCTGCGAGAGTTCTGACTGGGTTGTTGTCAACTGATTCTCCAGTTCGCACAATTCACCCAAAATGGCATCCAGATTTACATCTTGAGGCTCTGAGATGATGAAAAAACACGACAAACGTCAAGACAAATGATAGGAATGTCACGAGGATTGTTTTATGGTAAATCATTCATTTATTTATTTATTTATTTGATTGATGTTTTACGCCGTACTCAAGAATATTTCACTTATATGACGGTGGCCAGCATTATGGTGGGAGGAAACCGGGCAGAGCCCGGGGGAAACCCACGACCATCCACAGGTTGCTGACAGGCCTTCCCACGTACAGCCGGAGAGGAAGCCAGCATGAGCTGGACTTGAACTCACAGCGACCGCATTGGTGAGAGACTCCAGGGTCATTGTGCTGCTGTAGCGTGCTAACCGACTGAGCCACGGAGGCCCCTAAATCATTCAAATCTGGCCCCAAAACGTGCACTTCTAGATTCAACTTAATATTTCAACACATTACTTTTCGTGCGAAAACTTGCATTTGCCGAGTAAGATATCATTGCACCTTGCAAAAAAACCTCAAAATATCTTTTTAAGGATAATGGGTTGCTCGGAATCAAGAAAAATGTGCAAAAAGCAAAACACAAGGTTATTTATCACATTTGGTTATTTATCCATGAGTTCAAGTCCAGCTCATGGTGGCTTTTTCTTCGGCAGTACGTAGGAAGATCTGCCAGCAACCTGTAGATGGTTGTGAATTTCCCGAGCCCGGTTTCCTCCCACCATAATGCTGGCCACCCTCGTGTAAGTGAAATATTCTTGAGTACGGTGTAAAACACCAATCAAATAAATGAATAAATCACATTTGACTGCTACTGTATTACGCTAATTAAGAATTTTTCACTAATAAGGCAGTGCTCAGTTTTATGTAAGTAAAAAATGTGAGGTCACTGCAATTTTTTTAATTCAATAGTAGTTTTGACAGGTAAAGATGACCAAACTACAAACTATTAGAGTCCAAGAGCTTACGTACATGGTGAATATATGTAAAAGAACTACAATGCTGTAAATGGCTCATCCCTTCACCAAGAGATAAAACAACACAAGATTCTATATATTCTATTTGGAAATAACACCTTTTAGAAAGGGATACAGAATCAACACTGATTGGTGGACAGTGGAGATAAGATTTCATGAGTTAAAGCCTGAATCCTGATTATCAGGCTTGGATCACTGCACATTTCCCAAAATTCAGCTTATCCGAGGCTTAGTCTGGATTTGTATAAACCTCTCAAACTAGCCAACCAGAAATGATGGTGTATTCCTTACTCTGGGCTTTGAGGAAAACTGTTGAGGCCATAGCAAACTTTATTTTGTGTTTTACGTGGGAGTTGATAAAAAAAATCCAAAAATGGAATAAAAACAAAACTGAAAATCTACCTTATTACTCTTGACTTTTTTAGGGTCTTTTGATCAAAATTTTCCATTCATGTAAATATATCTTTACCAAGATAACACTTCCTGAAACAGTCCGCATTTCCTACAGATTAGAAGCTTTTGACATTTTGCTTTTATACTGTGCTCCAAGATTAGAAAAACTTTTATTCTGCCCACAAAACAACAACAATTTAAATCGGTATCGCCTGAAATATGTGAATGCAAAACGTGTCACTTGAAACTATAAAGTCTTACCATCGGCGTTGAGGAAGGAGTAGCGGAAACTCTCCATGGCCATTTTGGGTGTGACCACCGTCTTGTTTCGCCTCTTGACTGTCCCTGTGTCCTCAGAGTCTAGACCCTGAAAATACAACAATCCATCAGTCCATTAATTATCAATGACACCAAGTCCTCAGAGTCTAGACCCTGAAAATACAACAATCCATCAGTCCATTAATTATCAATCACACCAAGTCCTCAGAGTCTAGACCCTGAAAACACAACAATCCATCAGTCCATTAATTATCAATCACACCAAGTCCTCAGAGTCTAGACCCTGAAAATACAACAATCCATCAGTCCATTAATTATCAATGACACCAAGTCCTCAGAGTCTAGACCCTGAAAACACAACAATCCATCAGTCCATTAATTATCAATCACACCAAGTCCTCAGAGTCTAGACCCTGAAAATACAACAATCCATCAGTCCATTAATTATCAATGACACCAAGTCCTCAGAGTCTAGACCCTGAAAACACAACAATCCATCAGTCCATTAATTATCAATGACACCAAGTCCTCAGAGTCTAGACCCTGAAAATACAACAATCCATCAGTCCATTAATTATCAATGACACCAAGTCCTCAGAGTCTAGACCCTGAAAACACAACAATCCATCAGTCCATTAATTATCAATGACACCAAGTCCTCAGAGTCTAGACCCTGAAAATACAACAATCCATCAGTCCATTAATTATCAATGACACCAAGTCCTCAGAGTCTAGACCCTGAAAACACAACAATCCATCAGTCCATTAATTATCAATCACACCAAGTCCTCAGAGTCTAGACCCTGAAAATACAACAATCCATCAGTCCATTAATTATCAATGACACCAAGTCCTCAGAGTCTAGACCCTGAAAATACAACAATCCATCAGTCCATTAGTTATCAATGACACCAAGTCCTCAGTCTAGACCCTGAAAACACAACAATCCATCAATCATCAATCATACCAACAATTGTTTACTCGTGTAAAATACGTACAAAGAAAGTGAGAAGAATACATCATCATCATCTGTAGGTGCTTTGATTCCAGAGCGGCCACCCTTTAAGATACGTTATACCACATTTCATCTCAAATGTCAACCTTAAGGCCACCCGTGCCTGATTTTTAGAGTTATTCTGACCTTATAAAGATGTTTCATCGTTACATTGTTCTAGGATACCTGTAAGGTTATAAGCACCTGAAAAAAGGCAATATTTCCTGATCCCTATTTTTTCCCTAAAAAAGTATATATCTTATGGTATATATATGTTCTTGTCACGATATGGCTGCAAATATTGCCATGATCAGTCTAAACCATGATCAGTCATTCCTGCAGGGCTTGATCCATGGCATTTCGGCAACGGGGTTTCAATCCCGTTGACGTCAATGTTATTTGCATATGCAGAAAACGTAAAATTGAGACCACAGCAAATCAAAAGGGTGCTTCAATTATTCAGCTAGATCAAGCACTGTCATGCCAAAAAAGCATTTTGTGGATTTTCAGGGCAACTTCACATCCTCATTTTCAGATAATATATACGCAGATCTCTGCTGAAGTGCCACTAGGATGCATGTGACTTGTTGTTCTTACCAGCACTTCATATATAATCATCTTACTCTCTCTATTACAGGCACATGTAGCTGTTCACCAGAGAAAGCTTTTACATGTGGGTACTCAATCATGTCAAAAGAAACTAATTTTTTTTGCTTTTTTTGGTTTTTCCAGAAAAAGCTTTCCCAAACTCTTTATGACTGTCTTCAATCATTTTCAGAAGAAAAAATATTTCAGAGAAAATGGTTTTTAAACTCTTAAATCATTTCAAGTTTTCATTCTGATTCATAACCGGCCTTTCAACATAAAACTGAATTTATGTGCAGGCATTATTGATTCAGTTGATTGCATTTTACTGCTGAATTTTTCACTTTTCACCATGGAAATTCTCCAATTCACAATAGATGCTACATCCTACAAATGTTGATGTATTGTACTCAGGCTTCTTGTCAACATGACATGCTGACTGACTGACTGACTGATCGACATGAGACAAAGTCATTAATAAAGCTGCATTACCTAACTATAGCTACCTGCCATTACCTAACTACCTGTCATTACCTAACTATAGCTACATGTCATTACCTAACTACCTGTCATTACCTAACTATAGCTACCTATCATTACCTAACTACAGTTACCTGCCATTACCTAACTACCTGTCATTACCTAACTACCTGTCATTACCTAACTATAGCTACATGTCATTACCTAACTATAGCTACCTATCATTACCTAACTACATGTCATTACTAACTATAACTACATGTCATTACCTAACTATAGCTACCTGTCATTACCGAACTACCTGTCATTACTTTAGGTGGAAATATGAGGACATACTTAATAATAACTAATTAATGATGTCAATGGGGTTTGCCTGTACAAGCCGAGCAACTACAGGCAGGTGATTGCAAGGGTCATTTTGTCATCATTAATGAAAGGTTCTCCAAATAATAACATCGCTCTTACACATACATGTACATCTAACTAAACCAGGGGGCCTCCGTGGCTCAGTCGGTTAGCGCGCTAGCACAGCGTAATGACCCAGGAGCCTCTCACCAATGCAGTCGCTGTGAGTTCAAGTCCAGCTCATGCTGGCTTCCTCTCCGGCCGTAAGTGGGAAGGTCTGGCAGCAACCTGCGGATGGTCGTGGGTTTCCACCGGGCTGTGCCCGGTTTCCACCCACCATAATGCTGGCCGCCGTCGTATAAGTGAAATATTCTTGAGTACCGCGTAAAACACCAATCAAAAAAAAAAAAAAAAAAAAAAAAACTAAACCAGCTAACAATGTACTTAGATATCAGAATATCAATGATCTTTTGGGGCACTCCTGTACAATAAAAATATATAGTGTCTAGGTACATGATTAGTCCGATGGGCATGTGAATACCCGTATCTGATATCTCTGGTAAATCAACCATCAAAGAAGCCTGATCTGTCCTAGGTGACATTTTACATGACACTTTATTGCAATTATTATACTTTTCCTTCAATCCTTGTTTTCATTCTCAAGCTATACAACTTCCTGATGCGGCACAGAACTACTGGTTAATTAAGGCACGATCCCTTCGTTACTGCCAGAGTTTGCAGGAGAAAGCATCCTTTCTCAATCTAATTGGATTGACGTAAATTCGACAATTAAAGGTGTCAATAACAGTCATCGTCAAAGTATCCATTAACTTGAAGGTATCAAAACAGTGTGTGTTGACAAACACCACCACCTGGTCTGAAATTAGCACACCTGTGCCAGTCAATCAAAAGACAAGAGTCTGAGCAGGTGGGCTGTCACAGATACTGCAGATGGAATTGGATAATGACAGCAGTACCTTACATCCAGTCTGACAGGCAACGTGCTCTCTATTATCATACCCCAGGTAGTCATCAGCATCCTTGTCAATATCATGCTGGCTGCCACACTCCAGTGCTTGTCTGACTTAATTCAGACACTGGCTGACACTGTCTCCCCTTGCTCAGTAGACCATGAACAACTGACCACATAAATAAAGGCAGCTAACGAGTTTAGGTACATGTACATCAGTACAGCAGGTAATAAATTAGCTCTCATGGACACTACAAGTGTTGTACTTGAGGAACAAAGACGTGATACGAACAAGAAATGAACATGATGAAAGAAAACATATCTGCATACACGATACCATCACAAATCACATACTTGTATGACCTATAATCAGCAAATGAACATGGCCATCATGAACATCGATGACCAATCATCTGATCAGCAAACGACCACACATCTGTACAGCCTAGCCAGTATAAGAACACACAACTGTACAGCCTAGCCAGTATAAGAACACACAACTGTACAGCCTACCCAGTATAAGAACACACAACTGTATAAGAACACACAACTGTACAGCCTACCCAGTATAAGAACACACATCTGTACAGCCTAATCAGCAAATGACCACACATCTGTACAGCCTACCCAGTATAAGAACGCACATCTGTACAGCCTACCCAGTATAAGAACACACAACTGTACAGCCTACCCAGTATAAGAACACACAACTGTACAGCCTACCCAGTATAAGAACACACAACTGTACAGCCTACCCAGTATAAGAACACACAACTGTACAGCCTACCCAGTATAAGAACACTCAACTGTACAGCCTACCCAGTATAAGAACACTCAACTGTACAGCCTACCCTGTATAAGAACACACATCTGTACAGCCTGCCCAGTATAGGAACACAAATCTGTACAACCTACCCAGTATAAGAACACACATCTGTACAGCCTACCCAGCAAAAGAACATACACTTGTACAGCCTACACAGTATAAGAACACACATCTGTAGAGCCTAATCAGCAAACGATCACACATCTGTACAGCCTACCCAGTATAAGAACACATATCTGTAAAGGGCTGCCAGCAAATGAACACGATCCTAAAGGTACATAACTTTTTAACGAAATCTGTGCATTGAAATTTCAAACCAAATGAATACCTGTTTCCTGAGAGTATATTACTATAATGAGCTTGGGCAAGAAGGGACACCCCGACATGCTACGTGCTACGTGTGCACTTGCAGGTAGCAGTGCCACACTGTACCTGTACTTGTGTATGCATATAGAACATGTAGATATATGCTGTAGGTAAATGTACAGCCAGGAAACATTTGGGTATTAACATGAAAATGGTGAGTGTGTTTCACCTAATGGAACTCATGGAATCTCATGGAGGAAATGCCATAATGACAGGTATTACTCAAGCCATAGAGATCAAGGTAATTCAGGTGTGTACTGATTACAGGTGACTTATTCCCTGTCATACAGCTGTATTCTGTCCCATTCTACCCAGGTATTGTGGGGTAATTCTCTGTAAACACCACTCCCGCGTACAGTATTCACCTGGGGGACATTCCGTCTGCGTAACAGAGCAAACGTTTACCCATGAGATCTGTGTCAGCTGTATGTCATGACATGCACACATCTCCCATCACCTCAGAAAAAAACCTGCAGTGTTGATCTAACAGGGGGATTAAATAACAGAGCTGTGGGGCTACAGGCGGAAAGGTGATCACAGTAACAGCGCTGGGACAAGAGCTGAACACAACAGTGGTATTCAAGGTGGAGGGGGGAGTCAGTAGTCTTTGTACAAGTATAAGTGGTACATTTTACGGTACAAACAGATAAGGTGTGAAGTAATACTATACAGTGGGGGGTCATCAGGTGGGGCTGGGGGTGGGACTCACACAGGAAGTCAATATCATAAAAGTGGATAAAGATGTGAGTCCTTTCATAAGTGTACATAAACGTCCAAAAACACACAAAATCTGACACAAATATAGGCACTTGCCAGAGTCTTATCTACCTGTATCAATAGGTGAATCTACTATTGTCTTAATTCACACGCTGGCAGACTTTTATTTGTTTATCTAATGTCAAATTATTTGTGTAGTTGACACAAAAGGCACAAATCTCAGCAATGGTTTGTATTAATTAGATACATGTACTATCTCACACAGACAAATTAACAGATAAAACAACCGAAAAATGAAAACTTTCACAGCAAGAAAAAGTCAATATTGGATTCTGTCTAAATGTGAAGTATTTTATAATTGTAATGTTTACAATGTAGGTCACACCAATTTTAGTTGTTGTTTTATGGGTAGAACAAATCTTTCTCTTAAAAAAAATAAATAATAAAAAGTCTTCTATTTTATGGGAAATCCTGGCAATTTTTCCACTTGAAGACATGTACATGTATTTCCATGATCAGAAAACCTTAAGTAAACAGGAAAATCAAAATATTGGTATCAGACAAAATAGAAAGGTTGATTTTTTACCGCGCCGGTCAAACCGAAGACAAAACTGGTGTCACTTGAGATCATTTTATACAACATGATTTATTTTTGGTGCACGTCACAGAACTAGGATTAAAGCAATTTAGAAGATGTCCATAAACTCAGTACTGCATGGTACCTGTGTGCTATTATCCCAGAGTGCAGGTTTTAAATGTTGATGCAATGCCACCATTTATCCACTAAAGATCAGGGATGTATTGATTCATGAACTGAAGAGTCAGAGGGGTAGTGTGCAGAGAGATAAGGACAGATCGGGTGGGGGGGGGGTGGGGTATATTGGCCATGAAATCATAGAGAGAAGACCACATTCCACCCCTTCAGACTGTAACAGTGAGGAATTCTATGCTTTGGAGAGAGAAAAAACCTTGGCACGCTGCCAATGTTTACTCTCTAAACACCAGACATTCACAGCTCAGCTCTGGCCAGACAGCTGGTCAGGTACTCATCAATGAGCATGGCAGGAGACATCTGTGAAGGCCTATGATGATCACACAGTAAACCGGTCCACTGAGAGACACTGGACATGTCAGCTGTCCAATTACCCCACCACTGCAGGCAGGCACTGACCAATACCGGACAATGTTTAACCTTCACTGGTCATCAGATTGTAATTCCTGGACAACACTTTTCCTCAAAGACAGCTAAAACTCAGTGATCTGGGGACTATACCCTGCTATGTACAAAACAATCACTGAACCACCTCACAATCTGGTTAATTGTGCATTTCTAGTCTGCACCAAAGAAAAAATAAATTTGGCAATTTTCCTGGCCCTTTGATCAGGCTGGTCATTCAGGAACCCTTTATCACTACCATGACAAAGCTGAAGCAAGACTGATTCTGATTATAAAATTAGATTTTTCACTGAATGACAAACAATACAACATATTTGGCAAAAAAAAAAAAAATCTTTGTTATCTCATTTACAAGCATTTTAGCTGGGAATGCTACTACTTTTATTTGAGGACAAACGGTCTTTAGATCAGAGAGAAAGAAAAAGAACCAAAACAAAAAAATACAGAAAAAAAAATGAAGGTGTACTTGGCAGCTATAGTTCAATCAAATGTTAACAAAAACAAGACATACAATAAATAAAACAGATTTCCATCTTGTATTTTACCATGGCTCTTTCCTAATGTCACGGCAAGGATATGTTTCATATGGCTATTGAATATAATATAATATAATATAATATAAGATAAGATAATATAATATAATATAATAGTCCAACTGAGCATTGGCTTTAGAGTTAATTGCACAATAAACATCCGCATGCAAACAACTGTGTATGAAAATCATACTTGTGTTTTTCATAAAAAAAAAAAAATCTCTACCAACTGAAAATAAGACATAACCAAAGCTGCTTTGTTTATTCACAGCTTCTAGACAGTTATTAATAATGACCTCTCATCAAGGCATCCTCAAGGCCATTGTTGCCTAGCTTACATCCTGTGTGCATATGTACAGACACATTTGGCAAGTTCCAACAGTACAGGCCTCTGATGTTCACAGAAGCTGGTGAATGAATGCCAATGTTCATTTGACACATCACCGCAATCAAGCTCCCAGGCCTGCAAAGAGACCTATAGTTAGTCAGGTTAATCTAAGGATGTTGAGAATTTGAAATATCCTCAGAAACTCTCCTATGTATTTGGCCTTCTTGCACCTTGGAGCGGAAATGAATATCATTTGGCACCTTGATCAAATCTCAGCGTCCCATCTGAAGAGGTCGTTTAATTCCCCCCGCAGGAGTGTGCCACCAGAGGGCCGCACAGTCTAAATAGACATTCCCTGCCAGACAGTTTATGGGTGGAATTCCAATTGAGAACTGAAGCAGAGCCTAACAGGTACGCTTTAGTCTGGCTGGAAAGAGTGAGCCTGCTCAGACAGTGGCCTTGATGCTCGGATGAGCAACCAACCCCAGCCTTACAGCCATCTACCTTGTAAATGGGAAGGTCGGCCAGCAACCAGCAGACGGCTTTGCCCAATTTCCACCTACCATAATGCTGGTTGTCGTTGTATTAGTGAAATAACTCCAATCAAATAAATAAATAAATATTGCCATCTACTTTGAATGGCTCAATATTATATATGGGTAAGCATTTTCCAGTCATCACTGCATTAACACTTGGCTGCTTCTCTTGGCATGAACCCACCTGAATTTTTCCCCAGGTACCTGTATATACTTTTTACTTCTTTTTGTCATTTGTTTTGAACACTGTTTTTAAAAACATGGTCGTGCAAACAGGTAACTGTTGTTGAGAGCTGGTAAACGAGTATCTGTTTCTACAGGGTAGATGAACCAATCAGAATCAAGCAAAATGTGTCACTTCAAAATGTTAAACTTTAGTTGAAACACGGTACCTCGATCAAACAGATCTACTCTCCAGACATATAAATGTGTACATGTATTACAGAACAAAAGATACAATTATTAAGTCATTGTGGAAGTTAAATGATCTGAGTATACTAATGGCACTGATAATCTTTTCATCAAATTTATGTCAAGCCAGGCAGAAGAATTAATATAGCAACAGTATGTACATACAGTGGCGTGATGTCTACATTATCCAAAACACGAGATCAAAAACATGAGAAATGTTTTTATCATACAGTGATATTTTTTTATGTGTGTAGAAAATCAATACTGTCTTATCAAGTACATGATCAACAGGCAACACAATGTGAACACGTTTGCGTTTTTCTTTTCCCAAGGATTTCCCAAGCTTTAATCACAGCCGACTTCCTTGGGATGCCTACCTTGGAATACAATCTACATATCTGCAGCTTTCCACTCCTCTTTTTCTTTTCTCTTCACCCTTGTGTATTAAGGCTCACAAACAACGCCGTTTCAGCTTTTGCATAATTTACGCTACATAGGATTGAATACTTGACAAAGAAACATACTGTATTCTCCACATTAGCAGAAAACAAAAACGTCAGCAGAGCATCAACCAGGATTTCTCATAGACAATGTTATTGTGAATTGTCTGACAATTTCCTGATGAAAAAGATGGAAGATAAGCACATGAAAGCATTCACTCCATGTCCATGTGCTTAAATGTCACTAATACACTGACATCAAGTATATGTCAAGTGAAACACCCCTACAGACTGTCCACGAAAGTACTTGCAGTTCAAATTATTTTTAGTATACTCTTCAATCTGGTAAATTGTGTTTGCATCTTTGGATTCTACGATGACCTTTCCTAAGCATACTGGGGCAAGGTCAGGTTTTTGCCCCTTACCTCACACCCAGGGTGCTAGATATCATCACTCAAATAAATAAGTGACATTTGCACTTCATGATGTGTGCCACTGGCACTACACTGGCCACAACACATCAGCCGTGGTCATATTGGCACCCTGTGGCGGACAGTGGCCTTTGAAGTTTGAGGCTGCAGCTGCTTTTCACGGCTAATAAAACAGCAACATTACATTTTCAATTTCTAATTTCTTCACTGTTCTTACTATAAGTTTATGCTGTGAATGGGAGATCTTGCTATTAAAAAAAGTGATGTCCATCTGAAATTATATGCAGAGCAAGCTATGAAAGTCTTCACCAAATGGACCCTGAAAAGAACCATTTAAAGCTAAATACGGAGCGGTGTCTCTGGTGCATGCAGTCTGGGTCCATACAGACCATTATAGTATCCATTATAGTTTTAAAAACATTTTACTTGGTTAGAAAAATTCTCAACTTTCATGTTCATGTACTTCAGTTTAGTGTTTTTTCTGTTCCCTTCCTGGAAGGTTTTTCATGTACTTCAGTTTAGTGTTTTTTCTGTGCCTTCCTGGAAGGTTTTTCATGTACTTCGGTTTAGTGTTTTTTTCTGTTCCCTTCCTGGAGGGTTTTTCATGTACTTCAGTTTAGTGTTTTTTCTGTTCCCTCCCTGGAGGGTTTTTCATGTACTTCAGTTTAGTGTTTTTTCTATTCCCTTCCTGGAGGGTTTTTCAAGTACTTCAGTTTAGTGTTTTTCCTGTTCCCTTCCTGGAGGGTTTTTCAAGTACTTCAGTTTAGTGTTTTTTCTGTTCCCTTCCTGGAAGGTTTTTCATGTACTTCAGTTTAGTGTTTTTTCCTGTGCCCTTCCTGGAAGGTTTTTCATGTACTTCAGTTTAGTGTTTTTTTTCTGTTCCCTTCCTGGAGGGTTTTTCATGTACTTCAGTTTAGTGTTTTTTCTGTTCCCTTCCTGTGGGGATGGGGGGGTGGTCATGTACTTCAGTTTAGTGATTTTTCTGTTCCCTTCCTGGAAGGTTTTTCATGTACTTCAGTTTAGTCGTTTTTCTGTTCCCTTCCTGGAAGGTTTTTCAAGTACTTCAGTTTAGTGTTTTTTTCTGTTCCCTTCCTGGGGGGGTGGTCATGTACTTCAGTTTAGTGATTTTTCTGTGCCTTCTTGGAAGGTTTTTCATGTACTTCAGTTTAGTGTTTTCTGTGCCCTTCCTGGAGGGTTTTCATGTACTTCAGTTTAGTGTTTTTTCTGTTCCCTCCCTGGAGGGTTTTTCATGTACTTCAGTTTAGTGTTTTTTCTGTTCCCTTCCTGGAGGGTTTTTCATGTACTTCAGTTTAGTGTTTTTTCTGTTCCCTTCCTGGAGGGTTTTTCATGTACTTCAGTTTAGTGTTTTTTCTGTTCCCTTCCTGGAGGGTTTTTCATGTACTTCAGTTTAGTGTTTTTTCTGTTCCCTCCCTGGAGGGTTTTTCATGTACTTCAGTTTAGTGTTTTTTCTGTTCCCTTCCTGGAGGGTTTTTCATGTACTTCAGTTTAGTGTTTTTTCTGTTCCCTTCCTGGAGGGTTTTTCAAGTACTTCAGTTTAGTGTTTTTTCTGTTCCCTTCCTGGAGGGTTTTTCATGTACTTCAGTTTAGTGTTTTTTCTGTGCCCTTCCTGGAGGGTTTTTCATGTACTTCAGTTTAGTGTTTTTTCTGTTCCCTTCCTGGAGGGTTTTTCATGTACTTCAGTTTAGTGTTTTTTCTGTTCCCTTCCTGGAGGGTTTTTCATGTACTTCAGTTTAGTGTTTTTTCTGTTCCCTTCCTGGAGGGTTTTTCATGTATTTCAGTTTAATGCATATGTACGTTGTACATTTAAGTAAACAAAACTAGGATGTTGTGCAAAACTACTTCAGCTCTGTAACAATATTGAGCCTGGATTAAATATTTTGTTCCAATATATTTCGGACAAAATCCATTCCAAGTGCTATGACCAGCATGTAGAGTGTATGTGTACTGTAGATAAGCAGGCATGGACAAGTGCCCTGGTACATAAAGGCTCTATGTGCTTCTTCAGACAATAGCCTGGCTCTTCAGAAATCCAATGTTATGGGCACTGTGAGGGACAACCAGGGGTATTAACAAGGGCCAGACTGCCTAAAGGGATAATGGTGAGGATGGAGAGAGAGACAGAGAAGGGACTAGAGAAGTATAGATTTGCAGACGAGGACAGAATCTGGCAAGGGGTTAGGTGAACAGGATATGTGATCATGCAATCTCTCGGTCAATCAGACAGGTAATCCTGAATATGTTTAATCAGCGATGTAGACAAATGTGATAAGGTTGTGTCTGGATGGGGTCAAATTACATTGTAGATGTAGGGTAGCATACTATGTCTAGCTCCTGGTATGTATACCCTATAGGCGTCTCCATGTCACAGACAGATGCTACATAATATAATATATCTGTAATTTGATAAAATTACACACCTAGGTATCAATACATGTACATGAAGTGACATTACTCATATACACGAAGAGTTATTGATAAAAACATAATTAATATACTTGCTGCACCGATATCTGCCTTAGTAACACATGTACATATATACATAATGTCCTGTATCCACCACTACAAATGGCTTCCATGGCATGCCAGTAGCTCACTGTTAGCACACTCTTAACAGGCTACTAGCACTCCACTTCTGTTCCTGCCTTGATCTGCAGAGGGTGTAGAATTACTGCACTGGTCTAATATGAGGTCAACTGTCACTTCTCCAGCCAGATAACCATTACAATTCCCCAACAGAGAGGCACACAACGGCCATTCAACATCACTTAATTCATAGTATAGTATACACTAAAATATACCTGAGATTATCACTGGCAGATGTCCTTGATTCACCTTCTTACAAGTACAGAAAACAAAAAATATAACCTGAGTTATTAAGTTATTTGGAAACAGACCAAATCTGATGTAATTGGTTACTCAATCAATCAATTTTTGTGTAATTTAAATGTGTAATCCTTTCGAGGCCACTGGATGTGCCATTCTAAAATAACCTGAATCCTGATGTCGCATGTCACAATCCCCCGCGATGCATCATCACAAAGACGAAGGTTTTGCTCTGTGGGGTCCTTTAAACATTTGATGTCTTCACTTCAAGACATTGCAAAAATCCAGTATTTACAGAACCATGTTATTTATTGACTGACAGCTGACATTCCTAGACAAAGTTAATGTTCCCATTGTAGTACAATCGCATCTCTCCCTCTTCAAATTCTTTCCTATTTTTCAAACTTCCTCTTTTGAAATATTTTTAGGATAACTAAACCTTCTTACAACAATGCCCATTTTGCATTAAACAAATAATTTTAAAATTTGCACAAAAAAAAAAAAGGATACCAAGAAATTTTAATTGTCTGTGCAAAGTGTATATGTATAAATGTACATATACACTACAGGTATGCTCCTTTACAAATAACCATCTATATTTCACACTTGCTTTGTCGATTCAGTTGAGCTGTACAAAAGTGCTATGCTAGTCACCAAAATATGCATGTTACACTTGTTCTTGTTACTGTAATGTTCTTGTTAGAGCTACATGTACTAGAGCCCTACCCCCCACATTGTTCTTCTAACGCAGAAATTTGACACCGACAGGCCTGGAATTGCTGGGGGGTCTGTCAGCTAAAAACCAAACTTCCCATCCCTCTGAACCTGACAGTCTGAGGGTCAGTCTTGAGGCCTGATGGCCCCCCCTCCGCCCCCCCACCCCCCCAGGGCTTGAAGGAGGTTGAGGGTAGAGAGAGACCTCAGGTACCCTCAAACGATGTTAAGTACCCAATATTGCTGCTCCTATCAGCCAAAGTCTTTCCAGCTACATAACTGTTGTAAAACAACATACAAATTGACATAAAATGACACCTTGCTTATAGGCAGAATTCAATCTTGCACAAGTGATATTAAGTCAAGTTCACCTCACAAACACATGTATATCAAATGATCGCAGTTATTTTCCCTCTCCTTTCTTACTTTGTCATCGTTAATAACCACACGGTACATGTAGCGGATTCTTTTAGACATTTTAACTTTTGTAGTGGTATGATCATTTAGATCTTTTTTAATGTACCTGGAACTACGACCAGCACGATCTGTCTGGTGGTTGGGGTGACAGTGGGTCAAATTTTTATGGGCCATTAAATTAACGAGGGGCCTGAACTGAAAACATTAACTTTTTGAGGGAGGACAAAGTTAATGTGAATATGGGCATACATGTTTTTTTGTTTTTCTTACATATTTCTACAATAGAAGAACTTACTTCGCTAAAACATACTCATGCACATGTACAAGTAAATGAAGACAATTAGTGAATGGTGTAATTTCAACACATTTTATGATACATACTACAGGTATACTGATCAAGTAAAACAAGTACATGTACACTTTCCTACATGTCTGGAATAGGAACCTATCAAACTGGACCAGCCAGGTTAAGCTGGAGTTGAACGTTCTGATTGAGAACAAACCCTTGCCTGTGGCAACAATTAACACTGGCAAAACAACATGCATACAAAAAGAGACAGAGAGAAAGAAAAAAACAAAACAAAACCCTCCAAAAAAACATCTTCAGCAAATATTTACCCCTCAGAGAAGAAGAGAAAAAGTCTCCGCCGTTGGTGAGGCATTGTCACAAATATGCGAAGAAGACCCCGAAGTGAACGTGTCAGTATCGCCCTTGTGTCCTGAACAACGGAGGGGCAGCAAGTATTTTTAACAAGGAATGCATCTGATGAAGCGAGAAGAGGCAGGGTAAACATGGTACATGGTATTTTAGTCACCTGACCAGCAGCTGACCAGTGTGAGGTGGTTCAGCAAGGTTTAAGGGCCTGTCCACTTCTTCCCCCCCCCCTCCCCCACACCTATCTTTATGCTATATCCATGTATATGCACAAGTACTCCTCAAGTAACAGGGGTTAGAAGATAGACCTCTCACACTCATCATATTTCACATGCTCCTTTTGACAGCTGGGGAGTGAAAACAGGGATGCTGAGAGATGTGCTTGGGTGGGGGTGGGTGGGGCTGGGCGGTGATGGTGTTCACGTATACTGTAATATGTACATGTGTACGATAAGCATTTGCATTCTGCCCATTTTCCCCAAGACATTGACATCTTGGACTGAAAACTCACAACTTACAGAATCGATGTGCATGTTGTCCACAATACGCTCACTACAAACGAACGTTAGAAATAACGTAAAACGTTTCGCACATGCATGTTTACAACTTAACAAAATGGGTCTATCTTGACCATCATTGCCAAAACCACAAGCGAACAAACTCCAGTGTTCAGGTAACATATGTGACCTTACATCTACCTGTAGCATCACTACATTACAGGTATATTGATTAATACAAACGATGTATCCACACCTGTCAAATATGTGGAATCCAAGGCTGTAAGTCAGTTTCATCACTTCTCTATTCCATCCGCCACTTCCTTTTTTTAGTGTCCTGAGGTAACAAAGGGAGCAGTGTTAAGGACCTGCCATTGTCAGACAAAGCGAGAAGCACTGGGTAGATCTTGTGGGTGTAATCCTGTTCGACGTCTTTCTGACCTGACCATCTACCCGTAATTAAAAATCCATTGCCCCCAGAAGCCAGTACATGCACACATCACATCCAGAAATTAGGTCAGACAGCTTATGAACAGTGAAGTGTGAGTTCCCCATGCAGCTTAATGCCTTAAACATTAATTGTTTTAACTAAAATTAAATTAAATGCAAAGGCTGTAAAGCAAACCCACATTCATCATCTTTTTGAAATGCTTTCTTTGGCTCTTTTGCCATACTTTACCAGACAACATATAATGTCCTAGTAGAAGAATACATGCAAATATAGGTGACATTTACGAAATTAAAATACCCATAAAGCACAAGCAGTAGTTATTTGAAGAACAAAATCATCTTGTACTCAACATACTTCAGCGTATTTCTGGACATTTCATGCTGAAATATTGACTGTAAAAGACGTTTAGTAATTGGGTTAGCGCTAAAAGTAGTCTTCACGAAAAGTCTTGGTGACTTTTTAAAGATTTTTAAAAAAGTTTTTCGAAGTGCATTAAAACCTAAGTCAGGTTAAAAATTTATTGCCAGATTGGTCCTAATGCAGTACAGTATATATATATATATATATATATATATAGAACTGTAGTCCTGTCTAGGAATTTAATACAAGGCTTAATTTACCCTCAAGACACTTAATATTAAACAACCACAGTCAGGTGTATAATAGATAATGTCCATGCATGCATTTGCCCACACAAATGTAGTGTGATGTCTATTTATATATAGATTTTTGCCACGACTACACAAATTGTTCTTTCAAACTGAAGTTTGTGGTGTAAAATGGAGCTCGGTGCATACTACTGCGGGGCATGTGGAGAGGCGAGATACTAAATAAACTATGACTTAATGCTAACAGGACCTAAATAGTGAACACACCTTTCAGTTTTTCACCTGTATGAAGTTCCGGTGCGAGTAACCGGTGGTGTTATTGTTGTCTGCCCTACCTATAAGGGGGGGGGGGGGGGTGCAGGGGGGCTTATACATCTAGCTGTTGACCAAATGAGTTGCACTGGGCCCCCTCACTGAACTTTAACTACCTACATTGTATACACGGTATACCAACATTTATACATTGTAACCTGACTGTACTCCATCAATCCCAGCAATCAACAAATATGCAGATTTTATTGATAGTGTTATTATACATGTACACCTGTCGGGAGAGGACATCAAAATGTATTTAGAGACTTAATTACATTTCGATTTTAAAACATGAACTTTAATCACAACAGTTTAAGGTGCAGATAAATGCAGGTATAGTTATATGATATCTGTTTCAAAAGGACATCACAATTTCAGTGGGGATCTAACTGCTAAAATAAGAAACTGGGACGTCCATTATATTGGCACTGCCCAAAGCTACTGACCACTTTATAGATGTTAACTTGCCAAAGTTGATCAGAAACTGTCGAAGCATGAAAACAATTTCAGTGTCACCTTAATTCACCTGCTTGCGTTATATACTGATGTTCCAGTGACCTAGCTCAGCTCTTCTCCCTCCCCTCTCTCCCAGCAAATACATTTTTATCTTAGGTGATACTGACAGAAGCACTATTCACTTAATTATTCATATGCTAGCAATACACATACTTCTAACACGAAATTTAATACATTGTCCAAGCTACCTGTACATATGGTGAAAAATAGTCAATCCATGCAGTTTTTTTTTAAGAAAACAGTAACTACCATGAATCCACTACGATATGAAAAGTTTTTTACTGGTATGAATTATTAATCTTGAAGACCCTCACACCGTAAAATCAATCTTCAGGACTTCCTTATTTCCATACAAAAATTGCCTTTTACATACATGTATGTGTATTACTTGAAAATGTTATAAATGTACATGTGACACTCTACAAATTTGGATGAGTAAAATACCTTGGCATGAAATGTTTATTAACGCTTTATGAAAATATTCTTTTCATTTTTTTTTTCTTCAAAAAATAACATGAAATTTAGGTAAACATCATCTGATTTTCAGTAATGAGCCAAGGAAACTAAATGAAAGATTATCTGATTTAAGTAGGAAAAAAATTATAAAGGTTAACATCATCCTAGAATGAAACCACATTTAGACGATTTTACAATTAAGCCCAACAAGGCAACTGAAAAATGAATCCATAGTATGACATTTAAAGAGTAAATATTAAATTACAGTAGATATGAAAAGATCAAACGTTAAATGTCACATACCTGTACCATACAAATCAGACGAGATGAACTATAGTATATATACCTGATGTGCTTAAGCAAGGTAATCCTTTTGAAGTAAAATCCACAATGAATGACTCGCAAGTAAAACAGGACACATTTTCACAGCCCACTTCAGAAAAAACTCAGAGATTCTGAGTTGCATGTACATGTAAAACCCAGCGAATCAAATTAACTGTCTACATGTAACTTGGAGGTGCTGCTTGTTGGTACACAATCCAGGTAAACACTCTTTCACCTGCCTGACGTAAATCTCATTAACACAGGTAGATCACAGGTGTAAAAACTGACAGGGAAAGCCAAGGCACTGTGAGGTCTTCAACTTAACAACACTGCAGACCTACATGTAACTGAATTTCAGCTTACAATTCGGATAGCTAGCGAACAAGAGAAACTCTGAATTAAGGCCACGCAATTTCAAAACTGGTACTGGTCTACTCAGGATGAATCATTCCCAGCTTGAATTCAAATTCCCAGCCAGCAGGTTGAAAAGCCCGCTAGCTACTGCCTGCTCAACTCGCTCACATGTGCGACTGGACTGGGACAGGCTTGGGGAGAAATTCATCAACTCTATATCTATTTATATCTACCTAGCATACTTGTGTAGTCTGTCTGTTTTAGAAGCAGATAGACCCAGCTATAACAGAATCTCCAGGCCTAAGCTCATGGCTGCATGCTGGTAAAAAAAACAAAGAACGGAGGGTACTTCTACTCTTGACACATAGTGAAAAAAACTGTCAAACACAACGGGAAAATTAATAACTGCAGGATGTATGCTTCTGACTGTAAACAGGCACCCAAGCGACAAAAGCATATTTCACCTACAGCAAGAGCGAATCCACCCCCCACCCCCCACCGGCTTCCCCGGGCTAACACCAACACTTTAGTACTTAATACTCATCAACAAAATCACTTCTTTCCACGCTCACCTGTGTACAACTGCACGCCAATTGATCAAGACTTTCTTTTTTTGGCCTTTGTTAACCACACACAGACAAAAACAACCCACATTAACCCAGTTAAGGTAATAACTACCCCTTAATTACCATTACATGTGTATATGCATCTGTTTTATTCATTAGTCTTTCAGCAATTTCTTAATTATAACTATTAATGTGTGTCCAGTCTGCAGTACAGCTGCTCCGGTCCTGATGTTAATACAAGCCTACAGTCTTGGTTCACCATTTTGGGAAGCAATTCTGTCCATGCTAGATGTACATGTACTTTACTTATCTGCATGTGTAAAAGGCATAGGTCCAGCCAGGGAATAGTCTCAGTGTCTTTGAGACGCCCTATTCTGACTAAGTTAACATGGGAGAGACAGGAAAAGTGAGAAAGACTGGAAAAGTAGGAGAAAACTGGAAATGAGACAGCCTGATTTCAAATTCTGGCTAAATCTACTTGTATGTTAAAAGGTAAACTATTAGAGGAGTAAAAGCACTCATCAGAGCACAGTATTATTTATTTATTTATTTAGATGTTACAGCCGGAGCAACCCTGGAAACAACAATTTTAAGCTGTGCAGGACATACTGTTCATTTCTTCTTGCAATTCACATTACTGTAAAATAGTTGGTGATTTTACATGGCACGTTTGTCCAGTAGTGAACAGCCAGCCCTTATTAAAATACTATGTGGTGAAGGATGTTGTCATTGTCCTGCTGCCTACATGCATTTCCAGACCTGATGTGCTACGTGAATTAGTTTGATCTGTACATAACCTCTTAATGTTGCACTAAAACAAAATTTTTAACTCATACCCCGGTCTTCAGGAACACTACATGACTGGAGTAAACTAGGCTGGGGAAGCACCACCCTTAGCGACACAGCATACATATACTTGTAAACTGCCTGACTAGAAGCTGCAGCTGAATCACCCGACACCTAGGTTACTATACATGCATTTTCATCAGTCAAGGGTTAAGAAGTTTTCAGAAGATGATATTAGCACTCAATTTTGACATAAGACACCAGAACATGGTAACAAGGGGGCCTCCGTGGCTCAGTCGGTTAACGTGCTAGCGCAGTGTAATGACCCAGGAGTCTCTCATCAATGCGATCACTGTGAGTTCAAGTCCAGCTCATGCTGGCTTCCTCTCCGGCCGTAAGTGGGTAGGTCTGGCAGCAACCTACGGATGGTCGTGGGTTTCCCTCGGGCTGTGCCCTGTTTCCACCCACCATAATGCTGGCCGCTGTCGTATAAGTGAAATATTCTTGAGCACAGCGTAAAACATAAATCAATTAAATAAATAAATAAATCAAATAAATAAGACGGTAACAATAAACCATGTTTTAGGGAGGATTCCTCACCACCACCACCCCACCCCACCCGATATATACCCCTTATCCTTTCTGTACATACTGTTCACAGTACTCCCGTTTCTCCAATGATTTCACCCATTCCAACAGCACAGGACGAGAAATGCTAATAGTCTTACACCATAATTCTACGCACATAGTTCACAGTGAGTACATGTACATGAATGGTCACAACTAATACACCAACAACCGACAAGCCTTTCCTTCGTGTACTATACATGTACATGTCCATCCCCTTACAGCTTCTACATGTACATGTCCATCCTCTTACAGCTTCTACATGTACTTGTCCATCCTATAACAGCTTCTACATGTACATGTCCATCCCCTTACAGCTTCAACATGTACGTGTCCATCCTCTTACAGCTTCTACATGTACGTGTCCATCCTATAACAGCTTCTACATGTACATGTCCATCCTCTTACAGCTTCTACATGTACGTGTCTATCCTCTTATAGCTTCTACATGTACGTGTCCATCCTATAATAGCTTCTACATGTACGTGTCCATCCTCTTACAGTTTCTACATGTACGTGTCCACCCTCTTACAGCTTCTACATGTACATGTCCATCCTATAACAGCTTCTACATGTACATGTCCATCCTCTTACAGCTTCTACATGTACGTGTCCATCCTCTTATAGCTTCTACATGTACGTGTCCATCCTATAATAGCTTCTACATGTACGTGTCCATCCTCTTACAGTTTCTACATGTACGTGTCCATCCTCTTACAGCTTCTACATGTACATGTCCATCCTCTTACAGCTTCTACATGTACGTGTCCATCCTCTTACAGTTTCTACATGTACGTGTCCATCCTCTTACAGTTTCTACATGTACTTGTCCATCCTCTTACAGCTTCTACATGTACGTGTCCATCCTCTTATAGCTTCTACATGTACGTGTCCATCCTATAACAGCTTCTACATGTACATGTCCATCCCCTTACAGCTTCTACATGTACGTGTCCATCCTCTTACAGCTTCTACATGTACGTGTCCATCCTATAACAGCTTCTACATGTACGTGTCCATCCTCTTATAGCTTCTACATGTACATGTCCATCCTATAACAGCTTCTACATGTGCGTGTCCATCCTCTTACAGCTTCTACATGTACGTGTCCATCCTCTTACAGCTTCTACATGTACGTGTCCATCCTCTTACAGCTTCTACATGTACGTGTCCATCCTCTTACAGCTTCTACATGTACATGTCCATCCTATAACAGCTTCTACATGTACGTGTCCATCCTCTTACAGCTTCTACATGAACGCCCATGTCATACCTGTGCATCACCTTCCACCTGCATCATGATGCCCATACCCCATTTACATTTCCACATACACGTATATGATGGCCACAGGAAATAATGACAAAGTCTTTGATGCGATTAACCACACTGACCTGCTTCTACATGTACATACAAAAAGGGATAGGCTACTGACTTGATACCCATACAAAAATTGTAGAATACATGTGTATATGTGTAGAGGGACTGGGCCGTTGTCTAGCCTTTAGATCAATATGACACTGAAGGTGTGGGTTCAATACCAACCATGGCCAGGGGATTTATAGATTCACCCCCTATCACTGCTTATGGGCCCTGGTCACCATGTAGGGCTTTTTTTTTTTTTTTGGGATTGTTTGTATTGTCTATACTGTTGGCTGACCATCACTTGTCTACCACAAATTGTATCGCCATGTTGCACGCAGAGATTCTATATGTAAGTGCAATTAAATGAGTCATAATTACCAGTATTCAGTATATGTTTAATTAAACACACAGACATAACGAGGAATGACGGCAACTACATAGACACATAGACAAGTTTAATATGTGATTAAATCAGTCCTAGGTATGGATCCGACAGAATGCAAATTTCAAAATGCACCCCAGCCAGATTCATATGCACATTATGCCAAACACCTGCACAATACTGGTATGTGTGGATGCACTGAAGGGCAGGACTGATTGACACATGGATCAACCTACACTCCTAGAGGTAGGATTCTAGGATCTAGGATCTACTAGGATTCTAGGATAAACCTGAGCTACAGTGTACTAGGATAAACCTGAGTTACTAGGATTCTAGGATAAACCTGAGTTACTAGGATTCTAGGATAAACCTGAGCTACAGTGTACTAGGATAAACCTGAGCTACTAGGATTCTAGGATAAACCTGAGTTACTAGGATTCTAGGAGAAACCTGAGTTACTAGGATTCTAGGATAAACCTGAGCTACAGTGTCCTAAGATAAACCTGAGTTACTAGGATTCTAGGATAAACCTAAGTTACTAGGATTCTAGGATAAACCTGAGTTACCAGGATTCTAGGATAAACCTGAGCTACAGTGTATTAAGATAAACCTGAGTTACCAGGATTCTAGGATAAACCTGAGCTACAGTGTCCTAAGATAAACCTGAGTTACTAGGATTCTAGGATAAACCTGAGCTACTAGGATTCTAGGATAAACCTGAGCTACAGTGTACTAAGATAAACCTGAGTTACTAGGATTCTAGGATAAACCTAAGTTACTAGGATTCTAGGATAAACCTGAGCTACAGTGTACTAAGATAAACCTGAGTTACTAGGATTCTAGGATAAACCTGAGCTACAGTGTACTAAGATAAACCTAAGTTACCAGGATTCTAGGATAAACCTGAGCTACATGTACACCTAAACAACTTTTTAACTAGATTTAATTTTATAACTTCATGGCACAATTCACATATTACAAAGTAAAAACCTTTTTATTTGTACAGTGTGGCCAGTTAAGATGATTAAGGTGGAAGATGACAGCCAATTCAATCAGCACTGGAAATCACCTGTGCCTAGATTTCATATTTCACAGCATCCTCAAAGAAGAAGTGGTTATTTCTGGGAAATCAAATTTTTTAACTCACCATAAATCTGTATTTGCCAGACTTCTTCACTCCTAGGCAACAACACCATAACAGTAATTCCTTGTTAGTCGACATTCTCACAAAACTAAGTGCAAATTAGATGATGATAGAAGTAATGAGGAGAGCTTTTCAGTGCATGCCTTCTCTCTTGGGAGCCCGGTAAAGAAGTAAAGTTAACATCTAACCAAGTCACTGGTTGGTCAGATCAAAGGAGGTCTCGCTTACAGGTGCTCTCAGATGGCACTAAGAATTACAAACAAGCCTCTGCAATGACAACGCCGGACAAAGGACAAAGGGCCGCGGCATGCATATCCTCTCATAAAAAGCCACGTGTCTAACTCGGATTCCAATAAACACGGGTAAAGCGGTACCGATCTATTACCAAGAACAAAGGACAGAGCTACAGGTTGATACCAGACACAGTCCCGTTCCACAATGGCTGCTGAAAGAACCTGGCCAAACAACGGGCACAAGACCAGCAGGTGCCTAGCCTCGGGGCTGCATACTACACAAAGGGTAATCAAGCTGTGTATACCCTCAACACTTTTGTTGATGAGCCGATCAAGGGAAATAAAAAAAAAATCACTAAAGTTTTGTCCCGTTGGTGCCCAGTAGAGCATGACCTTAAGAGGGTATTCATCCCACCCATGGAGAAATGGGTGAGGATAACAGGGCCCCCAAAGCAACAATTTGTAAGTTAGAGATCACTGGGACAGATTTACTGAAATCTATTTACATGTACATGTAGATGTAAAACTGAAACACATGAAAAACCCCAGGGATGCAAAGTGTAAAATCGTATCCAATGCGGAAAACTAACTGTTTTTGAAATTTACAACAATTTCGTGAATCTCAAAAATATAGCTTCATTTCCCAAACAGACCATTATCTCAACTTTCATAATAGCTTCTCATTTAGGACCTAAATATCCTTGTATGCATATCCAAAAATATTTTGCCACTAAAAGTCCGACTCTTGAAACAAACAGTACATAAAATGTGTTTTTATGAATAAAAGGGCTAAACCTTGGTATTTTCAGTGGCCTGCTCTTTCCTCTCTAGCTAAGAGTGAGGGTTCCATATAAAAGTGAAGTGTTTGCACAAAAGTGCTGCTGTCAAAGAATAAAGTACATAAACAAACACAAACATCAACACTATGTCAACCTTCACACCACACACGGTGTACATTTACATGTATACTACATTTATCATCTACCGCCTTACAGAATGTCTTTCAAATCCACATATTACATGTACATGTGTGGTCGTTTAACAAAGCAATTTCTGGCTTTAGGGTGAGCTGTAATAAAAATTTACCTCTTAAATATATGTATCAAATCGTAAACATTTATACTGCTCATTCTGTGCATGCCGACTGGTACATAAATTCAGTTTGATTAAGCATCAAGCTTTCAATATTTCGTTTTTCAAGAACGATTGAAGTTTAATCACCAAAGTTTTCACTGCCCATGCATTCAGTGCTACATAGTTCACACATTCAGCAAAGTTTGAGTATTGAGCTTTAAAAAATTGTTTTGTAACGCAGACAATTAAAACTTGTAACCCAACATGGCTTTGAAACACAGCCCTGGGCAAAGGAGAATGCATGCAGCTCTAGAAGTCCCACATGAATACCATCCACGTGAAGTGGAGAGTCTGCAGTTCATTAATGCGTTCAGGTCAGCCTGAGTTATTTACCAGCCTAAACCAAACTTACAAGTACATGCAACTGTACCTCCTCTTACTAACCCAGTGACTCACGTCCTACACATACATGACATATGTTACAGCAGTCCACATGCTAGCTCTTTCTTTACTTGCTAACTGTGTAAGGTCTTTTCATCTACATCTACTTAAAGTATTAGCATCGTACTCTTAAACTCTGTATTCATAGCTCAGGTATAATGCCCTGGCAACTTCATTTCTTCTTTGAAACAGGCATAATTTCCATGAACTTTTCTTTTTTCCAGAGAGTACCACATCATTTTTTATCAATTTTAAATGCAAATGGTATATCTATTTATACTCAGGTTGCCCATATTTTGATTTACATGTATTCACATGTACATTCACCAAATCAATTTGTTTCATCTTTTTTTTTAACGGGAAAATGTAGTAAATGGGAGACAGGAACAAGAAAAAACATGTGTATAGCCTACATGTATGTGTACTTATAATGATGTACAAGTAACTGTAAACCAAAACCATCAAACATCCATGTTTTTAAGGACTAATCCTGGCCCTCTACTAAATTAGTCGTCTCCCTCCAGAGACTCCTGGAAAACAAAATGAGGAAGGAGAAGTGAAAACATTACAACTACTGGAGGTCAGAACCTCCAAATGTTGTGCATATCAAGTTTCAGAGCTGTAATACATACACTCCTTCCTGTCTGACCCCATAAACCATGGACTGAAAACCCAAGGTTGCAATGTAGAGTAGAGATAAAATACCAGTACATGGCGGCTCATTCTCATTAACTACCTGGGGGGTGGGGGAGTGGAGGTGGAGGATAGCAAAGTCTGAGAACAATGATGAAAGCAAAAGTTACATTATCAAACACAAAACTACTGAAAGCAAATATGTAACACCATCTGGCATCAGGGAAGAGCCAACTAAAAAAACTTTAGTAAACGGCAAGCAATGGAAAAAAGGCAATTCCATAAATGTCCTGTGTGTCATATTGGTCGCATTGTCTAAACTCTCAGCTTTTCTGAGTAACTCTGTTGGGAATGAAAGGCTTCTGAGACCATTTGACCACATAAGCAAAAACCTGTTTACTTGACGCTAGCCGTGTTGGGGTGTCCAAATCTACAACCTATACACATACATGTACAACTAGAGTATTGAACCACGAGTTAAGGCTGAATATCTGGTTGTACAACTAGAGTATTGAACCATGAGTTAAGGCTGAATATCTGGTTGTACAACTAGAGTACTGAACCGTGAGTTAAGGCTGAATATCTGGTTGTACAACTAGAGTATTGAACCGTGAGTTAAGGCTGAATATCTGGTTGTACAACTAGAGTATTGAACTGCGAGTTAAGGCTGAATATCTGGTTGTACAACTAGAGTATTGAACTGCGAGTTAAGGCTGAATATCTGGTTGTACAACTAGAGTACTGAACCGTGAGTTAAGGCTGAATATCTGGTTGTACAACTAGAGTATTGAACTGCGAGTTAAGGCTGAATATCTGGTTGTACAACTAGAGTACTGAACCGTGAGTTAAGGCTGAATATCTGGTTTTATTGTGTGAGTAATTAGTCCCAATGAAGGTTCCTTGTTAACTTACTCTTAATCTGCACATGGCCATAGGTTTTCCCCTGGGCTCTGCCCGATTTCCTTCCAATCAATGAGCAAAAAAACAAGAGAAAAACTTGCTGGAAGACACATACCAGATTGACCTTCAAATTCCAAACACTATCAACTTACATATTCCAGGTGATGGTAATGATGCTGATGAGTTATCTGGTTTGATTGATGGCCACGAAGTTCTACATGTGTCATCTATCCTGATACATACACTGCCAGAGAAACATCATTTACTCCAGGTAAAACTCTGAGAATTAGCCAGATGTGCCCTTAGACCAGCCTCCTTTTCAATGTCATACAAAAACGTCACCTGTCATCACATTCCTCTTAATCCTGGGGTACTTATTTGTCTGCATCCTCTCGCGCACTGCTTGGGTAATTACAATGAACAGATAACTGTCTCTGTTCAAAGACAATTGATACTTTTTACTTTTGTCAGCATTATCTCACTGCTTTGAGAAAACTATTAACACAAAGGAACAGTTAACCCTGTTTAAATAGAATTATCACTTATTCAAATCCAAGGAACAAGGCTTGCCTTATGCTAAAAGGTATGCAAGGGCAGTAACGTCAATATGTCATAACCTGAAACATGGGTCACTCTATGACATTATGGTATTTAACAGAAGGTGGAATCCACAGCAATGCAGTTGTCCTGAACAGAATGTTTCTCTTCAGGAAATATGCACTATAATGAGCACGGGCAAAATGTCCATGTTCGTTAGCAAAGTCGTTTATCACGCAGCGTATCCAAACCAGATTCAGACGTTCGATCAAAATGTAATGGCAGGTAAAATCCAACAAGTGTAATATTGTTACGTATCACTCCATTACAATCAGGTAAATATCTGCATCTGTATTGCGTCACACTGATCAATTTCAACCAGCATAATTAGTAAGTAATTTTCAGTTCGTAATATTACAATGTAGGTAGTGTTAAGGTGGTCAGAGGGTGAAAAATGCAGGTGTAACTGATTAAATGTACCTCAGACGCACAAGTATGTGCTTAGTCCAAGATGGTCATGGGACGATAGTGTAAAATACAAATGGGCCTCTCCTCCCAAGGTCATATCATATCTACAATCTTGTCAGTCAGGACTCAAGGTATAAAATCCAGTTAACTGATCATGCATCTGTAATGGTGTAGCCAAACATACATGTATGTGAATAATATGTTCACTGAATCTTTGAACAATCCAATTGTACACATACAGGTATTAAAAGTGCCTGCATCAGATCAGGTAAGGTTACTGGGCTGTTCACAGAATGTCCACAACGGTGTAAAATCCACGCACACGTAAATCAGGTCCTCGAATCTCACCTGTCATTTGCTGCAAATTTCACTTGTAATATGCAAATCTAGCATAATAGTCTGCGCTAACTGTTCCTGTTTGGATGAGTGAACACTTCCCTTGCCTGTCATCAGCTCACCTGTGACAGTCCACGACAGCTGCTTTGTGGCGGATATCTTTAAGATTTATAGCCCTTTTCTCTCTATCACAGGGCACCACAGCCGTTTTCACAATCCAGCATCTATAGTTCTGATCCTTATTTCCATATGCACAACTGCACAAGGCATAATGGTGACAATGGACCAGGCTTTCAATTCATACTGTAGACGTTGTGCTCAAGCCTCAGATGAGGACTTGATGCTGCTCTGTACTGTAACCCTCACACCCTCAGACATTTTGGAATACAAGACAACACACAGGGCTAGAGTACATGTATATATATATATACTGTATATTCCTCACTGTGGAGTCCTAAAACACTACCTAAAACTGTGCATACATGTAGGTTTGAGTAAAGGAAACCCGGGTAAGGCATTGGCAGTGACCCCTGGTCTGTGAGAGGAGAGAGAGAGAGAGGGGTATGCATGGAAAAGGGAGCACATGCCTTCAGCCTGTCACTCCTCCATCTCACCCCAGAAGGCATGCACTTCAGGGAGAGTCCATGTGGATGTAGAGGGTAAAGGCATGGGCAGGGAATTTGGGGGTGAATTACAAAGCCAGAAGCAATTGGATGTGCACACACACACACATGCATCCCCTCACTACAGGCTGTGACAGCTAGCTAGGGCAGGTGGAATGGTCTGGTGGCCCCTCAGGGGGGTAAGCATGGAGGTTTTGGAGTTGGGCTTATCACCGCCCCCCCCCCCACACACACACACCCCTTAACCATTAACACATTCTGTCTGTCCAGGGAGTGCAATTCTTCAGCCCTGGTTCACCACTGGCTTGCCTGCCTCACGTGCGCAGCATGGCACATGCAGCAGCGTGGCGCATACGCATGCAGCGAAGATGCGGCCTGGTGATAAATAATTGATCAGTCTGGGTGATCAGCATGCCGCCGTCATAGCCGGCCGCTTGCTGTCCACGACCCCACATGCAGATTGAAACGCTACCCTTATGAAGCTGTAACCTTCATCCCCGCTACATGTAACTGAATGAAGGAAGTAATATGGGGTTGTCATTAAAACCATCCATAACTCATCTCGGCACTCTGCGAGACCAGTTTTCTGAGCCTAAACATATGCAAGAGAGATATACATGTACAAAATTAACAAATTCATCACAACACTGAAAACTACGCAATTATCAACTATTCTGTGATACGTGTACAAACCAAGGAGGTACATGTAACAGCTACCATTATGTCACATGCAAGTTCACTTAACTGAACACTGAGTTTAAGTTTCAACGAAAAAACAGAGCTACAGTACATGTACAAGTACTTTGTCTTGTTTAGAGTAAGAAGAACACATGCACAGTGTATTTCCTGTCACTGCTTAGACATATAAACATGCAACACTTGAAAATGCTATAAACGTGAGCTTTCTGCAAAGCCACGATTCAAGTGAGCTAGTATCAAGTTGTGAAAACACAGAAAATGCCGACACCCAGGGAGCTGATATAGTTCACTGATGATATACAGGGGCTGACAATACTATTATATAAAGCCCTTATCTCAAGAGTCAAAAAATTCCAGATGTTTCCAAAGACTCAATTTATTTCTGTTTATTATCCACATTTGTAAAATCCTGTGATTTAGAGTTACACTTCAAGCAAAACAAAAATAAGCCTTAACATAAAAAGAACACTTTGAAAGCTGTTACTTGATTGTTGTTTCAAATTTCATTTGTATCAATGATATGTTATGATTCCTCCTCCTTTATAGGAGAGTGATTGTTTAGAAATCATAAATGTACCAGTACTTAGATATCTCATTTCAAAAGATACCTGCAAATTCACAGATGTGAGGTAATGTTTTGCACCTGAGGACGTAACAATACCTAAACAAAATTATCAATTGTCCGTAAATAAGAGATCAACATCAGATATTAGAGACCCACATGAAGCCCTCAAAATGATGAAATAGCAGGGGGCGGACGTTAACAGATGTTGAGAGCTGGTTCTTGTTCTCTTTTATTTTTCCACGAAATGATCTTTTGCTTAGAGCTATGAAGGCGATGGCATTTTTTCACAACCCATGTTATGATAACAAACAAGAGCTGCAGGATGGTTCTATGACGCAAGCCCCATATCAGATTGCCCAGCACGCATCAGATGCAACAGGCCGGATAGCAGTTGCAGATGTCACCCCAGACTTGCTGAGAAGTTCTCTTCATGACGAGTAAACAAAACTCCAGTAGGTTAACCCAGACACAGCTTGGTTCGGCTCCGTGCAATCCACGTTCTTTACAAACATTTTTTTCCCTCCTTCCACTTTTTTCTTGCTTGCTCTAAAAGACTATGTAATGTCAATCTCCGACTCGCTGGCAGTTTGCCAGATAATATACTAAAGACTGTGAGAGTAATCTTCCTGGATGGCCGGACTTTGCTGGAAATGCTTGTTCTTTTTTCTCATATCTGTGTCAAACAATGTTGCCTTCAGTACAACTCATAAATTTGTACACATATATATATATAAATGTATATACATTCGCGGATCTTAACAGAATTTTTGGACAACTGATAAATGAAAATCAAAATCTCAATACGGAAAGGTCATGTAGACAACCCAAGCATTCAAGTAACAATGTTATCATTTAAACTTGTTTGTACCTGTAAGGTGTGACAAAAATTTTATGCAATACAGTAACTTGATTAGACAAAGGAAGTTAATCCTCCTAAGCCTTTAATCTTTTGAAGACTGTTAATGTTTATAAGACGAAGCCCTTACCTTCTGTGTTGATAGGAAATATTCATGCCACTCACTCTGGGAGACGACCGTCATTTATGTCATTTATATATTAAATGATATAAACAAATCCCACTGTTTAATTCTCATGCATCAGCAGTGTGAGTGAAACTTTTAATGAATTGTGACAGATATGAGTAAATTTCTCAGAAATCATCAAAAAAATCACTCTGTCAATTTGTTGGCTTAAATTTTGACATCCTATCTTTCAATATCGGCCCTTCACTAACATGCAGCCTGAATGTAATACAATATCAATTTTTTTATTTATTTATTTATTTGTTTGGCCTTTGTCTCCATATTTGGCCAGAATTTGGTTAGGAGGAAAACACACAGAGCCCAGGGGAAACCCAAATATCACCAAGTTGCTGGCAGCCCTCCCTCTTCCCATGAACTTATCGGCTGGAGACGAAGCCAGC
The DNA here is from genome assembly GCF_032854445.1 of Liolophura sinensis. NCBI lineage: Eukaryota > Metazoa > Mollusca > Polyplacophora > Chitonida > Chitonidae > Liolophura > Liolophura sinensis. The sequence continues at coordinate 3,114,969 of NC_088305.1, read as the reverse complement.
ATGAGTTGGAGTTGAACTCACAGTGATTGCATTGGTCAGAGGCTCCTGGGTCATTGTGTGCTGCAATAACACACTAACCACTTGGCCAGAGAGGCTGCCTACATGTATTTCTTCTGCAGTTTAGCCCGAAAGAACGCACTTTCAGAAACATATAAAGGAAATCTCTCCATAACTTTTTCCACCAGACAGACCAGTACATGTCAACACTGGCTAAACCATAACCTCCTTACCAACGGGTTAATCAGATGACACCAATCATGCAAAGGAAAGCGAAAGCTGGTCTGAGAACAATACAATGTACATGTTCTAGAAAGGTCAGTTTGTCTGTGTCAATCAACTCTCTACCTCACCTCACAAGGTCCAACTACAATGTTGGTGGAGTGCTAAAGGTCAGTGGAGTGGTGGCCAGTGTCTGCAGGGCATGGTCAGTCTAGCCAGGTTAACTTACCACAGCTGGGCAGGGTGTCACTGGATTAAGGGCTTTATAGTTGTATACTACATGTAGGTCACTAGAGGGACAAAATTTTACAGAACTCTTATATGTAGCTCTGAACAATTTAGTGGTACATGTATCTAACATAAAGTATGCAAAACTGCTGTCCAAAATCCTAAGCCTTTGGTTTGACAATGTCTTCAATGCCAGACAAGTACATGTAGTGTATGTACATGTAACACCCTGAAGTCCATGTATATATACAAACATACACCGTACATGTACATGTATTCAGTTGAAGTGGATGATTCAAAGTCATTTTCCGCCATTTAGCTCCAGCTATATTTCATGTCATTAAGTCTTCAAGAAGTAGGTCAGATGTATCCAATTCCCTCCCTTGATTACCACTCTCTAGTTCTTAAGAGTAGAAAAAACAACTGGTACTGCGCTGCACTTATGCTTGCATGTGTATGTCCATCAACAGCTACAAGGTGATCAACATTTCCACTGCAGATTTTTTCATGTTTTTTTGCACAAAAAGGACAGAACCTAACCTGTAATTTAATTTAGTTTTTGCACACTCATGTGCTACGTTTGTGTTGTTTGATTTCAGCAGTCTCTAACAACAAAATCACACCGGTTTAGTTGCATTGGTGAGAGGCCTCCGGGTCATTACACTGCGCTAGCGTGCTAACCAACTTAGCCACAGAGGCCCCTTGGAAAAAATACATGCAGACATAACATTGGATTCAAAGTAAGTGGTAACGATACCATATACTTCGTCAACAAAGACTAAAGGGTCGTGTATACATAACGTAGCTCTATAATGGCAGTAAAGATGTATATAACATGAACATATAGACATATATCAGTACAAAAAGTTATGACGATTTTAATAACATCCATGGCGGCGAATCAACAAGAATCTACAGACATTTACCACAACGCAGACCTTTTATAATAGCCTAGAGTTGGATCACATGAATCAAAACCTAATGTGGGAGAAAAAATTCTGCGAAATGGAGAAGGGAAATGATGCAGGACATCTGGCTTACAAACACGTTTTAACCAAATAACCGGAAACTTCCCACAAGGAACAAAGCAAAAAAACAGAAAGGCCTTGCTTGTTTGACACCACATCTGTAGCTCATAAAGATAACTGCCATTGGGTTCATCTGTGCTTGGCAAGGTGCTAAGGGAGGAAACTCTGTCAGCTCTACATTTCACCACACATGATGTATGTGTATACACAATGTATACAAACACACAAAATAACTTCAATGCAAACCCAACTTTTATACAGATGCGGTCTAAAGTCAAAAAAAGCATACCTTTAAAAAAGCACTTAGAAGTGAGATTCAACCGTCAAATTTTCAGACATATATTTGTGAAGAGAATGAAAGATGTACACTATCCAAGCAGTTCAGTCTTTCCATGAAATCTTTCGTTCAAAGAAAAAACTCTGTAGAATGCCCTTAATTTGAGGACTCATTTTCATGTGTATATGTACCTGTACCGTACCCATGTGGTAGCCATGTATGTGTACTGTACCCATGTGGTAAACAAGCACATGTATTGTACCTGTGTGGTAACCATGCACTTGTATTGTACCCATGTGGTAACCATCTACGTGTATTGTACTTATGTGGTGACCATGTATGTGTATCATACCCATGTGGTAACCATGTACGTGTACTATACCCATGCATGTGTACTGTACCTATGTGGTAACCATGCACGTGTATCGTACCCATGTGGTAACCATGTACGTGTATTGTACCCATGTGGTAACCATGTACGTGTACCGTACCCATGTGGTAATCATATACGTGTACTGTACCCATGTGGTAACCATGTATGCATATTGTACCCATGTGGTAACCATGCACGTGTATTGTACCCATGTGGTAACCATGCACGTGTACCGTACCCATGTGGTAATCATATACGTGCGCTGTACTCATGTGGTAACCATGCACGTGTATTGTACCCACGTGGTAACCATGTACGCGTATTGTAACCATGTACGTGTACCGTACCCATGTGGTAATCATATACGTGTACTGTACTCATGTGGTAACCATGCACGTGTATTGTACCCACGTGGTAACCATGTACGCGTATTGTACCCATGTGGTAACCATGTACGTGTACCGTACCCATGTGGTAATCATATACATGTACTGTACCCATGTGGTAACCATGCACGTGTGCTGTACCCACGTGGTAACCATGTACGCGTATTGTACCCATCTGGTAACCATGCACGTGTATTGTACCCACGTGGTAACCATGTACGCGTATTGTACCCATGTGGTAACCATGTACGTGTACCGTACCCATGTGGTAATCATATACGTGTACTGTACCCATGTGGTAACCATGTACGTGTATCGTAACCATGTGGTAATCATGTAAGTGTATCATACACCACTGTACACACAGTGTACTTGTGTACCTAGTCCAGATACAGGACCTGGATGAGTCCTAACTCTGATAGTAACCGGGCCATGAAGCTGTATAGCTAAACCTCAATGCATGTAAACCCTTATCTATCCACAAACAGATGGGGTAGATCAATTAAAGGCAGATAAGAGGAGTAGGGCAGCCAGCCTCAGGGTCTTGGCATACTGCACCCAACCTGGTCTCAGCTCAGGGGGCAGACCACAAACACCCAGGGGAACAGGGGCACTAAGACAACAAACCTTAGTAGCTACTTACTGTATTTATGCCAGAAATTTTTGGCTACTACTCTTCTCTTCCCATACAGACTTTGTGATGCTTTGATGTGTTCTCAGTGAGAAATTTACTGCAGACATGGCAGTTCACATGTAGCCTATCTGCACATGTATACATGACACAGCCAGACTTGATCAAATCAGCACTACACATACATGTACACGGAACTAAAATATAATCCCTACTGGCGGATCCTTTTGTACATGGACCTAAAATGTAATCCCCACTAGGGGATCCTTTTGTACATGGACCTAAAATTGAATCCCTGGCGACTGATCCTTTTGCACATGGACCTAAAATTGGACCTAAAATTGAATCCCTGCCGACTGATCCTTTTGCACTTGGACCTAAAACTGAATCCCTGCTGACAGATCCTTTGGTACATTGACCTAGAACTGAATCCCTGCTGACAGATCCTTTTGTACATGGACCTAAAATATAATCCCTGTTGACAGATCCTTTTGCACCTGGACCTAAAATATAATCCCTGCTGACAGATCCTTTTGCACCTGGACCTAAAATGTAATCCCTGCTGACTGATCCTCTTAAACATGTACCTGTAGACGACAGATCTAGAATGTACCTACACACACTGATCATTAAATCATGCATTATTAAACTAAGTTTTCCAAATAAAAAAAAAACATGAATATTTGATTATGTTAAGTTATAGTGTAGCACAGTTACATGTACATGTATGAAATATAACAAACAATACTGTACAATGTACAATGTATACATGTCTTATGCACGGCTTATTTTTGCATTACATGACAAGAATGCAAAACTGATCACAGAGTCCATTAATTAAATTATTTTGCATGTTTCTTTAGTTCTCTGGGTTAAAACTGACTCTTAACTTTCGTGTAGGACAGGTCAACTTAATGCGCGAATAACAAACACTTACAATCCTTTCATTGTTTAAGGCCGTTTTGAGGTAAAATCAAATATTTCATAGCAGTCAATTATGACTGACAGAGTGTACCGAGTTCATTACAGGCTTTACTTTTCCGTAATATCCTGTTCTTCTCATTTCAACTAAATCCCTGAGCAAAATTTCTGTTGTTCATATTTCTGATGACAGTCAGAAACAAAATTTGCATGGCAAATGACTTCTACATGCATACATGTATGTACACTGTACGTAAGATGCTGGTCTTCACATTGCCAGGAATACTTATCTGGAAATTTACGTCCTTAACATTTCAAGTGCAATCCATGAGTATTAGTCCTTGTTTTTCACATCGTTTTTCAGATACATGTATAATGTCACATCTCCACATATGTACAGGGCCAATGTATACTACATTTTCATATCAATTGCATTCATTCACAGACAACAAAAGCTCTCAGAAAGCATTATTTTGGGTTGCATTTAATTAAATTTCTCCTTTAACGTTTGAGATCAGAACCTTCATTTTTATATCTAACTATGGGTCTGTATAAAATAGTTCTAAACCACAGATAAAATATATATTTCAAAAAAAATGTTGCTATGAGATTAAAATGCACATTGAAAGTATTAAACTGCGTTAAACAGGTGTGTTTTGTGTTGTATATCATCATGCAATGATGACGATTTTCATCCTGCGGTCTTGTTAACTATTCATAAGAAAATAGCATTAAAACAGATGCCTGTTTGAATATGTGATACTTGATACTTGTAACGATAAATAGCATTAATTCATTGTATAATAAATGTACAGGTAAGTTGATTTAAGAAATAAAAATTTCCTCCTTGACAGTTACATGTAATTACTGCACGTAAATGCAATCCTGTGATTATGGAAAACAAGTGCACTCAAAATCCAGAAATGGAATAAAAACACACCTGAAAATCCACTTTACTAACCCATCTTTATGTGAGTTTCCTATTTTTTGTGTTTTGTTTTTTTTTGGTGAAGGTTTTTATTCCTTTATTCCTTTTATTTTAAAAAAACAATTGCAGCAGCAATCCCCCTTAGATTATTTTTAAATTTCAGTGTTAGTTTTACACTCCAGACATTATATTCCTGCCATAAAACAATTTAAATTGGTATGCCCTAGTTACAGCTGTTCCCGTCCCTACCATCACAGTATACAGACACAGGGGGCAACCTATACATTGTCTACACCCTTATCCCGAGTGCCAACAAAAGCCACTATATCTCCATGTAGCTGTTACCATTTTAAATGAATTAAGTTAATGTGTAAAATGCATCAAACAAACTTGACTTGGAGTGGATTTTGACACTTCATTCAAAGACTGGTTTGTAAAGCTATTGTCAGCAGGAGTAGATCACTCTCTTAGCCTCCTTCAGTAGCGAAAGTCATTCACACACTACAATGTTATCCAAACTTCAGTCTCCGCCTCTACCATCTGACCTTTGACCTTCCATTCACATAAACAGTTGGCACAGTTTCACTTGTCAAGCCCCCTCAACAAGAACCTATGACCTAAAAGCCTACCAACACCCTGTATACAGAAAGGGGGTGATAAAAATACCCTGTGGAATGCCAATGTAAATGTGATACGACCTGCAGCCTATATGGTTAGGCATCAAATATATAAACATGGCCTTCAATTACCTTCCATAATGCACAGGCATCAGAGGCTGATAGTATCAACATGCTGCCACTGAATCGGTTAGTTCTGGCATTTTCTGTTTAAACCGTGTCAGCCCAGTACCTGCGTCTTCTCCCATGCACATACATGGAAATATGCCTGCATTACAACACAGATCAAGAGTCTGACTTACACATCTCTGTTTAAATCAAAACTAAAATTTGAATTTACTGCCAAATCAGTAGTATATGGATCATGCACATTTTTTTTTTTCATATTTCTTTAATAATAAAAAAAAAACAAAAAAAAGTCATCTGTACTATGTGATTTGCCATTATCGTCATTAGCATTAGTTAATAACAACGTTGGGATAGAGCAAGTTCTGTGGATCTTTATTCCCGTCAATTTTGTCCTATATCGGCGCGACTCTGTATGATGCATATGATACACTACTGGTCTACAAAAAATCGATGTGCACATTTGTTTATTTGCTAAAGCTTGCAAGAATTTATCATTGAGTTAGTCGAAAAGGCGATACTGAATTGTTTTTTTTTCTGAAGAAAACCAAGGTACCCCTTATATGGGTATACATGTAGATTCACAAAATATATGTCGCACTGAACATTATTTTCATTATCAATGTGTGACAAGGAGTCATTAGGGGTGTTTTTTGCTAATTAGGAGCAAAAAAATATTTTTTACAACTGACTTTTCAGATTATACATCCTAAGAATTAATAGACAGCAAAATAAAAACTCAATAAAATCAACTGACAAACATATTTCACTAATCCGCACGTTCACAATGTAGGCACAGTACATCAGCACTTATACCCGAGCATACATTCTGGACCATACACATGTACAGTCATTCATTTCCATCTTTTCGCTATGCAATCATTAATCTTTCCGTCCCTTGATCATAACGCACAAATCTTGAGTCAATACTGGTTGATGGAGACTGGAATGTGGTACTAGATCCATTGACCTATAATCTAATTGCACCAATAAACTCAATGAAGCGTAGCACATAAATTGTGTTACATGGCTCAGTACATGCAGACTGTTAGTCATCAAACAAATCTGTGCTGCCACATCGAAATGCCAAGTCTATTGGAACTGATTTCATGAGGTTTTCCTTTGACAAGCAACAATCACCAAAACTTACAAGAAACACACTTTACAAGAAACACTTAAAAAGTATACATCATATGATTCCTTTTGTTCTACAAGCCAACCCATGATTTGAGCATACTGATCATGCAACCTTTGTATTTGATTTCCTGGATTCATTCTTTAGGAAACTGCCTTTGACATCTTTCAAACTACCCTGAATGACCATAAATTTAATTAATGACTCACTTGTCCATTCTTCCAGATTCTGAGAGTTCTACTGATTTTTGAAAGGTGTTTTGAGGTTTGCTTGGAACATGTGATGATATTCTACTAGAAAATTGTATGTTTCAGCACCAAAAATAATGTTTTGTGACATTCATTTGTCTGTAAAAATGACTTTTGTGGGCGAAAGTTTAGGTTATTTAGGGTAATTTATAATTGTATTCAGTCCACTAATTCTCAACAAGAAACAATTCTGTCAGCAATAGTTATGTTTTCTCTTATCATATTCACTTTTCTTAAACAGAATTAAAACCTTTGTAGTACATGTACATGTACAGTACATAGCCCAGGGGAAATTAACCCATGACCATCTGCAGGCTGCTACATTTTGCAAATCTTCCCAATGAATGACCAGTGAAGGTTAGCCAGCAAGAGCTAAATGTTGAAATCCATGTAATATACATGTACAAACTGAAGCTTCATTGCAGTATTTAATCTATTCATGACACAGTGCAAGAAGTTTGAAGAGTTCAAATTAGTACATGTAAGTATTTATATATCTGATTGGGGCATAATCATGTATTCAAGAATATAGGCCATAAACTTCATGTAAGCCCACTTAAACAGTCCTAGAGTACGTGAGCAGTCTCCAAGAAGTGTGGTCAATGGACAATCTTGAAGACTTTCCTTTCACTTCAAAGACAAGCATCTTAATAGCCACTCAATCATAACATGCTTTTTTTTTTAATGTTAATTCAGATTCAATGTCGAGGGTTAAATTTGCTCTGTTTTACCACCAGTACTCTGGTCATGTGACCAAACAGTGCACTGATGATTGGCTCAGAGCAGCTATGCACATCACTGCAAAACTATAAGGGAGACTGCTGCTGGTGTACGCGTACAGTGTTTAGACTGCAGATGTGACAGGTAAAGGTACAGTTGCAGGTAACTCACCATCTTGAGAGTTTCTAACTGGCCCAGCCAGTCTCCCAGCTGCTTCTCTGCATCCTGATCGTCATGGTCACTGTCCACCTCCACATCGCTGGCGCACGGGTAAAACTCCACCTCCTCCTCCATCCTGAAACACACACACAACTGACGCTCAGTTTGGATTTACGACACTGTTGCTTAATGTCATACCGTTTTATGGGTGGACGAAATCGTCAGGTCACCAGGTAAACCACCGACATTTGGCAAGATATGGATGAACTTTTCCACGTGTGACTCACAGATACACACACAACTGTACTGGTTAGTTTTACGACACTGTTGTATTATAATGTCATTCCGTTTTGTGAGTGGAGGAAACCATCAGGTCACCATGTAAACCACCGACATTTGGCAAGTTATGGATGAACTTTTCCATGTGTGACACACAGATACACCCACACACAACTACAGGGTGGGATTACAACACTGTTGTATTATAATGTCATACAGTTTTGTGAGTGGAGGAAACCATCAGGTCACCATGTAAACCACCAACATTTGGCAAGTTATGGATGAACTTTTCCATGTGTGACACACAGATACACCCACACACAACTACAGGGTAGGATTACAACACTGTTGTATTATAATGTCATACCGTTTTGTGAGTGGAGAAAACCATCAAGTCACCATGTAAACCACCAACATTTGGCAAGTTATAGATGAACTTGTCGCAGACACACACACAACTATAAACTCAGGTAGGATTTATTTTACAGTTCTTTAACACCATACCACACATATAAGAATTCCCCCCCGCCAGGGTTTATACATTTTAAAGATCTCAAATTCCAGACTTTATCAAGGTTTTCCAGGCCTGAACAAACGGTCATGCAAAGGTCGCCAAGCGCTTACTGTCACCACTTAAGTCTACACAACAGTGAGATCAGGAGAAAGTCTAAAAATAACCTGTCCAAGGTGAGGTTTGAACCTACAGATGTCAGGAGGAGGAGATAATGCCAAAATGTGAGCCTGTCTGTGGGTTTTTCTGGGCGGTAAGTACTCACATATAATATACAAGTAACCACAGCTGAAGATGTCCCTTTTATTCCAAGTAATCATATAAACATTATCCTGATTTATTGCCACATAGGGATGGACATTCCCTGTCCAGGATAATGGCTTACAGCTACATGGATGTGTATATGTACCCAGCTATGGATAAGGGAGCCCCCCCCCCCCCCTCCCCTACACCGGGAGGGGGCTGATGTTATTACGTCCCTGACATCAATGGTACACAGCATGAAGGGGATAGTGCAACGACTGGTTGACCCGTATCAGTATAATGGCTCGGGCGGGGCAGCTTGCTTGCCTTCGGTAAGTCGTCTCAGTGAGGCAGCACTAAATAAAAAACAGCGATGGAAATCCGCCCTGCTACAAGGAGGCACATTACACATACATGCACCCTAAAGATTCCTTCGTCGTCATATGACTGAAAAATTGTTGAGTACGACGTTAAACCCCAAGCACTCACTCACTCACTCACTCACTCAATGGTACATGTAACTACAAAATTAATTTCATTATGACTTTGATTGGTGTTTAACGCCGCTATACACAAGAATAATTCACTTACACAACGGTGTCCAGCATTATGGTGGGAGAAAACTAGACAGACACCTGGGGAAACGCACGACCATCGTCAGGTTGCTGGCTGACTTTCCCACATATTTGTATCCACAAAAAGAGCACAACTTTTATTCTATGTTCAGCATTTTGGGAGCATGTTACCATAATGCTCTCAACTTCTGCTGGACTTTTGTTAAGTACTGGTTTATTTGTCATCATCAAACCGACATATCTTTGTTCTTATTTCCAAAATTTTTGTCTTCAAAGCTAGCTGCATCAGGCAGTATCTATAAATATATTCACTGAATGATCGCACAATGCAAGTCTTCCAAGAACAGGGCCTTTGTCATCATAATATCTGGCTTACGCATTTGCAAATTTCCAAGGTTTTAATATCGTAGCTATCACCAAGTACTCGGTGACAGACAGTAGAGTGTGGTGCACAATGCATCTCTTACACAAATCAGCATTTCCACCAGACCTGGGACACGCACCACGGTAGCAAAGACCCGCTGCAACACTACTGCCCCAATAGCCATGCTTATACTGCGACAAAAATCAATTCTTCTTCCGAAAGAAGTATTCAAGATGAAAAAAATAATCTAAGTGCTGCGGAAATGTCTTGGGGAAAGCAGACAGCATGTTCCGAGGAGAGGAATAAGAGCATTGCTGAATCCCGGATACGCTGGACATGTACATGGCCAGCAGCATGAGAAAGATTTGGGTGCACCATCATCATTCATTGAACATGCATAAAAAAAAAGAGAGATTCTAAATGGAACAAAGTTTAACATTTGTGTTACATTTATAGTACGGGTAACAACTACTTCCACCTACATATGGGTACACGTAGATCCAGGTAGTCACATCTGCAGATGGTCATCTAGACGCGTTTCAAATCCTACAGCCAGGTGGGTGAAATTCAAGATCAAATGAATGCAAACTTGCTAATTCTGTGACATCCCCCGAGACACCTATGTGCCCATGTATGTCATCTGGCATTATGACCCGCCCCCCCCCCCCCCACCACCCCCTGAAGTGAATGTGTGAATGACCCACTTTCAAGATTAAATCTATACCATATATTATGTTCAAAAGAAGGCCATCAGACCAATAAATTCTGAGTCAAACAGAGACTGAGGGCTGACTGTCACACCTATACTCCACATGTCCATGTAGACAAGACCTGCAGGGTACATGTACAAGCATTTGATAATCACCTTTATAAGCTAATGTCCAAAACACATGTACGTGTGCCACATTACAGAAGGCCATGAATGTGTACATGTATCAAATGTACCTAAAATGTGTACATGTATCAAATGTACCTAAAATGTGTACATGTATCAAATGTACCTAAAATTTCCTCCAT